>NC_135820.1:79417858-79739570 GCF_964213995.1 Mustelus asterias | reverse complement strand
AGGGTGTAGAGAAAGATCAACTTAGTGCATGGTAGGTCCATTCAAAAGTCTGACAGCAGCAGGGAAGAAGCTGTTCTTGAGTCGGTTGGTACGTGACCTCAGACTTTTGGAAGAAGGTGGAAGAGAGAATGTCCGGGGTGCATGGGGTCCTTAATTATACTGGCTGCTTTTCTGAGGCAGCGGGAAGTGTAGACAGAGTCAATGGATGGGAGGCTGGTTTGCGTGATGGATTGGGCTACATTTACAACCTTTTGTAGTTCCTTGCGGTCTTGGGCAGAGCAGGAGCCATATCAAGCTGTGATACAACCAGAAAGAATGCTTTCTGTGGTGCATCTGTAAAAGTTGGTGAGAGTCGTAGCTGACATGCCAAATTTCCTTCGTCTTCTGAGAAAGTAGAGGCGTTGGTGGGGCTTTCTTAATGTTAATATAGTGTTCTTAACCTCACGATGCGAGCCCGGATGACTCTATTTCAGAGCTGTGTAGTGATAAATATTTGTTTTCTGATCGGTTACATGTGTGTTGTTTGCCAAGCATGACACACTAAAATACAGTCGACATCACGATATACTCTTGATTATTCAGTGGGCTGTTGATTGGATCCTGTTTCCTGTATCCCTGACAAACATCACCAACCTCAGGGAATTTCTGCCAATCGGATTTGACTCCTATTAGCACCTTTGGAGGAATTTTTTATTGAACGCAAAGAAAATATTTTCTCCAAAAAGGCGCCGGCCAAATGTCACAGGGAGACACAGTCCCACAGAGTCTCCTTGCTAATTAACTGGTCTCCCTGTGTGACCACCTCTTGAACTGCTCTGGCTGCATCATCCGTGGTTTGTGCGGAGGTCACGGAAGTGTAGTGAACAGCCAGAGGCACAAACTAACCAGCTGTAACTGATCTCATTAGCTGCACCGGGGGTGGGGGGGGGGGGGGGGGGGGGGGAGCAGGGGAGGGGAGGGGAGGGGGTGGGGGGGGAGCAGGGGAGGGGTGGGGGTGGGGGGAGCTGCCAGCCTCCTCCGTGGGTACTGCACGATCACAGTTGCAGATGGTGGGCTGTGTATCACCGGGACTGAACCAGGGAATATTCGCTGCAGAATGGTATCGGAGTCAAAGGGCACAGTCAGAATGAGGTGCTGCATGGTGGCACAGTGGGTTAGCACTGCCGTTTCACAGCGCCAGGGACCCGGGTTCGATTCCCGGCTTGGGTGACTGTGTGGAGTTTGCACGTTCTCCCCGTGTCTGTGTGGGTTTCCTCCGGGAGCTCCGGTTTCTTCCCACAGTCCAAAGATGAGCAGGTTAAGTCGATTAGCCATGCTAAATTGATCCTAGTGTCAGGGGTTTAGTAGGGTAAATATGTGGGGTTACTGGGATAGGAGATTGTGGTCGGTGCAGACTCGATGGGCTGAATGGCCTCCTTCTGCACTGTAGGGATTCTATGATGCTATGACACTGCTAATGAGAGCAAGTCTAACAAAGCCCAATCTCACTGGTACTTGAGGGGGGTGCGGGGGTGGGGTGCGGGGGTGGGGGGGGGGGGTGGCGGGGTTGCAGGGGAATTCTCTGCCCTCATCAGAAAGCCATCCGGAATCCTGATGCTCCGCTGAATGTGGCGTCGATGAAAACTCAGGATTCACGCAGAGCATGAGAGCTGTCGAGATCCACCCAACCCACTCCGTTTGCGCCGATTCCCATTCCCCCCCCAGCAAGGGCACCTAGCCCCAATTCAGGTACATCGCGGCCTTAAACTCTTAAAGATTGAAAGGAGGGGGGAGAGAGGGCTGATAATTTTTACAGCAAAATCTTCAAGGAGCATCTTCCATTTCTATAGCACTTTTAGCAGAGAAAAAACAAATTAAGATGCTTCACAGGTGAGGTATCTTAATAAAATTTGACACAATTCAACTGTACATATTTATTCATTATTAGAACTATCTACACATCATAGAATCATAGAAACCCTACAATACAGAAAGAGGCCATTCAGCCCATCGAGTCTGCACCGACCACAATCCCACCCAGGCCCTACCCCCATATCCCTAAATATTTACCCACTAATCCCTCTAACCTACACATCCCGGGACACTAAGGGGCAATTTAGCATGGCCAATTAACCTAGCCCGCACATCTTTGGACTGTGGGAGGAAACCGGAGCACCCGGAGGAAACCCACGCAGACACGGGGAGAACGTGCAAACTCCACACAGACAGTGACCCAAGCCGGGAATCGAACCCAGGTCCCTGGAGCTGTGAAGCAGCAGTGCTAACTGCTGTGCTACCGCGCCGCCCACATATGTAGTAAAGAATTCATACTGAGAGCTGTCTTAATGTTTGCTTCGACACAGGCTCTGTCCAGTTCTGAGATAAAGGCAAAATATTGCGGATGCTGGAATCTGAAACAAAAACAGAAAATGCTGGAAAATCTCAGCCGGTCTGACAGCATCTGTGGAGAGAGAACAGAACCTTTGAAAGTTTGCTTTCTCTTCATAGTATGGGCCTGTGCTGCGCACAGATTTCATAGTTGCTGACAATCTGGATTCTTTTTCCAGAGTTAAATCTTCTGTTGCTTGAAGCAGGCCTGAGATTGCATTCTCTCCCACTCCTACCACTACCCCCGATTAGTTCACATTGCAGGTCCCTGTAACCCCAGCCTACAGCCATTCTGTTCAGCACACAAATGGAGGAGTCAATGGGTTCCCCTTTATTAAATTTAGCCCTTTCAAGAATTTTGTTACCTCCGATACTAAAATAATTGTCAAATGATTGCCGCGCTTCTTCAGATTTTGCTAATGACTTTTTGATTCCTTGTTTAGCCGTTGTCATCAGCAATTGGGCCTACTGAATCAAGCAGTGTGTTAACTCATTCAGCTTCTGCCATTTATCCCAACCTGGATCAATTCCGTATCTAAGAAATCTTTTTCGCCAAAGTTCCCAGTTCTATGATTGATCTGGACCTCGGAAAAGATCACATTTATCTGGAAGAGCCAATTTCTGATCTATGGTTAAAATGTTTCAGTTGTAAGTTCAGCTTTAAGAGGTTCCTGCCATCCAAGATGGCGCTGCCGTACATTTGAAGGCAAAGAGTTTTCCCATACTTGTCGGTTTTGGCAGGCTCCTGCAGTAATGGTGGTTGTGCTCAGTAATTACATTTCTTAAAACTACGGCTGCTTGGATCTAAGGACTATCTACATATATCCAGTAAAGAATTCACGCTCCCTGCTGTCTCCATGCTTGCTTTTACGCTCTGCTCCATCCAACATTTAGACTGACCTGTAGATGCAGGTCATGGGTTTGCTGACATCACAGTGTGAGTGGTATTGTGCGCAGTCCCATGTTAATGCTCAATGTGTCAGAGCCTCAGCTGACATCACCTCTCCAAGCGTAGTTAGGGTGAGAAAACTAGGCTGGTCCAGTCAGTAATATTCACATCCTGTGAACGAATAAAAAGAAGCATTAATGACGATGAAAGTATTGAAGAAAGTATTGGCTCTGTTACATCTGTAGCAGGCTTGCACAGGTGGTGAGTGAGGGTGAGTTAAAATCTCCCATTTTTAATAACTGTGCCACCTCCCAGTTGGAATGTCAGTTTCCTTTGTTCTGGTCCAGCCCAAGGCAGGTGGTGCGAATGGTCTCAATTCCCCTCCAGCTGCTAGAGAGGCTTCAAGCTCTTTAGTAAAAGTTGGTAAATGCTGGGTGTCGACTGTGTATTTGTGGTTGTCAGTCCCGAATTCTCTCATGTCCCCACGTAACTGAACTAAATCTCCTCCGCACCTCTCCAAAGCTGAGACATCCGTCCTAACTTGTGGTGCCCTGAATTGGACGCAGCATTCCATTGATTTCATGACACATTAGTCGTCAAGAAATGAGTGTTTTGCAAAGAAATGTGCAATCTTTTTTCAGCAGAAACAGAATGATGTGTTTTATTTATCTAACCCTCCCTTCAAAACCTCCAGCCTTCACCATCCCGTGACTTTGCATTCAACTTTTCCATGTTATAATTCCATGGTGGGAATCTTGCCATTCCCATTGGGAGATAAGATACTGGAAGCAAAGGATTGGCTAAATTCTGACCAGTGACAGGTTGTCCAATGGCTGAAAGTTCCAGATGACCAAGTGTCTGTGAGGCAGACAGGATGTGATAGGCTGTCGGCCCGTCTGAGAGAGTGTGAAATATTCTCACTGTGTAAACAGATTCCTCAGTGAGAAAACCTGGTCGCACGATGGTTAGGACTGCTGCCTCACAGCGCCAGGGACTTGGGTTCAAGTCTTGGCTTGGGTCACTGTCTGTGTGGAGTTTGCACATTCTCCCCGTGTCTGCGTGGGTTTTCTCCGGGTGCTCCGGTTTCCTCCCACATTCTGAAAGACGTGCTGGTTAGGGTGCATTGACCCGAACAGGTGCCGGAGTGTGGCGACTAGGGGAATTTCACAGTAACTTCATTGCAATGTTAATGTAAGTCTTACTTGTGACACTAATAAATAAACTTTACTTGAATTTCCATGGTAGTGTCTGTTTGGTTAGGGCACGGTGGCACTGCTGCCTCACAGCACCAGGGGCCCAAGTTCATTTCCCAGCTTGGGTCACTGTCTGTGTGGAGTCTACGCGTTCTCCCCATGTCTGCATGGGTTTCTTCCAGGTGCTCCAGTTTACTCCCACAGTCCAAGGATGTGCGGGTTAGGTGGATTGGCCATGCTAAATTGCTCCTTAGTGTTAGGGGGATTAGCAGGGTAAATAGGTGGGGTTACGGGGATAGGACCTGGGTGGGATCGTTGTTGGTGCAGACTCGATGGGCCAAATGGCCTCCTTCTGCACTGTAGGGATTCTATACCAAGGCCCTGGTTGCCGGCATCAGTAAATATAAAAGTATATGACTCCATTCGACTAGCTCTGGGCGCTTGCTGAATGTTGGCTGACACTTACCTCTGTAGGAATTGAAATGATAATGGTTAGAGGTGAAGTTTGGGTGGATGATTGGACATTGTCGATGTTATACTGTCAGCCAGAGTTATAATTGCTCTTAGGTGTTGTTTGGAACTAACTTCAAGCAGGCTGGTGATGTGAGCATCTTCCTGGATCTTGCTGTCTCACTCTCACTTTAGATATCCAATTGTTGAATGTCCCTGACCCTGACAAGTGACCTGAACCTGTTCAATCAGGGACACTGAGTCTGCCTCCGGGTCACTGGAAACTGGAGATATACACAACACAGCAGAAAAAATCTGGTGATCTGCAGAAAGGTTAATGGTGTTTGAACCATCTGACAATGTGAAGAAATCATCCAGAATTGTCACAAATCATAGATTAGAATATCTACAGTGCAGAAGGAGGCCAAATCGGCTCATCACGTCTGCGCCGACTCTCTGACAGAGCGTCCTACCCAGACCCTCTCCCCATAACCTCATGTATTCCCCCTGCTAAGCACCCCCAACCCACTCATCCTGAGACACTAAGGGGCAATTTAGCACGACCAATCAATCTAACCTGTATATCTTTGGAGTGTGGGAGGAAACTGGAGCACCCGGAGGGAACCCACGCAGACACGGGGAGAATGTGCAAACTCCACATAGACAGTCACCCGAGGCCAACATTGAACCCGGGTCCCTGGCGCTGTGAGGTAGCAGTGCTAACCCACTGTGGCACCGTGCTGCGCCAAAGGGCAATGGGCAAAACTTCTGCCTCCCTGCTGGGATAGAAACAAAGCATTCCGACAGCAGCTTCCCAATTCCAAAGTGCCCTTCAGCCAATGAAATGGTTTGAACTTGTAGTCAGTGTAGCAGGAAATGTGGCAGTCAATTTCTGCACAGCAAGCTCCCACAACGGCAATGGGATAATGAGAGATGATGTTAAAGATCACCTCCTTCAGCTATTGGCTGAGTGTTAACTATTGGCCTGGACACTGGGGAGAACGCTCCCGTTCTTCTAAAAAGCATTGAAGTGGCAAACCATGGGTGGGATGGATCAAAGGAATGATTCCAAAAACTGAGGTGAATTATGCAAAGCTCTTGCATAATTTAGCAATAATTGCAGCGAGTGAGCTGTAAGCAGCGGAGAAGCGGGTAATCTCTCCATTATTCAGAATCCAAGAAAATGGAACCTCTGCAGTTTGGTTTTCATCGTGATTTTATTTTAACAGTGCAAGCAGAGGCCATTTGGTCCATTGAATCTGTGCTGGCAGTTTGAAAAATATTATTCAATTAGCCCCACTCCCTGCAGTTTCATCTCTTACCCAGTTCCCTTTTCATAGTTACTATTGAATTTGCTTCCATCATCTTGTATAGAATTATAGACTCCATACAGTGCAGAAGGAGGCCATTCAGCCCATCAAGCCTGCACCGACAACAATCCCACCTTATACCCGTAACCCCACGTATTTGACCTACTAATCCCCCCGACACAAACGGGAAATTTTACAATGGCCGATCCACCTAACCCGCACATCTTTGGAGTGTGGGAGGAAACTGGAGCACCCGGAGGAAACCCATGCAGACATGGGGAGAAAGTGCAAACTCCACACAGACAGTGACCCAAGCCAGGAATTGAACCTGTGTCCCTGGCGCTGTGAGGCAGCAGTGCTAACCACTGTGCCACCGTGCTGCCCATCTTGTCAGGTAAGCCATCCCGGATCACAACAAGTCACCGTCTAAAAAGAATTTCTCCTTACTCCCCTTTGGTTCTTTTGCCAATGATCCTATCTTTTAGTAATTTGGTTACTAACCCTACTGATGGGCCAAATGGCTTCATTCTGTGCGGTGACCATTCTATTTGTCTATGATTCAATTCCGGGAACCACACTTTTTGAAGGATCTCAAGGCCTTGGAGAAGTTGCCACAGAGATTGATTAGAATGGCGACCAGAGGTGAGTGAGAAACTGAAGAAATTAGGCTTTCTGTGGACGCACTTGACCTGTAGCTGCATGAATGGCTAATCATTCCCAAACAACACCCATAGGTTGAGACTATTAGAAAATTCCAGCAATAGTTACCACACTCAGTATCTATAATCTCTTCTAAGATTGCTTCTGAGTAGAGACAAAATGGCTGGTCAAACATGACCTTTCCAGGCACTTGCTGGTTTGGGAGTGAACACAGCTTCCATCTGTATGTGGCAGTGATCTTGGTTCGTCTCTCTGCTACTGATATACTGCTTTATCTTTCAATCTTTTCTGATTTGAACTAACTGTCTTAGGAAGTCCTCCTTAATGACATTTCTTAAATGAGTTCACACTTTCAGAATGCCAGTGTGAGATTCACCCTCATCTTCTCTTTTACCACCTTTGCTTTAATCCCTGAAATTCTATGCCCTATTATTTTCCGCTTGTCTTAGGTGAATGAATATCTGTTCACAATATTGCTCGGCTAATCAGTACATCAAAGACCCCAATTCCTTCATCTCCTCCAATCCTTCTTTCTAACCAATTCCCCATTAACAACAATTTGCTCTCTTATAACCCGACACCCACCAACACACAGTCCCAATTCTTAGATTCCTTAATTTTCACTTTATCACAACTTCCTGACACTGAACTAATAAAGGCAGGGACATCCATCTCATTATGTATTGACAGACTGAGTGATGTTTGCATGACAGTGACGGGGACATGTTGATGGGTACAGATGGCAATGTTGATATTTCCTACAAAGCGGATGAGTTCGTAAAGGATATGAATAAGTCTGACTGAGATTGGCAGAGGTGGTTTTAATATTTCGGTCCTTGCCTAAAAAGTTGGCGACTGATATTTCCTTAGAAATAGTGTCTGGCAGCTTGTACCTGCTACAGTCTGGCACTTGCTGATTTCACCATCTGTGGAGCCTCTTCCCCCACAGATTTGCAACCGGTCCTCAGTCCCCAGATACACTGTTGTTGTGAGGCTGCCAGATTGTGGGAATGATTGTGTCAGTCATGGTTGAGTTGATAGAATCCTTGATTTTGAGTCAGAGAGAGTGAGGGTGCAATCGGCTCTGTGGAGACTTGTGCAGAAAGATCCAGGCTGATGCTCCCAGTGTAGGGCTGAGGGAGTGCTGCACTGTCAGAGGTTTCGGATGAGATGTTAAACAGGACTGACTGTCCTCTCAGGTCGACGGAAAAGATTCCTTGGCATCACTTGGAGAAGAGCCGGAGAGTTATCCCCAGAGTTCTGACCAATATTTAACCCTCAATCACTGCTACTATAACAGATGATACTTTTCACTGTATCCCAATACACATGACAATAATAAATCAAATCAAATGATGCTGGTTATTATCACATTACAGTTTGGGGGAGTGCGCTGCACACAGGTTAACATCAGTGACTACATTTCAAAAGTACTTCATTGGCTGAAATGAGCTTTGGGACACCCTGAGGTAATGGTAAGGCGCTATATCAATGTAAGTCTTTTATTCTTTTAATAATTCATTCATGTCTTTTGGGGAAGAAACTTGCCATTCTTATGTGACTCCAGACCCACACTATTGGAGTTGACTCTTAACTGTTCTCCGAAATAGTCAAGCAACTACTTACATCAAAAGGATAAAGCATATTGAATAGTGAGCATCCAATACAGTGGGAGACACGTTTCACGACGCAGTCTGATGGTTTGAGCTATCTGGTCTTTCAGAAAATTGTTTGAAAAAGTTCAATCAAAAATATTTTATAAAGTGACACTTTCCTGAGAGTGGAACCAACAAATTGGTCCTTTCTTGTTCAGTCCCCACCTCCCCTCCTCTCCTGTGGGGTTTAATTGCAAAGGCTCTGGCTAACCTCTAGTGTCCTTCCTGAATTGTTATTGCATTATGATCCCAGCTGATGTCAGTACCGATCAGGTTCAGCCCCAGAGTCAAATCTAGCTTCATAGATCCAAACAAGTTTCTTTAGAAACTGCTGAGGAACTGAACAAATTCACAGGAGTTCACTAACAAATTTGTAACACAAACACTAAAACACTTATTAAACAAAAATTAACTACAGTACACCAGACAGAAAGGTTGGAAAGATTTCAATACACAAGAAAATGATTCAATATTCACTATTCCTTCACTACAGCAATATCTTTACAGATACGTACCAATGGAGACAGATTAACCATTTACATTTGCTATCTTATACTCTAACATTCAGTGTAAGCATGAGCTACATTTAAGTTAACAGGCAAACTGTGGCCAGACACACCACACTCCAAAATAAATGACAGACGCGACCAAAGCAGATTCCATGGATTTCTCAATAACCCACCCTGATATTTGTCACATTATGAGCCAACCAGTGTCACGAAAATTTTATCTTTCTCACGAGGGTTTGCAATCCGCACATTTCAAGAACTTGCTTTTAAATTCTCTTCAAATGTCACTCCCACCCAGATAGCTACAACAATGACCAACTGTGTGGGGTTTCAATCTCACCTTTCCAGATTCCTTTCCCCTGGATCTCCAAGTACAGTCAAATTTCACCTTCCAAGCACAATTTCAAATCATCATCTGTTTCAAGCTGGATGCCACTGCTCCACAAGGCCTGTGGCCAGAGTTTTTTTCAAGCCCACTTTGCTTCAGTCCTGCTCCCTGTAGCTCTCTCTTTAACTCAGAGCCTAATACTCTGCTTTCTTCTTTGAACTTGACTTCTGGAACTCTTCTTGATACTTGACTTTGGCCCTGCCTGGGGCTTTCCTCTGGGACCTCTCCCTGTCCCCTTGCCCATCTCCTGCTCCTTGGGATGCTTTCACATGAATAGTGGTCTGGCTCAGGCTACCTGACCTGTATTGTTGCAGCATTTCACTTTGCTGAGTCCATAGAGCCAGTTCCCAGCCTGAAGATGCAGAAAGAAAATGAACTGCACATGTTCAGGCACTTCCTGGCTGGCCCATACACAGGTTTGCTGGAAGCTGGAGTTCCTGACCTATGACTGCTGATTTAAGATTAAGCCAAGTATCTGAGTTTCCAAATGGTTGCTCATAATGTCTTTGGAGGCAAGGCAGTGTAGATTCACCAGAGTGGTACTGGGGCCAAAAGGGGTAAATTATGAGGTTAGATTGCATAGACATGGTTTGTATTCCATGGAGTAGAGAAGATTAGCAGATGATTCTAATCATGGTGTTTAAGATGACTGAAAGATTTACATAGAAACATAAAACATAGAAACTAGAAGTAGGAGTAGGCTATTTGGCCCTTCGAGCTTGTTCCAGCATTTGTTTTGATTATGGCTGATCATCGAATTCAATATCCTGATCCCCCCTTCCCCCCATATGCCTTGATCCCTTTAGCCCCAAGAGCGATATCTAATTTCTTCTTGAAATCAGACAACATTTTGGCCTCAACTACATTCTGTGGGAGTGAATTCCACACATTCACCACCCTCTGGGTGAAGAAATTTCTCCTCACCTCAGTCCTAAAAGGTTTACCCCTTATCCTCAAACTATGACCCCCTAGTTCTGGATTCCCCCACCATCGGGAGCATTCTTTCTGAATCTACCCTGTCTAACCCTGTTAGAATTTTATAAGTTTCTATGAGATCCCCTCTCACTCTTCTAAACTCCAGTGAGTATAATTTGATAGGCTAGAGAGAGAGAAATTATTTTCTCTGGTGGGGGTGTCTGGAACAAAGAGCCATGTGTTTAGGGTGATGTCAGGAAGTTTTCTTCATACAAGTGGCAATGGAAATCTGGAACTCGCTCCCGAAAACAATACTGATGCCAGGGCCAGCTACAAAATGTTGCAGCTATAAGAGTTACAGAAGCAAGTCGGGTAAATTCAGATAAGAAGAGCAGTCATGTAGTTTTGGGGATTAGCAGGGTAAATACATGGGATTATAGGGACCTTGACCTCGAGTTAGATGGTTCTCAATCTGACCAGACAGTGTTTGAACCTTTAGAAAGTTGTAATCAGTCGAATTTCCTGAGTTCTGGGGAGGATGGGATATCTGTCAGCGATGGAGCTATACTCCCGTTGCACAACCAAGTATCAGCCAACTTGTCTTCTAAAAGCTTTGGGTTATGTTGTGATTTACATTGCCAAATGTTAACCCTCACTGTCCAGAGGCCTGGGACTACTCACTCACGTTTCAGTTATATCTCTGGATACAATAAATGACACAGTAAATAGTCTCTCAACACCAGGTTAAGGTCCAACAGGTTTATTTGGTAGCACAAGCTTTCAGGGCACTGCTCCTTCATCAGGTGAGTGCAGGATTTGTTTCACATATAGGGCATACATAGACACAAACTCAATGACAAGATAATGGTTGGAATATGAGTCTTTACAGGTACAGACAATATGAGTGGAGAGAGCGTTAGTCACAGGTTAAAGAGAGGTGTATTGTCTCCAGCCAGGACAGTTAGTGAGATTTTACAAGCCCAGGCAAGTCGTGGGAGTTACAGATAGTGTGACATGAACCCAAGATCCCGGTTGAGGCCGTCCTCGTGTGTGCGGAACTTGGCTATCAGTTTCTGCTCAGCGACTCTGCGTTGTCGGTTAGGCCGCCTTGGAGAACGCTTACCCGAAGATCAGAGGCTGCAATGTCAGCATCCAAAGATGTCATCTCATGAACATGGTTGGTTGCTCCCTTTACATTTCCTCCATGAGCAACAGAAAGGATCCTTATAAAGAAACACATTAATGATCTCTTGAATCATCTCATACTCTCTGCTTTCAATGTTCCTCGCTGGTAATTAACTTTATGGGTGTCAGTTTGAATCATATGTCACACTTTTGACCCTGAGTGAGTATCTCACGTTCTGGGACTTCTGTCTGAAACTCTTCTCCTTGCTGCCTCTCCCCCAAACCTTCAAACTCCTTCTCTAAACTTTCAGAAAATTGCTCACACCCGTTCTATTTCTAGCTCTGTAACCACTCCCCCTTCCATTAAACTCTTGCTAAGTAAAAGATTCTACATGAAGGCAAGCGGCACACAACACGGTGGCATGGTGGCACAGTGGTTAGCACTACCGCCTCACAGTGCCAGGGACCCGGGTTCGATTCCCAGCTTGGGTCACTGTCTGTGTGGAGTTTGCACATTCTCCCCGTGCCTGCGTGGGTTTCCTCTGGGTGCTCCGGTTTCCTCCCATAGTCTGAAAGATGTGCTGGTTAGGTACATTGGCCGCGCTAAATTCTCCCTCAGTGTACCTGAACAGGCCCCGGAGTGTGGCGACTAGGGGATTTTCACAGTCACTTCATTGCAGTGTGAATGTAAGCCTGCTTGTGACAATAATAAATAAACTTAAACACACCTCTTTATAACACTGCCTAGCAACCTGATAGAAGCAGGAACATTAAGAACAATGTGCTTTTGTTTTACTTGTTTAAAGAATGTGGGTGTCGTTGACAAGACCAGCATTTATTGCCCATCCCTAATTGTCCTTGAGAGCAGTTAAGAGTCAACCACATTGTTGTGGGTCTGGAGTCACATGTGGGCCAGACCAGGTTAGGATGGCAGATTAATGAACCAGATGACTAGTTTTTTATGACAATCAATGATAGTTTGTGTCAGTATTCGCAAAAGAGAAGGACTTGGTAGATGATGAATCTGGGAAAGGGTGTGTAGATAGTTTGAGTCATGTTGAGATCAAAAACGAGGAGATATTAGGGTTCTTGAGAAACATTAAGGTAGACAGGGCCTGATGGGATTTACCCCAAAATACTGAGAGAGACAAGGGAGGAAATTGTTGGAGCCTTGAGAGAAATCTTTGTATCCTCACTGGCTACAGGGGAGCTTTTGCTACCAAATAAACCTGTTGGACTTTAACCTGGTGTTGTTAAACTTCTTACAGGGGAGGTCCCAGAGGATTGGAGAATAGCCAATGTTGTTCCTTTGTTTAAGAAGGGTAGCAAGAATAATCCAGGTAATTACAGGCAGGTGAGCCTTACGTCAGTGGTAGGGAAATTATTGGAGAGGATTCTTCGAGACAGGATTTACTCCTACTTGGAAATAAGTGGATGTATTAGCGAGAGGCAACATGGTTTTGTGAAGGGGAGGTCATGTCTCACTAACTTGATTGAGTTTTTCGAGGAAGTGACGAAGATGATTGATGAGGGTAGGGCAGTGGATGTTGTCTACATGGAGTTCAGTAAGGCCTTTGACAAGGTCCCTCATGGCAGACTGGTGCAGAAGGTGAAGTCGCATGGGATCAGAGGTGAGCTGGCAAGGTGGATACAAAACTGGCTCGGTCATAAAAGACAGAGGGTAGCAGTGGAAGGGTGCGTTTCTGAATGGAGGGCTGTGACAAGTGGTGTTCCTCAGGGATCAGCGCTGGGACCTTTGCTGTTTGTAATATATATAAAATATTTGGAGGAAAATGTAACTGGATTGATTAGTAAGTTTGCGGGCGACACAAAGGTTAGTGGATTTGCGGATAGCGATGAGGACCATCAGAGGATACAGCAGGATATAGATCGGTTGGAGGCTTGGGCGGAGAGATGGCAGATGGAGTTTGATCCGGACAGATGTGAGGTAATGCATATTGGAAGGTCTAATACAGATAGGAAATATATAGTGAATGGCAGAATCCTTAAGAGTATTGATAGGCAAAGGGATCTGGGTGTACGGGTACACAGGTCACTGAAAGTGGCAACACAGGTGGAGAAGGTAGTCAAGAAGGCATACGGCATGCTTGCCTTCATCGGCTGGGGCATTGAGCTTAAAAATTGGCAAGTCATGCTGCAGCTTTATAGAACCTTAGTTAGGCCACACTTGGAATATAGTGTTCAATTCTGGTCGCCACACTACCAGAAGGATGTGGAGGCTTTGGTGAGGGTACAGAAAAGATTTACCAGGATGTTGCCTGGTATGGAGGGCATTAGCTATGAGGAGAGGTGGGAGAAACTTGGTTTGTTCTTACTAGAACAACGGAGGTTGAGGGGTGACCTGATATAAGTTTGCAAGATTATGAGAAGCATGGACAGAGTGGATAGTCAGAAGCTTTTTCCCAGGGTGGAAGAGTCAATTACTCGGGGGCACAGGTTTAAGGTGTGAGGAGCAAAGTTTAAAGGAGATGTACGAGGCAAGTTTTTTACACAGAGGGTGGTGGGTGCCTGGAACTCCTTGCTGGGGGAGGTAGTGGGAGGAGATACGGTAGTGACTTTTAAGGGGCGTCTGGATAAATACATGAATAGGATGGGAATAGAGGGATATGGTCCCCGGAAGGGTAGGAGGTTTTAGTTCAGTCGGGCAGCATGGTTGGTGCAGGCTTGGAGGGCCGAATGGCCTGTCTCTGTGCTGTAATTTTCTTTGTTCTTTGGTCTTTGTTTAGTTTCAAGGCACCATGACTGCGATTAGCTTCCAAAGAATTAATTGAATTTAAATTCCACCATCTGCTGTGGTGGGATTTAACCCCTTGCCTTCAGAGCATTGGCCTGGATGTCCAATGACATTGCCACCAGCAACCATTTCCCCAGTACATACAGATAGTTGCTACTGTGCGAACTTTGGTGTTTAAGGTGTTTTTTCTCCTCACGTGGCTTTTTGTCAGAGTCTGTAACAATCTTGTAAAGCTTCAGCTGATTCTCAACATTGGAAGCAGCAAATAAATGGCAGCTGTTGTTGTACAGCGATGAACATTTTCAAGCCTTAATTTTTCTTCTAATGTCATGGCGCTGGAGCAAGACGACTTTTTGCGAACTGTCCCCAGCATATCCTCTAATTCTATCTTTTACTCTCATTCCATGCCTTTAAAACTCTACTCTAACTCTTATAAACTCTCTTCCACCTTCTTCCATCGGGAAAAAGACACAAAAGTCTGGGGTCATGCACCAACCGACTCAAGAACAGCTTCTTCTCTGCTGCCGTCAGACTTTTGAATGGACCTACCTTGCATTAAGTTGATCTTTCTCTACACCCTAGCTATGACTGTAAGACTACATTCTGCATGCTCTCCTTTCCTTCTCCCCTATGTACTCAATGAACGGTATGCTTTGTCGGTATAGCGCGCAAGAAACAATATTTTTCACTGTATGCTAATACATGTGACAATAAATCAAATCAAAAGCCATGGGGGTGGAATGTTGCTTTTTTTTAATTTAAAGTTTATTCAGTCAGGCACTCTGGTCTGATTCTGAGTTGGAGAAAAGTCTTCATAGAATCATAGAATCCCTACAGTGCAGAAGGAGGCCATTCGGCCCATCGAGTCTGCACCGACCACAATCCCACCCAGGCCCTATACCCGTAACCCCACTAATTTATCCTGCTAGTCCCCCTCACACTAGGGTCAATTTAGCATGGCCAAACAACCTAACCCACACATCCTTGGACTGTGGAAGGAAACCCACGCAGACATGGGAGAACGTGCAAACTCCACACAGGCTGTGACCCGAGGTGGGAATTGAACCCGGGTCCCTGGCGCTGTGAGGCAGCAGTGCTAACCACTGCTTGAACATGAGGGGAACGGGTCGCTGGGTCAAACTCTGGAACAGCACTGTGGGTGCACCTACACCACATGGAAATCATAGAAATCATAGAAACCCTACAGTGCAGAAGGAGGCCATTCGGCCCATCGAATCTGCACCGATCACAATCCCACCTAGGCCCTACCTCCACATATTTACCCGCTAATCCCTTTAACCTACACATCTCAGGACTCTAAGGGGCAATTTTTAACCTGGCCAATCAACCTAACCCGCACATCTATGGACTGTGGGAGGAAACCGAAGCACCCGGAGGAAACCCACGCAGACACGGGGAGAACATGCAAACTCCACACAGACAGTGACCCAAGCCGGGAATCGAACCCGGGTCCCTGGTGCTGTGAGGCAGCAGTGCTAACCACTGTGCTACCGTGCCGCCCCTTAGAATCCCTACAATGCAGAAGGAGGCCATTCGGCCCATCATGTCTGCACTGACCACAATCCCACCTAGGCCCTATCCTCGTAACCCTATATATTCACCCTGCTAATCCCTCTAACTTACACATCCCAGGACACTAAGGGGCAATTTTTAACCTGGCCAATCAACCTAACTTGCACATCTTTGGACTGTGGGAGGAAACCGGAGCACCCGGAGGAAACCCACGCAGACACGGGGAGAATGTGCAAACTCCACACAGACAGTGACCCGAGTCGGGAATCGAACCCGGGTCCCTGGTGCTGTGAGGCAGCAGCGCTAACCACTGTGCTACCGTGCCGCTGCAGCGACTCCAGGAGGCAACTCACTGCCACCTTCTCAGGGGCAATTAGTTATGGGTAACAGATGCTGGCCTAGCCAGCGACACTCACATCCGGTGAAAGAATCTGAAATTGAAATGACTTTGGGAAAGCTCTCGGTTCGGAGCCTCAGTTAATAATGAGTGCACCGTGGCAGTGATTTAGCAGCTGAACCAGGGGAGTGACAGGCTGGTGCTGTGCGAGCTCTCTCTCTCCAGGGGTTAGAGCCGCATTTGCGGAATCAGAGCTGACAGGTGCGGAATAGACTTCACTTCATGGGGTTTCTGCGTGCTCTCAGCCTCCTCCTGCTCTAATATCAAGAGAAAAAATGACAGAGAAATTACAAATTTAGGAAGGAGCGAAGCACGACTTGAAAATCTGGATATTATTTATTTCACAGAAATAAGTGTTCGACTATTTGCACCACATTTGGATTCTATTTATCTTCTCCATTGGTGATTTGCTCTGTTTGTCCATCATCCTGTCTCCTTCCTCTGACCATGCTCTCCCTGTCCACTTTGCTTTCTCTAGCTCTCCATCCAATAAAGCTTTTTCTTTCTGTCACTCCCAATGCTTTCCCTGTAATCTTCCTGCATTTCTCAACATGCTTTGCACCCTCCTCTCTCCCTCCATCACCTGTTCTCCTTTATGAGCTCCGTCACCACTCGATGTGGTCTGTTCACAGGACGCAGTGCGGTACTTCACCCGGGCTACATCAACAGCACCGTCCAAACCATCATCCTCCATCCGCAGTGCACCCTGGCTGTGGTACGTACCATAGTGTAAAGGGTTAATGTTAAACATCATCTGTGATGTAAGAGCGCACAGCTACAGAGTACTGAGAGAAATAGTTCCAAGTAGAGCCTCATCATAGAATCCCTCCAGTGCAGAAGGAGGCCATTCAGCCCATCGAGCCTGCACTGACAGCAATCTTACCCATGCCCAATTCTGTAACCTCATGTATTTACCCTGCTAATCCCCCTGACACTAAGGGGCAATTGAGCATGATCAATCCACCTAACCCGCACATCTTTGGAGTGTGGGAAGGAATCGGAGCACCCAGAGGAATCCCACACAGACATGGGGAGAATGTGCAAACTCCACGCAGACAGTGACCCAAGCCCAGAATCGAACCCAGGTCCCTGGCGTGGGAGGCCGCAGTGCCACTATGCCACCATACCATCTTGCTGAGTTTGTATTGTATATAGTTAGCCTCATGCTCAACAAAAGGTAAAGTTTAGCCGCCAGGCTTATCTGTAACTTCAAATCCATGACTGTTACATCTAAGACCCATAACGGTAATAACAGACATAGCGCCCACAGGATGCACTGTAGCAACTCGTGAAGTCTCCTTTGACAGCACCTCCCAAATCTGAAACCTCCATGACATAGAAGGAGAGCAAGGTGATGGGAACAGCATCATCAACAAGTTCCCTTCAATATCACACCCCATCGTGACTGACAAATATATTTAACCCTTCATTGTCACTGGATTAAAATCCTGGATGACCAATTGCTGTGGGAGCATCTTCATGACATGGTGTAAAGCAGACTGCATCATATCACTATCTTTTAATGAATTCTGAGAGTGCGGGCATCTTGATTCGATGGAGTTCCTTGTCAGGCTACTTCAGAGGGCAGTTAAGGATTAGTCATGTTGGTACAGGATTGGAGTTACATTAAGGCCAAGATCAGATAAGGATATTTAGCTTCTTTCTCGGAAGGACATTAGCTGCATTTACTGATACCAGCTGTTTTTTTTAAACTTAATCAAAAGTTAAGTTTGAAGCTGAATTCAAGTTCTTAAATGTCCCTGGCTGGATTTGAACTCAGGTTCCCTGGATTATAGGTTTGGACCTCGATTTAAAAAGGAAAAATTTACTGGGTCATGGGGAAGGAACAGGGGAGTGGGGCTAACTGGATAACTGCTTCAAAAAGCTGGCAGAGGCTCGAGGGGCTGGATGGCCTCCCGGTGTGCTGTATGATATTATGAAGTACAACCTAACTTCATGTGAAGCTTGCAGGGAGTGACAAAGGCACGGAGAGTTGTGCAGTGATGTTACAGTTTGTGGTGATGTTCAAACCTGTCTCCTTGCAGCCGTTCTGTATTCATCAATCTGATAACACCCGCAGTGAAACCTATCATCTGGGAAGACAAACCTTCATTCTGTTGGCATAACATACAAAAGAAGAAAGACTTGGCAGTTCAGCCAACACCCAGAAAGCAAAGTAAAGCACTTTAGTGTTTTATTGATTGACCTTGAGTCAGAACTGAAGTCAATGGGAAAACCAGGTCCTGAACATGTCTCGTTTTAGTTTTTGACCTCAAGTCTTTGCGCTTAGCCGTTCTTCATGAATGATAGAACATAGAACATAGAACATTACAGCGCAGAACAGGCCCTTCGGCCCACGATGTTGCACCGACCAGTTAAAAAAAAAAACTGTGACCCTCCAACCTAAACCAATTTCTTTTCGTCCATGAACCTATCTACGGATCTCTTAAACGCCCCCAAACTAGGCGCATTTACAACTGATGCTGGCAGGGCATTCCAATCCCTCACCACCCTCTGGGTAAAGAACCTACCCCTGACATCGGTTCTATAACTACCCCCCCTCAATTTAAAGCCATGCCCCCTCGTGCTGGATTTCTCCATCAGAGGAAAAAGGCTATCACTATCCACCCTATCTAAACCTCTAATCATCTTATATGTTTCAATAAGATCCCCTCTTAGCCGCCGCCTTTCCAGCGAAAACAATCCCAAATCCCTCAGCCTCTCCTCATAGGATCTCCCCTCCATACCAGGCAACATCCTGGTAAACCTCCTCTGCACCCTCTCCAAAGCCTCCACATCCTTCCTGTAATGTGGGGACCAGAACTGCACACAGTACTCCAAGTGCGGCCGCACCAGAGTTGTGTACAGTTGCAACATAACGCTACGACTCCTAAATTCAATCCCCCTACCAATAAACGCCAAGACACCATATGCCTTCTTAACAACCTTATCTACTTGATTCCCAACTTTCAGGGATCTATGCACACATACACCTAGATCCCTCTGCTCCTCCACACTATTCAAAGTCCTCCCGTTAGCCCTATACTCAACACATCTGTTATTCCTACCAAAGTGAATTACCTCACACTTCTCCGCATTAAACTCCATCCGCCACCTCTCGGCCCAACTTTGCAACCTGTCTAAGTCTTCCTGCAAACTACGACACCCTTCCTCACTGTCTACCACACCACCGACTTTGGTGTCATCAGCAAATTTGCTAATCCACCCAACTATACCCTCATCCAGATCATTAATAAATATTACAAACAGCAGTGGCCCCAAAACAGATCCCTGAGGTACACCACTTGTAACCGCACTCCATGATGAATATTTACTATCAACCACCACCCTCTGTTTCCTATCCGCTAGCCAATTCCTGATCCAATTTCCTAGATCACCCCCAATCCCATACATCTGCATTTTCTGCAGAAGCCTACCATGGTGAACCTTATCAAACGCCTTACTAAAATCCATATATACCACGTCCACTGCCTTGCCCCCATCCACCTCCTTGGTCACTTTCTCAAAAAACTCAATAAGGTTAGTAAGGCACGACCTACCTGCCACAAAACCATGCTGACTATCACCTATCAATTCATTACTCTCCAAATAACTATAAATCCTATCCCTTATAATTTTTTCCAACATCTTGCCGACAACAGAAGTGAGACTCACCGGTCTATAATTCCCGGGGAAGTCTCTGTTCCCCTTCTTAAACAATGGGACAACATTCGCTAACCTCCAATCTTCTGGTACTATACCAGAGGCCAACGACGACCTGAAGATCAGAGCCAGAGGCTCTGCAATCACTTCTCTTGCCTCCCAGAGAATCCTTGGATAAATCCCATCCGGACCAGGGGATTTATCTATTTTCAGACCCTCCAGAATATCCTGCACATCCTCCTTATCAACTGTAATACTGTCTATTCTACTCCCCTGCAACCCAGTGTCCTCCTCAGCTATATTCATGTCCCCTTGCGTGAACACCGAAGAGAAATATTGGTTCAATGCTTCACCAATCTCCTCCGGTTCCACACATAACTTCCCTCTGCCATCTATAACTGAATTGGAAAGTTTCAGAAAGACTGGTGAGAATGTCTGATTCCTTGCCACATGGAATCTACATGCATAAAATATGACAGAAATGGCCCATTTGGTACATTTATGCTCTGCACAACTTTCCCACACATCCCTCTAACTAACATTGATATCGTGGAAGCAACTCTAACAGGTATTTATGCTTCAAACAAGAGCATTAACAAAACCTAATTATTTATCTAATTGTTTGTGGGACCTTATGTGTGAAAACTGGCTGCTGTGTTTCTGACATGACAACATGAGTTCAGAAAGATGAGGGGGGTTCTAATTGAAACTTACAGGATACTGCGAGGCCTGGATAGAGTGGACGTGGAGAGGATGTTTCCACTAGTGGGAGAGACTAGAACTCGAGGGCACAACCTCAGAGTGGAGGGACGTTCCTTTAAAACAGAGATGAGGGGGAATTTCTTCAGCCAGAGAGTGGTGAATCTGTGGAACTCTTTTGCCGCAGAAGGCTGTGGAGGCCAGGTCATTGAGCGTCTTTAAGACAGAGATAGATAGGTTCTTGATCGATCAGGGGTTATGGGGAAAAGGCAGGAGAATGGGGATGTGAAAAATATCAGCCATGATTGAATGGTGGCGCAGATTTGATGGGCCGAGTGGCCTAATTCTGCTCCTATGTCTTATGGTCTCAGGGTCTTAATTACAAAAGCAATTCCACAAATTCTTCTGCTGTTTTCCAAAATAATCCCATTTATATAGATGATCTGGAGGAGGGGACTGAGTGTAGGGTAACAAAGTTTGCAGACGACACAAAGATAAGTGGAAAAGTGAATCGTGTGGAGGGAGTAGAAGGCCTGCAGAGAGATTTGGACAGGCTGAGTGAGTGGGCGAGGATCTGGCAGATGGAGTATAATGTTGACAAATGCGAGGTTATTCACTTTGGAGGAAATAATAGCAAATTGGATTATTATCTAAATGGAAAAAAATTGCAACATGCTACTGTGCAAAGGGACCTGGGGGTCCTTGTGCATGAGACGCAAAAACCTAGTCTGCAGGTGCAACAGGTGATCAAGAAGGCGAATGGAATGTTGGCCTATATCGCAAGGGGGATAAATATAAAAGCAGAGATGTCTTGCTGCATCTGTATAGGGCATTGGTGAGGCCGCAGCTGGAATACTGTGTGCAGTATTGGTTCCCTTATTTGCGGAAGGATATATTGGCCTTGGAGGGAGTGCAGAGAAGGTTCACCAGGTTGATACCAGAGATGAGGGGTGTTGATTATGAGGAGAGACTGAGCAGATTGGGTTTGTACTCGTTGGAATTTAGAAGGCTGAGGGGGGATCTTATAGAGACCTATAAGATAATGAAGGGGCTGGATAGGGTAGAGGTGGAGAGATTCTTTCCACTTAGAAAGGAAGCTGGAACTAGAGGGCACAGCCTCAAAATAAAGGGGGGTCGGTTTAGGACAGAGTTGAGGAGGAACTTCTTCTCTCAGAGGGTGGTGAATCTCTGGAATTCTCTGCCCACTGAGTGGTGGAGGCTACCTCGTTGAATATGTTTAAATCATGGATAGATGGATTCCTGATCGGTAAGGGAATTAGGGGTTATAGGGATCAGGCGGGTAAGTGGAACAGATCCACTTCAGATCAGCCATGATCTTATTGAATGGCGGGGCAGGCTCGAGGGGCTAGATGGCCCACTCCTGCTCCTATTTCTTATGTTCTTATGAAAACTTTAGCATCCACCAGAAATGGCAACGAAAGCCTCAGTTTATGAGGGACCAGCTATAACAGTGCGCCCAGATTCAGCATTGAGAATGTAAACCTGTGACAATACTGAGCCTGTTAGGAAATGTATTTTTATCATGTTTCCTGTAAGGGATATGTCTGAAAGTCAGCTGTGATTATACGGTGCCGATTTGTCTGGGCATCAGGCAGCTCAAGTGTTAGGAATGCAGAATAATGACTAATTTTTGCTAATGGTGTGTTTGTCTAAACAGAGCGAATGCATTTTTGTTTACTTAGGTTTCCCTTGGGGTTTCAGGGTAGAACATAGAACATAGAACATTACAGTGCAGTACAGGCCCTTCGGCCCTCGATGTTGCACTGACCAGTGAAACCAATCTAAAGCCCATCTAAACTACACTATTCCAATATCATCCATATGTTTATCCAATAACCATTTAAATGCCCTTAATGTTGTCGAGTCCACTACTGCTGCAGGCAGGACATTCCACGCCCTTACTACTCTCTGAGTGAAGGACCTACCTCTGACATCTGTCCTATATCTATCACTCCTCAATTTAAAGCTATGTCCCCTCGTGCTAGCTATCACCATCCGAGGAAAAAGGCTCTCACTATCCACCCTGTCTAATCCTCTGATCATCTTGTATGCCTCTATTAAGTCACCTCTCAACCTTCTTCTCTCTAACAAAAACAACCTCAAGTCCCTCAGCCTTTCCTCATAAGACCTTCCCACCATACCAGGCAACATCCTGGTAAATCTCCTCTGCACCCTTTCCAATGCGTCCACATCCTTCCTATAATGCGGTGGCCAGAACTGTACGCAATACTCCAAGTGCGGCCGCACCTGAGTTTTGTACAGCTGCAACATGACCTCCTGGCTCCGAAACTCAATCCCTCTACCAATAAAAGCTAACACTCCGTATGCCTTCTTAACAACCCTATCAACCTGGGTGCCAACTTTCAGGGATCTATGCACATGGACACCCAGATCCCTCTGTTCACCCACACTACCAAGTATCTGACCATTAGCCCAGTACTCTGTAATCCTGATTAGGTTGATTGATAGAGATATGTAATTAATCAGAGGAGCTAAGCTTTCAGGAAAGACAGTTTTTTTCATTTTTTTCAAAATCAAGAGCAGTTGCTGACCTGAGCGGTTTAAAAGGGTTTCTATGAAATAAAATTAGACACCGGGCTTCAATAGGTGGTATTGGGGCAGATTACCAAAAGCTTCATCAATTTTAATGGCAATTAGCCACAGTCCAGAGAAGACCAAGGGCATCTGTCTCTGTTAGAGAGACTGTTGTTCATGTCGCTTGAGGGGGTGATGACTTTACATGTTCAGGACAGGGTGTGTTACATATCTGAGATTGAGCAAAACCTAAAAAGAGAAATATTACTTGTTAATACCGGTGGATAACCTCCTCCTTCCTTCACTCCATCTTGAAATGATAAAGATTCCACATCCACAGTTATTTTTGGAGCTGTCAGTGTGGGAGATTCAGTGACTTTGACAGCTGTCGCCAATCTTACCGCTGGTTTTTGTCATAAATAATGGACCAAGGTCTGGCTGGAGGCAGACCAGAACTTGCAAAGGATGTTGCCATGGTAGCCATGAGATAAGGGAGGAGTCTATCCCGCAATACATCCCTACATTTCAGCATTGTATTTTGTGTGTCGCCTGCAGAACGATACAGCTTCTTGAGGGTAACAAGAATGTGGTTTATATTCCCTGAGTTTAGGAGACTGAGAGGTGATCCAATTAAATGATGGAGTAATTTCAGAGAAACTCTGTTCTCGAACGGGTAGTCAGGAGCATTTTAATGTTAGACTTAGAAAGCACTTCTTCGCACAAACAATCCCGGAAGTCTCTTCCCAAAGGATCACAGATGTTGGAACTTTCAAGACTGAGAAAATATTGTGGATGAAGGTATTGGAGGGATACAGACAAGAGCGGGTCAGTGAAGTTGAGATATAGGTTGACCTTGATCTAACTGAATGGTGAAACAAGCTCGAGGGATGAATGGCCTCCTCCTGCACTAATGTTCCTGTTAATGTTGCACTCCCTCAGGGTAAAGTGATGTATCGTCAGTATAAGTGAGAACAGTACACTGGGCACTTGCCTTTCACAGTAAGAAGTCTCACAACACCAGGTTGAAGTCCAACAGGTTTATTTGGTAGCAAAAGCCACTAGCTTTCGGAGCGCTGCCCCTTCATCAGGTAAGTGGGAGTTCTGTTCACAAACAGGGCATATAAAGACACAAACTCAATTTACAAAATAATGGTTGGAATGTTCGGTATCTTGTCTGCTTTCTTGCATCTTTGTAGAAACTTGATGTCTGTGTCAATATGTGCGATCTTCTTGGAGATCCTCTCCACTTGGAACCGGCAGTTTGCGGTGTCGATGGTAGTCATGATGTGGAGATGCCGGTGTTGGACTGGGGTAAACAAAATTGAGTTTGTGTCTTTATATGCCCTGTTTGTGAACAGAACTCCCACTCACCTGACAAAGGGGCAGCGCTCCAAAAGCTAGTGGCTTTTGCTATCAAATAAACCTGTTGGATTTTAACCTGGTGTTGTGAGACTTCATACTGTGTTTACCCCAGTCCAACGCCGGCTATTCCATAGTATGAAGGGTAAGAGGCTAGAGGGGTTTGTGTGGAAGTCATGTCAAATCACTGAGATGGTAACATATCAAATAGCTCTATTAAACACAGCTGTTAGCCTGATTCGGTTTGGCACAGGAAGGAACAGTCCACGTGGCTCTCTGTTGATTTAATACTCAGCCTTGTTTTTAGGAACAAATGTCTTTACTGTAGCGGGAGGGAGCCCTTCCAGCCTTCCCAGGAGTTATTCATGTACAGAGATTGATGCAACTCCCTGCACTTTTCCTGGATTTGTCACACTGAAGATCATGTCCATTCTGCCTCTTGATGGCTCAGTGAGGAGCTCTTCAGCCATTGGGAGGAGGCAGTTGTGGAGGATTCTCATGATGACCATGGCGGAGGGTCGGGAAATCCCTCTAATTTCCACATCCGGATCTGTCTCCTTTCTCCTTTCTTTAAAGCTGGTCACACTTCCGTTGCCTGCGAGATCTCCCAGCATGCTCTCTTCCTTTCCAGACAAGGGTGATGGGGTTCTGGATTCTTGTCAAGAGTGTCTATCCGCCACATTTTGATACTTAAGTGGGGATCCCATTGTTCCGGAGGCCTTGTTTTTCAGCTGTTGGATGGATTTTTTGACCTCACGAAGAGCTGGGATTGTGCTGCGATGGTGGCTGGTGGTGTGTCGCAGAATGGTGTTGATGGCACTTGTGTCGAAAGCTGTGTCTTGGTTGAGGGACAGTCCAATAGATAGGAATAACATTGCAACATGTTTAGCTGAAGTAGACAAAGAAACATTGGTTCCATTGGATGATATTATCAGGGGAAGTTGTAGACCGATATGAGAAAGAAGAATTTAACGCAATGAGCGGTAATGACCTGGAACTCACGAGGGCCTTGGAAATGGGAATAACCAATAATGTCAAATGGACAGGCATTAGAGTACAACAAACTTTCGGGGTTATACAAGAAATAGAAGCAGGACGGGCCACCTGGTCCTTCAAGCCTGTCCCATCATTCAATACAATCATGGTTTTCTGTGCCATTTCCCCATAGCCCTCTATTCCTCAATCTATCAAATATTTATCCACCTCCACTTTAAATACTAACAATGATTCAGCCTCCACCAGCCTTTGGGGCAAAGAATTCCAGAGATTCATCACTCTCTGGAGAAGAAATTTCTACACACCTCAGTTTGAAATGACTGGCCCTTTATCTTGTAGCAATGTCCCCTTGTTCGAGACTCTCTCATTAGTGAAAACATCTCACCATCTGCACTGTCAAGCCCCCTCAGGATCTTATATATTTGAATAAGGCCACCCCTCACTCTTCTAAACTCCAAGAGATACAGACCTAGGCTGTTTACTCTGTCTTGACAGGTCAACACTCTCATCCCAGGAATTAGCCTGGTGAATCTCCTTTGGACTGCCTCCAATGTTACTATATCCTGTTTTTAGGTAAGGGAACCAAAACTGTACACAGCATTCTGGATCGAATGGGAGAATGGGACTGGCTGGATTGGTCTACGAAAGGCCATTCTGGATTTGATGGGCCGAGTAGACTCATTCTGTGCTGTAATGACAACGACAATTTAATCCATTTCTTATTTTCATCATCTGACTTGCCATTTTGCCTAACTGCTTATTCTAGTCCCTGGGTTGGGTTAATGATCCACTCCTCTCTGCTGATTCTCATGCCCTCCAGCAAGCTGAGTCTTACAATTAGAATTCTATTTGGGTGTAACACAATCGTGTGTTTTTTACTTTTCCCTCTGTTTTTAGCTGTTAGCTTCTATAAAAAAGAAACTGGATTTTTAAAATCTAATTCCTTCTGTCCCATAAACCTATCGAACTCTGTCCTTGTCCTCCAGAGTTCGTTTCTTGTTTCACAAGATGACCTGCATTCCCTCTTCAGCTTTCTCCATTAATTGTTTGAGAAATCCACTGCTTGTTCCAGCTTACCACCAGAAAATCATCAACATGTTCTGACATCTTTAACTCATGAGGATTTCTTTAATCCTCGATTAATCTTCTGTGGTCAAATCGCTCTGACCGTACTAAACCTGGACTTGTCGAATATTTGACCTGAATAATGCAACCTCTCTCTTTTCTCCAAGAAATAAATTGACGACAGGGAACTGGACTGGACTATAAATGGATAAACTCACACACAGGGCAAAGTCTTCAAAGAAATAACTCGTGCAACAAAATAGATCGTATCCCAACCATTGACTCTGTCTACACTTCCTGCTGCCTCGGAAAAGCAGCCGGCATATTCAAGAACCCCATGTACCCCAGACACACTCTCTTCCACCTTCTTCTGTTGGGAAAAAGATACAAAAGTCTGAGGTCATGTACCAACCGACTCAAGAACAGCTTCTTCCCTGCTGCCATCAGACTTTTGAGTGGACCTACCTCGCACTAAGTTGATCTTTCTCTACACCCTAGCTATGACTGTAAGAACATAAGAACATAAGAAATAGGAGCAGGAGTAGGCCATCTGGCCCTTCGAGCCTGCCCCGCCATTCAACAAGATCATGGCTGATCTGAAGCAAATCAGTTCCACTTACCCGCCTGCTCCCCATAACCCCTAATTCCCTTATCGATCAGAAAACTATCTACCCGTGATTTAAACATATTCAACGAGGAAGCCTCCACCACTTCAATGGGCAGAGAATTCCAGAGATTCACTACCCTCTGAGAGAAGAAGTTCCCCCTCAACTCTGTCCTGAACCGGCCCCCCCTTATTTTGAGGCTGTGCCCTCTAGTTCTGGTTTCCCTTCTAAGTGGAAAGAATCTCTCCACCTCTACCCTATCCAGCCCCTTCATTATCTTATATGTCTCTATAAGATCACCCCTCATCCTTCTAAACTCCAACGAGTACAGTCCCAATCTGTTTAATCTCTCCTCATAAGCTACACCCCTCATCTCCGGTATCAACCTGGTGAACCTTCTCTGCACTCCCTCCAAGGCCAATATATCCTTTCGCAAATAAGGGGACCAAAACTGCACACAGTACTCCAGTTGCGGCCTCACCAGTGCCTTGTACAGTTGCAGCAAGACCTCCCTGCTTTTATATTCTATCCCCCTCGCGATAAAGGCCAACATTCCGTTCGCCTTCTTGATCACCTGCTGCACCTGCAGACTGAGTTTTTGCGATTCGTGCACAAGGACCCCCAGGTCCCTCTGCATAGTCGCACGATGTAATTTTTCTCCATTTAAATAATATTCCAATTTACTATTATTTCTTCCAAAGTGGATAACCTCACATTTGCTAACGTTATATTCCATCTGCCAGATCCTCGCCCACTCGCTCAGTCTATCCAAATCTCTCTGCAGACTTTCCGCGTCCTCCACGCAATTCGCTTTCCCACTCACCTTCGTGTCATCAGCAAACTTGAATACCCTAGATTCAGTCCCCTCCTCCAGATCATCTATGTAAATGGTAAACAATTGAGGCCCCAGCACCGATCCCTGCGGTACGCCACTGGTCACCAACTGCCAACCAGAAAAGCACCCATTTATCCCAACTCTCTGCTTCATGTTAGATAGCCAATCTCCAATCCACGCCAACACCTTACCCCTAACTCCGTGTACCCCAATCTTCTGCAGCAACCTTTTGTGAGGCACCTTATCGAACGCCTTCTGGAAATCTAAAAACACCACATCCACCGGTTCCCCTCTGTCAACCGCACTAGTGACATCTTCATAAAAGTCCAGTAGATTCGTCAAACACGACTTTCCCTTCATGAATCCATGAACACTACATTCTGCACTCTCTCCTTTCCTTCTCTATGAACGATATGGTTTGTCTGTATAGAGTGCAAGAAACAATACTTTTCACTGTATGTTAATACATGTGACAATAATAAATCAAATCAAATCAAAAATCTGCACTTCTGCTGTTTAAGAGGAAGAACAAAGAAGAACAATACAGCACAGGAACAGGCCCTTCGGCCCTCCAAGCCTGTGCCGCTCCCTGGTCCAAACTAGACCATTCTTTTGTATCCCTCCATTCCCACTCCGTTCATATGGCTGTCTAGATAAGTCTTAAACGTTCCCAGTGTGTCCGCCTCCACCACCTTGCCTGGCAGCGCATTCCAGGCCCCCACCACCCTCTGTGTAAAATATGTCCTTCTGATATCTGTGTTAAACCTCCCCCCCCTCACCTTGAACCTATGACACCTTGTGAACGTCACCACCGACCTGGGGAAAAGCTTCCCACCATTCACCCTATCTATGCCTTTCATAATTTTGTACACCTCTATTAAGTCTCCCCTCATCCTCTGTCTTTCCAGGGAGAACAACCCCAGTTTACCCAATCTCTCCTCATAACTAAGCCCCTCCATACCAGGCAACATCCTGGTGAACCTCCTCTGTACTCTCTCCAAAGCCTCCACGTCCTTCTGGTAGTGTGGCGACCAGAACTGGACGCAGTATTCCAAATGCGGCCGAACCAACGTTCTATACATCTGCAACATCAGACCCCAACTTTTATACTCTATGCCCCGTCCTATAAAGGCAAGCATGCCATATGCCTTCTTCACCACCTTCTCCACCTGTGACGTCACCTTCAAGGATCTGTGGACTTGCACACCCAGGTCCCTCTGCATATCTACACCCTTTATGGTTCTGCCATTTATCGTATAGCTCCTCCCTACATTATTTCTACCAAAATGCATCACTTTGCATTTATCAGGATTGAACTCCATCTGCCATTTCTTTGCCCAAATTTCCAGCCTATCTATATCCTTCTGTAGCTTCTGACAATGCTCCTCACTATCTGCAAGTCCTGCCAATTTTGTGTCGTCCGCAAACTTACTGATCACCCCGGTTACACCTTCTTCCAGATCGTTTATATAAATCACAAACAGCAGAGGTCCCAATACAGAGCCCTGCGGAACACCACTAGTCACAGGCCTCCAGCCGGAAAAAGACCCTTCCACTACCACCCTCTGTCTTCTGTGACCAAGCCAATTCTCCACCCATCTAGCCACTTCCCCCTTTATCCCATGAGATCCAACCTTTTTCACCAGCCTACCATGAGGGACTTTGTCAAACGCTTTACTAAAGTCCATATAGACGACATCCACGGCCCTTCCCTAATCAACCATTCTGGTCACTTCTTCAAAAAACTCCACCAGGTTAGTGAGGCATGACCTCCCTCTCACAAAACCATGCTGGCTATCGTTAATGAGTTTATTCCTTTCTAAATGCGCATACATCCTATCTCTAAGAATCTTCTCCAACAACTTCCCCACCACAGACGTCAAGCTTACCGGCCTATAATTACCCGGGTTATCCTTCCTACCCTTCTTAAATAATGGGACCACATTAGCTATCCTCCAATCCTCTGGGACTTGAGAGAGAGCAACAAATGGAAAGGAAAGGATTAGACAGAAATGTTGGAAAAAGGGACTTCAGGAACAAAGATGCAAAGAAAGTAGTGAGGTCTCTGGAGTAGGGGGTCAAACCCTTGACCTCAGACCTAGAGGAGAGAGTGGTGCCCGCTGAGCCTATTTAATACTGTTACACCAGGTCAGACTCCATTTGGAACATTGTGAGCAGTTTTGATTTGACTTTGATTTTGATTTGATTTATTATTGTCACATATATTGGGTTACAGTGAAAAGTGTTGTTTCTTGCGCGCTATACAGACAAAGCATACCGTTCATAGAGAAGGAAATGAGAGAGTGCAGAATGTACTATTACAGTCATAGCTAGGGTGTAGAGAACGGTCAACTTAATGGAAGGTAAGTCCATTCAAAAGTCTGATGGCAGCAGGGAAGAAGCTGTTCTTGAGTCGGTTGGTACATGACCTCAGACTTTTGTATCTTTTTACCGAAGGAAGAAGGTGGAAGAGAGAATGTCCGGGGTGCGTGGGGTCCTTAATTATGCCGGCTGCTTTGCTGAGGCAGCAGGAAGTGTAGACAGAGTCAATAGATGGGAGGCTGGTTTTGGGCCACATACCTAAGGAAGGACGTGCTGGTCTTGGAGGGGCCCAGTGGGAGTTCACAAGAATGATCCCAGGAATGAAGGATTTGTTATATGAGGAGCGGTTGAGGAGCCTGGGTCTATATTTGATGGAGTTTAGAAGGATGAGGGGGGATCTAATTGAAACTTACAGAATACTGAGAGGTCTGGATAGAGTGGACGTGGAGAAGATGTTTCCACTTGTGGGAGAGACTAGAACTTGAGGGCGCAACCTCAGAGTAAAGGGATGATCCTTTAAAACTGTGATGAGGAGGAATTTCTTCAGCCAGAGGGTGGTGAATCTGTGGAATTCATTGCCACAGAGGGCTGTGGAGGCCAGGTCATTGAGTGTCTTTAAGTCAGAGATCGATAGGTTCTTGATTCATAAGAGGATCAAGGATTACGGGGAGAAGGCAGGAGAATGGGGATGAGAATCATATCAGCCATGATTGAATGGTGGAGCAGACTCAATGGACCGAATGGCCTAATTCTGCTCCTATATCTTATGGTCTTACGGTCTGATGAAACTGATGGATCAATAACTATTATGCTACAGGAGGGCTTTAAGCAGATTATGCTACCGGCCTGTTTAAGCAACAAATAAACAGATTCTGCAAATCTCCAACATCGGGCAAGCGATTTCAAAATGAGCTTTGTACAGGCCATGCCCCATTTATGGGCCACACTTATGTCACATCCTGTTTTTGCCACATTCTCAGTGGGTTAATTATCCAAGCCTCCTCGCATTTCTATCCCCTCTGCGGCCAGACTTCACTGTCCATACATCCCCACCCACACCCTCTGCTCTTCCGAGATGGAAGAACATCTTGCTCCCACAATCCATGGGATAACAATCTGGACACCGAGATTGGGGCTGAATGTAAGTGAGCAAGTGCAGGATGATGGCTGATCTACACTCGGTGTGGGATACAGGAAATGGAGATTTGGGGAACTCTAGTTGACAGTGGATGGGAGTGGGGAAACAGCCTGGGTGAGTGCTGGAAATCCCATCCCCCCACACATCTCTATTCTGACCGTGACTGGCCAAGGAGTCCCCGGACCTGCATCCCCAGAAAATAGGGCGGCACGGTAGCACAGTGGTTAGCACTGCCGCTTCACAGCTCCAGGGACCTGGGTTCGATTCCCGGCTTGGGTCACTGTCTGTGTGGAGTTTGCACATTCTCCTTGTGTCCGTGTGGGTTTCCTCCGGGTGCTCCGGTTTCCTCCCACAGTCCAAAGATGTGCGGGTTAGGTTGATTGGCCATGCTAAAAATTGCCCTTAGTGTCCTGAGATGCGTAGATTAGAGGGATTCGTGGGTAAATGTGTAGGGATGTGGGGGTAGGGCCTGGGTGGGATTGTGGTCGGTGCAGACTCGATGGGCCAAATGGCCTCTTTCTGCACTGTAGGGTTTCTATGATTTCTATGAAAAGAGAAGTCAGTTATTCTGAAATTTTCTCCCTTTTGTTTAAGGCTCTGATCTCTCTGACTCCCACCAAAAATCACACACTTCAAACTCCAGCTCACAAAACAAAACAAGTCAAAACAAGCGAGGCTGGTTATTGTCCAACTGACCCCTCTTTATAACGTATAGCGGAGATAGAGACTATTCAGCCCTATTAACTTTTGCTAGCATTCATACAGCAAATAAACCTCCTCCTATTCCATCCTTTCAGTGAATCTTTCTTTTCCTTTTTCTCTCACCTGCTCATCCACTTCTGCTCTGGAAGCCTCTGATCTATTTTGCTCAACTACTTCCTGTGGTGGTGAGTTCCGCATTCTACACACTCACTAGATTATGATGTTCTCCTTTATCCCTATTGGATTTATGAATGACTCCCTAGTTTCGAATTCTCCTGTGAGTGAAATCCCCCACACCTGCCCTGTCCAACACGCTCATCATTTTAAAGATCTCTATCAGGTCACCTCAAAGTCTTACCTGTACTCAGGAAAAAAGTTGAAACATGTTAAATACTTCCTGGCAGTTTTACTTTCTCAGTTTTGGTATCATCTTTGTGAATCTCCTTTTGCATTTTTTTTTACAGTGCTTCAATATCCTTTTTACAGAGAGCAGGCTTAGCTATCTGTCCCCGGGAGAATTGTATTCACCCCAATTCCTCCTCCGATCTGATGGCTTTGGGGGACATGGCTGTTAAACACCATTTAGTTCAGGAATTAAGATGCTCCAGTCTCCTTCTGAGCTTTCAGGATTGACTTATTGTATATCAAGATCAGGCTGTGATCTTTATTCCCCCAGGCATGGTGGCACAGTGATTAGCACTGCAGCCTCACAGCACCAGGGACCCGTGTTCGATTCCTGGCTTGGGGCACCGTCTGTGCGGAGTCTACACATTCTCCCCGTTTCCTCCAGGTGCTTCGGTTTCCTCCCACAGGCCAAAGACATGCGGGTTAGGTGCATTGACCATGCTAAATTGTCCCAAGCTGTGTAGGTTAGGAGTAGTGGTGAAAGGGTTAATAATCACACAAGTTTACAAATCACATAAGCTGCTATGAGAAAAAAACATAGGTCTTTATTAAAGCAGATCCAGATAAGCGTCAGGGCCTCGTTATGAGGGAGGTAACCCCAGAATATACTTTTATTTATCTAACAAAGACTCTTAGGCTGAGAGAATTCATTAAATCAGACATCGAGACATGGGAGAGGTAATTAATATCTACAAACCCAGACACAAGCTCGGATGTTAAGGATAACATGTAGCAATGATAAATTAAGCCAGCTAACATACTCAAACCTTCACAATGATTGGATATTATAATTAAGTAGGCAACTGTGATTGATTTTTAACATTTGTATCGTATGCATGATGTAAACCTAATCATTAGTTGTGAGCGGATAGAGATAACTCCTATTTGATTGGTATATGTTAATTACTTGTAATCAAATCTGGAAGTATATCTGCTTGTGTAAGCCTGTATTCTGAACTCTGGCTGGCCACTAGCTGGCGTTCCAGGGGCTTTGCCATAGTTCGAATATTTAACAGCTATTTTGAAAAACTCTAGAACTTGGACTCGCTACTTCAAGGGAATAAAATTATAATACATTAAAATGCTGAACACTAAGGTAAATGCGTGGGGTTATGGGGAAGTTGGCAAGAGGTGGGCCTGGTTATGATGTCAGAGATGCCTGTTGGAGAGTCGGTGCAAACTCAATGGGCTAAATGGCCTCCTTCTGCATTGTACGGATTTTATGATTCAATTCTATGACCGCCCCCCCCCCCCCACTTCTATTGCATACATTTCCTTGTCTTCCTTACCCTTTCAACCAGACTGTTGCCTTTGACAGGGTTGACCACACTGTCCTCCTCCAGCATCTCCCGATTGTCATCCAGGTGGGTAGGATTGCTCTTCTCTGGCTCCATTCATATCTATCTAATCATAGCCAGAGAACCACCTGCAATGGCTTCTCTTCCTGCACCCACACCATTACCCGGGATCTGGCCTTGGGCCATTCCTATTTCTCATTTACATTCTTCCTCTTCTGAAAATTAGAGCATCAGAGTCTTCAACTTGAAATGTTGGGAGCGATCTTACCAAAAATATTCCAAGTGCCGAATGAGCGTGAAAACGGGAAAGTTTCAGAACCATTTTTTCGGAGAGGCCACAAATGAAATCTTATGCCACTTAGCGCAAAAGAAGATGTACAATCTGATTCCCACAAGTCGAGGGAGTGGACAGAGTCTATTCTCGCTGGAAAGCCGGCTGCTCACATGAGAGAGTGCTATCGTGCATGTGCAGATCGCTCTGTTCTGTGAGGGAATGCACTTGGGCAGGACAAAAAAGACAAGGGAATACATGATCAACAGCAGGACCCTGGGAAACACCGAGCATCAGAGGGACCTTGGTGTGCATGTACACCAGTAGGACAGATGGATAAAGTGGTTAAGGAGGCATATGGTATACTTACCTTTATCAGCCGAGACATAGAGTTTAAGAGCAGGGAGGTTATGCTAGAATTAGATAAAATGTTGATTAGGCCACAGCTAGAGTATTGTGTGCAGTTCTGGAATCCTCATTATAGGAGGGATGTGAAAGCACTGGAAAGGGTGTGGAGAGAGAGGATGGTGCCTGGGCTGGATGGTTTTAGTTAGAAAGAGAGATTGGATAGACTGGGATTGTTTTCCTTGGAGCAGAGGAGACTCACGGGTTCTCTGCACTATTGATGTCCCTGATATAAGCTTCCTTGCTTTGTGCTTTATATCTCCGTTTGTTCTTTGTTGTTGTTTGAGTTTTTTGTCACAGATGCTGTGAATCAAGGAGTCACTGGAACGAGTGGAAAATTGTGCTCCATAAAACATTTTAAAAAATCATGAGGCCCACTGAGCAGCTTTTAGTGACGTAAATATCTCACAACCTGTAGCCAAGGGAAGTCAGGCATGATTGAAATTAAGTCCAAATGGTAAAAGGAATGCAGAGCGATCCGTCACTCAACACACGGATGGAATGTGTCTTATCCAATCACCCTGATGCATCTCAAAGCACTTCACAAACAGTTGCTTTGAAGTGCCTGGACATGAGAATCATCTTATACATAGCAAGATCCAACAAACAGCTATGGTTTGTTCTGGAATGTACGGTCTTTTCACCGAACTTAATGTCCCCTCGTGCACTCAGTACGGTGTCAAATTCTGACTGAATTTATAACGAACCTTGGGACATTCGACTAGATTGAAGGTGCTACCTAAATTGAGTTGCTGCTGTAATAAGAGCACATTCTCATCTGCCAATCCTCCTTCTTCAGCAATATTTCTGTCAGCTTGCATCCAGTTATATTTAAACACTGACTGAAGCACCTTCGGTTCTAACTTTCAGAATGGAATTGGATCTGTGCTTGCAAAGGCAAGGTTCGCAGGGCACTGATTTTGATTTGATTTATTATTGTCACATGCATTAACATACACTGAGAAGTATTGTTTCTTGCGCCCTATACAGACAAAGCATACCATTCATAGAGAAGGAAACAAGAGAGTGCAGAGTGTAGTGTTGCAGTCATAGCTAGGGTGTAGAGAAAGATTAACTTAATGCAAGGTAAGTCCATTCAAAAGTCTGACAGCAGCAGGGAAGAAGCTGTTCTTGAATTGGTGGGTACATGACCTCAGACTTTTGTATCTTTTTCCTGATGGAAGAAGGTGGAAGAGAGAATGTCCGGGGTGTGTGGAGTCCTTAATTATGCTGGCTGCTTTGCCGAGGCAGCGGGAAGTGTAGACAGAGTCAATGGATGGGAGGCTGGTTTGCGTGATGGATTGGGCTACATTCACGACCTTTTGTAGTTTGTGTGGTCTTGGGCAGAGCAGGAGCCATACCAAGCTGTGATACAACCAGAAAGAATGCTTTCTATGGTGCATCTGTAAAAGTTGGTGAGAGTCCTAGCTGAAATGCCAAATTTCCTTAGTCTTCTGAGAAAGTAGAGGCATTGGTGGGCTTTCTTAACTATAGTGTCGGCATTGGGGGGACCAGGACAGGTTGTTGGTGATCTGGACACCTAAAAACTTGAAGCTCTCGACCCTTTCTACTTCGTCCCAGTTGATGTAGACAGGGGCATGTTCTCCTTTACACTTCCTGAAGTCAATGACAATCTCCTTCATTTTGTTGACATTGAGGGAGAGATTATTGTTGCCGCACCAGTTCACCAGATTTTCTATCTCATTCCTGTTCTCTGTCTCGTCATTGTTTGAGATCCAACCCACTACGGTGGTGTTGTCAGCAAACTTGAAAATCAAATTGGAGGGGAATTTGGCCACACAATCATTGGTGTATAAGGAGTATAGTAGGGGGCTGAGAACACAGCCTTGTGGGGCACCAGTGTTGAGGATGATCGTGGAGGTGGTGTTGTTGCCTATCCTTACTGATTGTGGTCTGTGAGTTAGGAAGTTCAGAATCCCGTCGCAGAGGGAGGATCTGAGCCCCAGGTCATGGAGTTTGGAGATGAGTTTCATGGGAATAATGGTGTTGAAGGCTGAGCTGTAGTCAATAAATAGGAGTCTGACGCAGGTGTCTTTGTTATCCAGGTGTTCCAGGTTTGAGTGCAGGGTCAGGGAAATGGCGTCTGTTGTGGACCTGTTGCGGCGGTAGGCAAACTTAGTGGATCCAGCTAGTCCGGGAGGCTGGAATTGATTCGTGCCATGACTAGCCTTTCGAAGCACTTCATAATGATGGATGTCAAAGCCACAGAACGATACTCATTAATGCACGCTGCCTGGTTTTTCTTAGGTACCGGGATGATGGTCGTCTTCTTAAAACAGATAGGGACCTCAGATTGTTGTAATGAGAGGTTGAACATGTCTGCAAATATCCCTACCAGCTGATCTGCGCAGGATCTGAGTGCTCGGGGAAAGAGGAAGGGAACTCAGACAAATTGAAAAGGAAAATTGGATAGACATGATGGGTGAATAACCACTTCTCTGCTGTGTGATCTGTGGTTTCTAAGACTTGCCTTCTTGTGCTGTGCTAAATGCTGAGTCAGCTCCAGGTCATGGGTTTTGACTCCATCGTGCAAGATTCTTACCCACGGAGTCTCACTGCCCTCGAAGGTCTTCACCCTGTACTTTAGGATCAACAACATGAAACAAACTATGGATACAATCTCCTTACTTAGAATAGAATAGAATCCCTGCAGTGCAGAAGGAGGCCATTCGGCCCATCGAGCCTGCACCAACAACAACCCCATCCAGGCCCTATCCCTGGAACACCACGTCTACCCTGCTGACCTCCCTGATATTAAGAGGCAATTTCCCATGGTCAATCCACCTAACCTGCACATCTTTGGAGTGTGTGAGGAAACCGGAGGAAACCCACACAGACACGGGGAGAACGTGCAAACTCCACACAGTCACCCGAGGCTGGAATTGAATCAGGGTCCCTGGTGCTGTGAGGCAGCAGTGTTAACCACTGTGGCACCGTGCTGCACTGAGGAGGGATGTGGTTGCACTGGAAGCGGTTCAGAGGAGGTTCACCAGATTGATCCCAGGGATGAGAGGTTTGTCTAATGAAGAGAGATTGGGCTGGTTAGGCCAATACTCGCTGGAGTTTAGAAGAATGAGATCTAATTGAGGGTACAAGATGAAAAGGGGGATTGACAAAGTAGACGTGGAGAGGATGTTTCCTCTTGTGGGGCAATCTAGAACAAGAGGTCAGAGTTTTAGGATAAGGGGGGGGCAGGTTCAAAACAGAGCTGAGGGGAAATTACTTCACTCAAAGGGGGGTGAATCTGTGGAATTCACTGCCCCAGAGAGTGGTGGATGCTGGGACATTGAGTAATTTTAAAGAGGAGATGGACAGATTTTTAATGGGTTGAAGGGCTCTGGTGAGCAGGCAAGAAAGTGGAGTTGAGGCTGACACAAGATCAGCCATGATCTTATTGAATGGCGGAGCAGGCTCGAGGGGCTGAATGGCCTACTCCAGCTCTTAGTTCTTATGTTCTTATGATTCTTGTGACTTTATGTGGATAACCTTTATGAACCCACTAGACAATGGATATACTTACAACACTCGTCGCTTAGCAGGAGCCGTGTGGGGGAGCTCGTCCCCAGGTGGTCTGTCTGATGAACAAATTCTTCCCCATGACTTCCGGTGAGTGACCGAGTCACACTCCCGGCTACAGCCCCAATATCCTTGCGGACTGTGTCCATATGCCCCATTCTGATCCTGCTCTCTCCGCATAGCAGCTAATGTCTTAAATTGAGTAACTCAATTGCGTTATCAATCCCACCCTGGCCATGCAAAGACCACTTGCACCTGGTCGATTCCTGCTCTCAGCTGGGCTGTCTCCAAGTATCTGCCACCAATGGATGTGGTTCCTATATCTCAGAAAGACAGGAAGGAAGCTATTCACACATACCTGAGAGGCCACTGTCCAGGTGTATGTATGATGTGGAGATGCCAGCGTTGGACTGGGGTAAACACAGCAAGAAGCCTCACAACACCAGGTTAAAGTCCAACAGGTTTATTTGAAACTGCATCGACCTCCTCAGAAGACAAACACGGGACACAGTGGACAGAGTACCCTTTGTCAACCAGTACTTCCCCGGAGCGGAGAAGCTACGACATCTTCTCCGGAGCCTTCAACATGTCATTGATGAAGACGAACATCTCGCCAAGGCCATCCCCACACCCCCACTTCTTGCCTTCAAACAACCGCACAACCTCAAACAGACCATTGTCGGCAGCAAACTAACCAGCCTTCAGGAGAACAGTGACCACGACACCACACAACCCTGCCACAGCAACCTCTGCAAGATGTGCCAGATCATCGACATGGATGCCATCATCTCACGTGAGAACACCATCCACCAGGTACACGGTACACTCACTTGTAACTCGGCCAACGTTGTCTACCTGATACGCTGCAGGAAAGGATGTCCTGAGGCATGGTACATTGGGGAGACCATGAAGATGCTACGACAACGGATGAATGAACACCGCTCGACAATCACCAGGCAAGAGTGTTCTCTTCCTGTTGGGGAGCACTTCAGCGGTCACGGGCATTCAGCCTCTGATCTTCGGGTAAGCGTTCGCCAAGACGGCCTTCACGACACATGACAACGCAGAGTCGCTGAGCAGAGACTGATAGCCAAGTTCAGCACACGTGAGGACGGCTTCAACCGGGATCTTGGGTTCATGTCACGCTATCTGTAACCCCCACGACTTGCCTGGGCTTGCAAAATCTCACTAACTGTCCTGGCTGGAGACAATACACATCTCTTTAACCTGTGCTTAACCCTCTCTCCACTCACATTGTCTGTACCTTTAAGACCTGATTACCTGTAAACACTCGCATTCCAACCATTATTTTATAAATTGAGTTTGTGTCTTTATATGCCCTGTTTGGGAACAGAACTCCCACTCACCTGATGAAAGAGCAGCGCTCCGAAAGCTAGTGGCTTGTGCTACCAAATAAAGCTGTTGGACTTTAACCTGGTGTTGTGAGACTTCTTACAGGTGTGTGTAATCAGAATGTCTTCAGTCTAACATCTTTGTCCAATGTCCTCCACACTCCATCTTCCTGCCACTCAGTTCTGAGCTCAAGACATTGGCTGACCTCACAACTGGTTACATTTTGATACAAATATAAAGATAATACATATTAAAAAGAAGCAAAGGAACCCTTACAGCAACACAGAAATACATAGAATATCAAAATACCTTATGGTGGTAATAAGGAGAGGCAGTGGCATAGTGGTATTGTCACTGGACTAATAATCCAGAGACCAAGGGCAATATCTGGGTCTCAGATTTGAATCCCGCCTCGGCAGATGCTGGAATTTGAATTCAAGAACAATCTGCAATTAAGAATCTAATGATGACCATGAAACCATTGTCGATTGTCAGAAAAACCCATCTGGTTCACGAATGGCCTTTAGAGAAGGAAATCTGCCGTCCTTACCTGGTCTGGCCTACATGTGTCTCCAGAGCCACAGCAATGTAGTTGACTGTTAAATGTCCTCCAGGATGGGCAATAAATGATGACCCAGCCAGCGACATCTGTAACCCATGAACAAATATTTTTTAAAATCCCTAATCCCAACCTGAGCATTTTTGAACAGTTGAGGAAGAGACCAGGGGAGAGGAGAGGCATCTGTAGCTGTTAAACTTGTCATTGGCCCTCGAGTCTTGTGGATGGCATTGAAGAGCCACGGCGTTAGGCATGAAGATCATGGGAGAGGGGGTAGGATACACCTTCCCAGACTGATGGTGATGATCACAACCTCTTCACTAGGGCCACTGGAGAGGGGCAACAAATGTCAACTGCTCACCCTGAATACGTGTCTGAGGCCAAATGACCAATGCGATGCAGGAAGATGGACAGGGATGAAAATCAACGCCTGAATCTCAGCCAGTGCAGCCTTCCGCGAGCAGTGCACAAAGAATGTGTGTCTGGAGCACAACCTGAATCTCCTAAACCTCTGGCTACGAAGCCAGAGTGCACACAATGTGGTGAAGACTGCTGAGCTGTAATCCATGAATCATAGAATCCCTACACTGCAGAAGGAGGCCATTCGGCCCATCGAGTCTGCACCGACCACAATCCCACCCAGGCCCTATCCCCATAACCCCACATACTTACCCTAGCTAGTCCCCTGACATTAGGGTCAATTTTAGCATGGCCAATCAACCTAGCTTACACATCCTTGGACTGTGGGAGGAAACCGGAGCACCCGGAGGAAACCCACGCAGACACGGAGAGAACATGCACGCCTCACACAGACAGCGACCCAAGGCCGGAATTGAACCCTGGTCCCTGTGAGGCAGCAGTGCTAACCACTGATGATGAATGGAGTGAGTAAAGTAGCTCTGAGAGGATCAGCTGAGGATAGAGCAAGAGGCTGGTAAAATGAGCGTAAACACAGAAAGCAGACAAATGGATATCAACTGTTCAGAGTCCAAAGATGTGCGGGTTAGGTTGATTGGCCATGCTAAAATTGCCCCTTAGTGTCCTGAGATGCGTAGGTTGGAGGGATTAGTGGGTAAATATGTAGGGATATGGGGGTAGGGCCTGGGTGGGATTGTGGTCGGTGCAGACTCGATGGGCCAAATGGCCTCTTTCTGCACTGTAGGGTTTCTATGATTCTAAGATTCGATGATTCTATGTTCAAGGTGTCAGGTTAGATCATTGCCCAGGAACTGTGAAAACAGATTGGAGCCTGGAACTGAATGTCTGGAATATGGGACCAAATATCACAAGAAGCCAAGGAACAATGGACAGATGCACCCTCTGGGAATAGTCAATTTGAACAATTTAACAAGAATGGCTTGACCAAGATGTAAGTCTTTCAGTCAGTGTTTAAATATAACTGGATGGAAGTTGACACAAATGTAACTGAAGCAGGGGGATTGGCAGAAGGGAATGTGTTCTTACATGTTTTAATTAACACTGGATTATTAATGTTGGCAGCTCTGAAAGGCATCACTGTGGCTGAAATAATCATGAAGAAAAATCCGTTGGTCGGTGTTTAATGCAATTTATAAATGTTAATAATTTCATAGACATGTATACAAAGAGACTGAACCACACAGAATGATACACTGAAATGTCACGGCTGGTCAAAAGAAGAATGTGGAAGACCAAAATAATTCAGTTTTATGGCAATGTCTGGAATAAGATCGCGTTCCATGGAATCATAGAATCCCTACAGTGCAGAAAGAGGCCATTCAGCCCATCAAGTCAGCACCAACTCTCCAGAAAACCCTCCAATCCAGGTGCTCCCCTCTGCCCTATCCCCATAATCCCACACATTTAACATGGCTAATCCCCTTAACCTACACATCTTTGAACACTAAGGAGCAATTTAGCATGGCCAATCCACATAACCTGCTCATCTTTGGACTGTGGGAGGAAACTGGAGCACCCGGAGGAAACCCATGCAGACACGGGGAGAATGTGCAAATTCCACACAGACAGTCGTCCGAGGCTGGAATTGAACCTGGGTCCCTGGCGTGGTGAGGCAGCAGTGCTAACCATTGTGCCACCATGCCGCCCTGTTTTTCCTGCATTCACCTTCATCCTTACTTTTTTTGAAATCAAAGGTGATCACAGCTTTTCCTACTCTAACGCAATGTTTCTCAGAATTTCAAATCAGTGAAGCTCTTCGCCTCTCCTAGTCATTCCTCTTCCCTATCATAATGAGGTCTTCAAAATCCAAGGCAGGGAATGTCAGTTTCCCACTCGCTGAACCGCCTTTCCCACATTTTTTAACTTTACTGCTCTTCATTCTTCACCTTTTGCCTTTGTTTCTTCATGTGGAGACTGGAATTGTAGACCATTGCTCTGGATTGGGATTGGGTTCTGGAATGATAAGACTCATGTCTCTGCTGCCTGGGCGGCACGGTGGCTCAGTGGTTAGCACTGCTGCCTCACAGCGCCAGGGATCTGGGTTCAATTCCCCGCTTGGGTCTCTGTCTGTGTGGAGTTTGCATGTTCTCCCCGTGTCTGCGTGGGTTTCCTCTGGGTGCTCCCGTTTCCTCCCACAATCCAAACGATGTGCTGGTTAGGATGCATTGACCCGAACAGGCGTCAGACTGTGGCGACTAGGGGAATTTCACAGTAACTTCATTGCAGTGTTAATGTAAGCCTTACTTGTGACTAATAAATAAAAACTTTAACTTTTAAATTTTAGCAGAGCCAGCTTTAATAAGGAGATGTAACAAAGACGTACAAGACATCCATTGATGTTCAATGGTTCATTTATTATCTTGCTGATATTTCTCATCCCTGCAAATCCAAGATTTGGGATGGAGGCTGTGAATCATAGCATTATAGATATAAAGTCACACATTACAGAAGAGCCGCTTTGGCCATTGAGTCTGCACCAACAAGACTACACTTCATCTACACTAATCCCATTTTCCAGCACTTGGCCTATAGTTTTGAATGTTTTGACATTTCAAGTGTTCATCCCCACTTTAAAAGCTGTGAGGTTTCCTGTCTCTACTACCCTCCCAGGCAACCCATTCCAGACTCCCACCACCCTCTGGATGAATTTAGTTTTCCTCAAATCCCCTCTCAACCACCTGCCCGTCATCTTAAAACTGTGCCCCCTCATTATTGACCCTCCAACCAAGGGGAACAGTTGCTTCCTATTCACCCTGTCCACACCCCTCATAATCTTATACACCTCATCATGTCCCCCCTCAGCCTTCTTTGCTCTGAAGAAAACAACCCAAGCCTAACCAGCCTCTCTTCATAGCTGAAACGTTCCATCCCAGGCAGCATCCTGGTGAATATCCTCTGCACCCTCTCCAGTGCAATCATATCCTTCCTATAGTGTGGCGACCAGAACGGCACACAGTACTCTTGCTGTGGCTTAACGAGTGTTTTATACAGCTCCATCACAACCTCCCTGATCTTATAATCTATGCCTCGACTAATAAAGGTAAGTATCCCATATGCCTTCTTAACCACCTGATTCACCTGCCCTACTGCCTTTAGGGATCTGTGGACCATCACCCCTAGATCCCTCTGTTCCTCAGAGCTTCCACTTTCGTGCCATTGATTGAGTATTCCCTTGTCTTGTTACTCATTCCAAAGTGCATCACCTTGTGCTTTTCAGGGTTAAATTCCATTTGCCACTGATCTGCCCATCTGACCAACCAGTCTGTATCTTCCTGCAGCCTATAACCTTCTTCCTCACTATTAACCACTCTTCCAATCTTCGTGTCAACCGCAAAATTCCTTATCAACTCCCCCCCCCCCCACCCCCCCCCCCCCTCCCCACCCCCACCACCACCGCCCCTCCCCCACATTCTCATTTATATATGTCACAAACAATAAAGGACCTAGCACTGATCCCTGTGGTACACCACTGGACACCGACCTCCAGGCACACAAACAGCCTTCTACCACCACAACATCTTTTAAAGACCCTTCCAAGATATCATCCCTCCTTAGTGCAGTAACTGACTTCTGAAGTAATAATACGACATTAATTCATGAAAACTGAAAACTCGTGTTCCATTCTATAAATAGGAGCACAGAAATCGAACACCTTTAAAGCAACTGCCACAAATTTCAGGTCAGCATTAAATATTCTCTTATGTTGCACATCTTCCAAAAGTCGATCCTACATCTCTTATGATCCCAATGTATAGACACGTACAACCTGGGCCTTGTGACAATGAATTGTTCTGTTATGTAAGTTGGATATTGCAATTTTGCATGTGGTTCACATGTTCTTGTCCTCGCTTCCTCAAGAGTGACTGATAACGGTTCCAACAAAGTAAGATCAAATATAAACAACCGCTTGCGTTTCTATAGCCCCTTTAACAAAGTAAATCATCCTGAGTGGGGCATTATCAAATCAGACCTGTCATTGAATGTCAAAGGGCGATGGTTAGATTCTCTCTTGTTGGAGATGGTCATTGCCTGGCATTTGTGTGGCGCCTATGTTACTTGTCACTTGTCAGCCCAAGCCTGGATACTGTCCAGGTCTTGCTGCATTTGGACATGGACTGCTTCAGTATTTGAGCAGTCGTGAATGGTGCTGAACATTGTGCAATCATCAGTAAACATTCCCACTTCTAACCTTAGAAAAATCATTGATGAAGCAGCTGAAGATGGTTGGGTCCAAGACACTTCCTTGAGGATAGGACACTACCAAGTAGGACCCAAAATTGGCAGAAAATGAAGGGTAATGGTTGATGGGTTTTTTGTGTACAGTAGGCTGTTTCCAGTTTCCATAGGGCTCAGTATCAGGTACTTTGCTTCTTGTGGGATTTGTATGTAGGGGTTAATGCATTTGGGGAAGGTTAACAAAGCAAAAAAATGCACAATAAATGGAAGGATACTGAGCAGTGTTGAGGAATACAGGAAACTTGCAGTGCGTGTCTACAATTACATGAAGGTGGTTGGGCAGGATAGTTCCATTTGGACTTTGTTAAGAGTAAATGCCGTGTTTTTCAAATCCCAGAAGGAAAACTTTAAACAACAACCCTCAACTGTATTTGCAATTTGTACAGTAGGAGGGCAGATTTGAAATGCAGAAATGTTGTCCTCGACCACTAACGATAATTTTATACCAAAGTGAATGTTTATTAAGAAATAAGAAAACAGCAATAAGGTTAAAATAGAAGAACACTTAAATAAGGCAATGGCTTCACACAATGTCAATACTTTAAACAGTTCCAACCAATCTTAATTTAACTCCCCTCAGAGCTAACTCTCCCCAGTCTGTTCCACAACACCTTATAGATTTTAAGATCTATAAAAATCCAGTAATGTTTACCACACTGTGCCTTCAGATTTGTTAGGGTTGTTTCTTGGCTAAAGTAGCAGTTTGCTTTTCAAATCTGGATTATTTCATACTGCTTGCTGGGAGTTATGATGTGGAGATGCCGGCGTTGGACTGGGGTAAGCACAGTAAGAAGTCTCACAACACCAAGTTAAAGTCGAACAGGTTTATTTGGTAGCACAAGCCACAAGCTTTCAGAGCGCTGCTTCTTCATCAGGTGAGTGGGAGTTCTGTTCACAAACAGGGCATATAAAGACACAAACTCAATTTACAAGGTAATGGTTGGAATGCGAGTCTTTACAGGTAATCAAGTCTTAAAGGTACAGACAATGTGAGTGGAGAAAGGGTTAAGCACAGGTTAAAGAGATGTGTATTGGCCTGGATGGAGACAATACACATCTCTTTAACCTGTGCTTAACCCTCTCTCCACTCACATAAGCATCGTAGCTGTGAGGGACAGCTCGGTGGATAGGATATTGGTATGTAGATAGGCTGGAAAATTGGGCGGGGATCCTGGATTCAGGATTCAATCCTGGACCGGGGAGCAGCGCGGGCTTGGAGGGCCGAAGGGCCTGTTCCTGTGCTGTATTGTTCTTTGTTCTTTGTTCTATATGCCCTGTTTGCGAACACAACTCCCACTCACCTGAAGAAGGAGCTTAAGGCTCTGAAAGCTTGTGGCTTGTGCTACCAAATAAACCTGTTGGACTTTAACCTGGTTTTGTGAGACTTCTTACTGTGCTGGGAGTTAAACAGCTAGTCCTGCTATTGCCTCAGATCTACAGCATAGGTTCCCTGCATAGGTTTCAGTATCTCCTTAAATATGTTTTTCTCTTTGATCTCTCCCCTACCTGACCAAATATCATCAAAACTGCACTCTCCCAGATATAATCAACTTCATTTTTCTATTTTAGCTGTCAGAGCCTGAAAGGAAATCACTTTATTGCCCTTCCCTATGATACCTTTCTTTCACATCTTGCATAGAAAATAGGAAACATAGAAAATAAGTGCAGGAGTGGGCCATTCGACCCTTCGAGCCTGCACCACCATAATTCATATTTCATATTTCATCCTTTGAAACCTAACAACCCATTCAAATCTATTCCTGTTCTGTATTCATTCTTGCTAAATTGCCTTAGCTGAGCATTTGATTGCAGTCTTGCTGGGCTCACTAACATATCAAATGCACAGTTTAGATTCACACAATCACTCTGCCTCTTACCTTAATTGCCCTTCCAATAGTTTAAAATAGAAGCAGAATATAACAAACAGGAAATATTCCAATTTACTGGATTTCCCTGATCTCTTTTCATGACAGCTGACATGGATACAATGGGCTGAGTACTTTCCTGCCATGTTATACATTTCTATAAATCTGTGATACTGTAAATCTCCTTAATTACCTGTCACTCCTGCATGTTGTATTTCTGTGAGTTATGTACAAGAACACCCAAATCCCTCACAGTACCAACACTTGCTGGTGTCTCTGCTTTTAAAACACATCCTGTTTTTATTCTTCCTATCAAATTGGATGGTTTCACTCTTCCCCACATTGTAATCAATTTGCCATCTTGTTTCCCAGTCACTGAACCGTTTATATCCCTTTACAATCTCTTTGCAGCCTCACAGTTTCTTTACTCAACTAAGTTTTTATCATCAGCAAACTTGGATGTATTCCACTTGGTCCCATTATCTATGTCATTGATATAGTGTGCAAATAGCTAAGCCCCAAGCATTGGCTCTTGCGGAACTTTATGAGATACATCTTGAAAATGGCCTGTTTATCCCTACATACCAATATGTTCTTTGGAAATTCTACTGTGGAGACATACACAAAGTAATTGTTTCAATATCTTTGCTGTTCCCACATTGTCCATTAAAATCTCTCACCTCTGTCACTCAGGGATCCATATTTACTTTTGCTGCTCTCCCTTTCTCCATAATTGTTGAAGCTTTGCCCTTTGTTATTTTATATTTTTAGTGAGTTCCTTGCAGGGCTGAGGGGGTGCTGCTGTATTGTGGAAGGTCCCTTCCTATGGCTGAGGCATTGAATCGAGGTTGTATTTGGTTCAGGTGGAGATAAACAAGCAAAGTCAGACAGTAGCACTCTGCTGTGTCCTGGCCGACAATTTCCCACAGTCTGAGACAGGTGACTGACAAATCTGATGCAGTATTATCACAGATACAACATCAGTTGCAACATTCCCATACCCTTTGCCTGCCATTAATGGGACAGGAACAACTTTAGAGTTCAGGTGCACAATTCTCTAAAGGTGGAGTCACAGGTAGATAGGGCAATGAAGAAGTCTTTTGGCATGCTGGCCTTCATAGAAACGTAGAAACATAGAAGATAGGAGCAGGAGAAGACCATTCGGCCCTTCAAGCCTGCTCCGCCATTCATCACGATCATGGCTGATCATCCAACTCAATAGCCTAATCCTGCTTTCTCCCTATAACCTTTGATCCCATTCACCCCAAGTGCCATATCTATCCGCCTCTTGAATAAGTCAGGGCATTGAGTATAGAAGTTGGGAAGTTATGTTGCAGTTGTACAGGACGTTGGTGAGGCCGCACCTGGAGTATTGTGTTCAGTTTTGGTCGCCTTGTTGTAGGAAAGATGTTATTAAACTGGAGAGAGTGCGGAAGAGATTTACAAGGATGTTGCCAGGACTCAAAGGACTGCGTTATAGGGAGAGATTGGACAGGCTGGGGCTTTTCTCTTTGGAGCGTAGGAGACTGAGGGGTGATCTTATAGAGGTGTATAAGATCATGAGAGGCATGGATAGGGTGAATGCGCTCAGTCTTTTCCCAGGGTTGCGGAATCGAGAACTAGAGGGCGTAGGTTTAAGTTAAGAGGGGAAAGAATTAATGGGAACCTGAGGAGCAACGTTTTTTACACAGAGGGTGGTGCGTGTGTGGAATGAGCTGCCGGGGGGAGTGGTTGAGGCAGGGACATTGACAACATTTAAAAGGCATTTGGACAGATACATGGATAGGAAGGTTTAGAGGGATAAGGGCCAAATGGAGGTAAATGGGATTAGCGTAGATGGGCATCTTGGTTGGCATGGACCAGTTTGGGCCGAAGGGCCTGTCTCTGTGCCGTAGATTCTAGGATTCTCAAATTGGGAGTTTGAGAACCTCACAGTCCTGTTAATGCGGTGATGCTAACGATTCAGTGTTGAAGGGTGCCCTGTTGGCTGTCCAAAGCACCTGTCTGTTTCAGGGTACAGCCCCCTGCTGACATGGAAATCGGCATTGGGTGACATTCACAGATTTCTCATCACCATTTGAAGCTGGAGGAATTGGAACTCACGAACAATGAGGGAGAAGAAGGCTGGCCCAATCTCAGTGCTGAATTATTCCGATGGGTGTCTGAGGGACATGAGTTAACCTCCCAAGAAGTCTGGGCTTCTGGCACCCTGAGACATCCAATATCTAGAATCAGGACCCTGGCCCACCCCTGGGACTCCCTAGCCTTTAGCAGCTTTGCTTAGTTTTCCTTTGCCGAACCTGGTGATCTGTGCTGGGTACACCCACGTGGCACTGATAGCTCATCTGAGAAATGTCAAAATCATGGCCCGGGGGCATGCAGAGGTCAAAATTGAGCCCAATGTGTGAAAGCTCTTGAGAAATTTCTCCAGAGATATGATAAGTTGTGATATGAAAGCAAGTGGGTTATTTCTTCATTATAATAATCGAATTAAAAGCAAACAGCATAAATCTGAGAGGACAGACACTAAATCATTTATAATATGCAGCAGTTAACAGATGGTTCGCTAAGTGGAGACTTTCTCTGAAGTTAATTGTATATTTTTTATGAGGCAAATTAGCAGAGGTTTCATCCAGTCAGCTTTTCACTTTAACCCCTGAGGTGGAAATACGCAGCAGCAACGTCCCCATCACATTCTGTTTTATTTCAAGCTTCTATCGATTGCACTGGAGGTGACTGAACCACACAAGGACGCTTCCACAACTGTCCTTCAGCAACTCCACACTCACGGCTCGAATTACTCGTAATTTTCTATTTTAAGAAACTTTAGGTTTTAAGGATTGCATCTTGAATGAAGCAAGTGAGAGGGGTGAGGGTGAGAATTCTCACTAACCGGACAAAAAGTGTGCGATCAAATCATCAGTACGGAGCAAATTACCAGCACCTGAGGGAGAGGAACAAATAGAGAGAAATAGAGAGGAAGAAGGGGGAGGTAGAGGAATGGAGAGACAGAGAGAGGCAGGGAAAATAGAGAGAGAGAGAGAGAGGCAGGGAAAAGAGAGAGAGACAGAGAAAAGAGAGAGAGAGAGAGCCAGAGAAAAGAGAGAGAGAGAGGCAGAGAAAAGAGAGAAAGAGGCAGGGAAAAGAGAGAGAGAGAGGGAAAAGGGAGAGATAGAGGCAGAGAAAAGGGAGAGAGAGAGAGACAGGGAAAAGGGAGAGAGAGAGGCAGAGAAAAGGGAGAGAGAGAGAGCGACAGGGAAAAGGGAGAGGGTGAGACGGGGAAAGAGTATGGGACACTAAATTAGTGAAATGCTGACCATACTAACTGTACAATCCAGACTGAAATGGAAAAGAGAGGCGTCACATAGACTGAGCTGGAGATATCAACATGGCCAGCTGTCCCTCGATTCCAGGATGACGCCTACTCAGGGACATGAGGTCTGTCATGGGTCTTTAGGTGACTGAACAGGCCAATTCTCAACCCACAGATCCCTGGGGTACCTGAAGAAGGATGGCCCATGAGGTAGAAGGATCTGGAATGCAGGAGTTGCTTCCTCTTCTCTGCCTCATCGTTAACGTGTTGTGACTCAAAGTGTGTTGCAGTTTGACGGACAAGTTGTTGCCATTCTGAAGGATTGGTAGTGAGCAACTTGCAGTCAGTAATGGGAGTGTTGCACATTTTGAGAGAGCTTTAGTGTGTTTCCTTCTTCCTCCCCAGGATGTCAATCATTTGAGAGTTGAGGGAACAGGACCTGGTGGTCACAGTGTCCAGACAAACAAAGCTGTGTGATAGCCCCCCAGTCTATCTGACAGTGACTATTTATATCGAAGATCAACTTCCCACTGCTGCCAGTATTAAATGCTGCTTTGAGAGAAAACTCTTTAACCTCAGTTGCCTCCGTGTCAAAGCTAAACTGATGTCCATAGATTTATATGATCTACAGTTGTGGATGACTGCAGTGTCACTGCCCATCCTAACCAAGCCACTTACAATCTCCTCAATTCTTCATACGAGGAACTTGACCTGTCTTTGAATGTTGCCAAAAAAAATTCATGCATCATTGCACAGCAAGTCAGTCAATCACCCAGCTCCCGTGGAGAGTGGCTGAGAATGAAAAGCTAGGGTAGGGAGAGTTCTTTCTGGGCTCCACTCTCTAGACCAAGGGCTCCTAGGCTGACAAACTCACTGATTTATAAATTAGCAGCTCTCAAACACTTTTGCTCATGGACTTGTCAAGTCCAACAAAGGTTCCGTGGACCACATTCACACGCTGCTGTAAAAAAGCCGATTAGAATTCCTGGGAAGAACGGCATTTCTTTTGATGAAGCAGTACTGAGGAGATGGTCTGGTTCCAAGCTGGGGAATTTCAATCTCATGTCCAACTCCATGTTCAGCCAATTCCGCTCTGTCTCCAACCCCACAGTTGCTGAAACTCTGATCACCCAGTTTTGGGTTGTAACAGTGACTTCAATCTTGCTTATTGCTGTAATTCATTCTGATAACCACGGTGTCGGAGGCGTCACTCTGGTGGCGTGTCATTATCTCAGCAGATCAGTCATGATCTCATTGAATAACGGAGAAGCCTTGATGGGCCAAATGGCCTAATTTTGTTCCCATATCTTATGGTCTTATCCAGGTGCTGGGTATGAGGACTCTCATCTGTTCTCCCTTATGGCATTGGTTGCTATGATGTGGAGTTGCCGGGGTTGGACTGGGGTAGGCTCAGTAAGTAGTCTCACAACACCAGGTTAAAGTCCAACAGGCTTATTTGATCGCACGAGCTTTTGGAGCGCTGCTCCTTCATCACCTGATGAAGGGGCAACGCTCCGAAAGCTCATGCTACCAAATAAACCTGTTGGACTTTAACCTGGTGTTGTGAGACTACTTACTGAGCATTGGTTGTGACATTGCAGGTTGGTAAATGCATTCTGTACCGGCCTGTGAACCAACTGGAAGATCCAGGTGGACTGCCAGTGACTGATGGACGACATCAGGAGAACCACTGCTGTGTATAAAGCCTTCACTGTGAGGCTAAAGCCCGGAAGAAAGAGCTCATTTTTACATTGAGCTCAACTAGCTAAACTGATATTTGATGTGGGGAAAGTGCACAGTGAGGAGATCATTCAGACATTTGTCCACTGTCCTTTCCTCAGCCCCAGCACTTACACATTCAGGTGCTTGGTTTTCAGTACTGAGAGTGGTGGAGACAGATTCACACAGTGAGTGGTTAGGATCTGGAATGCACTGTCTGAGAGTGTGGTGGAGACAGATTCACACAATGAGTGGTTAGGATCTGGAATACACTGTCTGAGAGTGTGGTGGAGACAGATTCATACAGTGAGTGGTTAGGATCTGGAATGCACTGTCTGAGAGTGTGGTGGAGACAGATTCACACAATGAGTGGTTAGGATCTGGAATACACTGTCTGAGAGTGTGGTGGAGACAGATTCATACAGTGAGTGGTTAGGATCTGGAATGCACTGTCTGAGAGTGTGGTGGAGACAGATTCACACAATGAGTGGTTAGGATCTGGAATACACTGTCTGAGAGTGTGGTGGAGACAGATTCATACAGTGAGTGGTTACAATCTGTCAATGTCCGTGGAGCTCTCTCTCAATATCCCTGGAATTCTCTCTCAATATCCCTGGAGTTCTCTCTCAATACCCCTGGAGCTCTCTCTCAATACCCCTGGAGTTCTCTCTCAATATCCCTGGAGCACTCTCAATATCCGTGGAGCTCTCTCTCAATATCCCTGGAGCTCTCTCTCTCAATATCCCTGGAGCTCTCTCTCTCAATACCCCTGGAGCTCTCTCTCAATACCCCTGGAGCTCTCTCTCTCAATATCCCTGGAGCTCTCTCTCAATACCCCTGGAACTCTCTCTCTCAATACCCCTGGAGCTCTCTCTCAATACCCCTGGAGCTCTCTCTCTCAATACCCCTGGAGCTCTCTCTCTCAATACCCCTGGAGCTCTCTCTCAATACCCCTGGAGCTCTCTCTCAATACCCCTGGAGCTCTCTCTCAATACCCCTGGAGCTCTCTCTCAATACCCCTGGAGCTCTCTCTCTCAATACCCCTGGAGCTCTCTCTCAATACCCCTGGAGCTCTCTCTCAATATTCATCGCTTCCACAGTTCAGGCTGCTCCTGTACACACAGAGATTATTGGGGAAGGTGTTTTGCTGACGATTTGCTCGGTTTGAATTCATTTCCTCCAACACTTTCTCACGTTAATGCGAATGTGCGCACATAGGGAGAGGACAAGTGGAGAGGTTGGCGTTACTGAGAGAGGGGCTGGTCCCTGAACAGAGAGGCTGAGTTCCTCCCTCCCTCTCCGGGAAGATCACTCAATGAGATTGAGTCCAGCTACAGCCCAGGGGGGCAGAGATGGGTTACAGCCCAGAACTGGAGAACTATATAAAGGAGTGAAGAGGACAGAGAGAGAGAGAGAGTGAGAGAGTGAGACAAACTGGTACATTCTTTCATTCTTCTAACTGAGGCTGCGTGGAGCCCAGAGAGTGGTTAAACCCGGGGGGGAGAGATTCGGAGTTTATTCGCTCAGTTTCTCCGATAATGGAAGACGGCAGGGTGAGAAAGGGAGAGATAGAGTGAAAGAATAAGGTAAGGGAGAGAGAGAGAGAGAACTGGAAAGGGGAGGCGAGGGATCGGATGTCTCACCCTCCAGGATGACGCCCTCGCTGGGGGCTAACTTTGCCCTGCTGCTACTGATGGTCACGGTGCTCTGTCCAGGTAAGATTCCTGATCACCTGCAGTTAGTCTCACTGTTTTACCCACACAGACAGCCCGATCCAGGGCAGGACTGGCAGGTGGAGGGGCAGAGGAATTAAAACCTCGAGACTGCCTGCCAGTAATCTCGGTCTGGTCTAACTGCGCCCAGGAAATGCTACCTCTCACACAAAGTGATATTGTCTCTCACACTCACTCCCACTAATTGTCACACTCTCCCATACTACTCACACACTCTAACTAATATTCACTCTTCACTAATATTCACACTCCCCCATTAATATTCACCTACACAGTAATATTCACTCCTCATTAATATTCACTTCTTACTAATGCTCACTCACTAATATTCACTCACTCACACAAACACTGTCACACCCACATTCATCAATATTCACACACTCACTCATGAATACTGTCACTCTGATACATTCTCACACATGTTCTTATACACACTCTCATTTACCCCCTCACTCTCATACACTGACACCCCTTCAGATTCCCGATTCCAGAAATGCTTTCTCAATCCATTCCATTCCAATCCATTCCTGTCTTTTTCACACAACAAGTGACCCAGGGAAGTGTGTTCCCCCCTTTACCTGATGCTTCTGAGTCTTGTATTAGCTCCATCCTCCTGAACCCCCTCCCCCAGGCAGGCTGAGTGTGCTCAGACGGCGGAACATCAAGGCTAAACTTTCAGTGATCGCTGGGAGTGAATTCTGTGCGATCCTCAAAACGGAAGGAACTTTGTGAATAATTCTGGAATGTGATCCATCGCATTTATTTCCTTCCCTTTGGTGAGAGCGGGTTGTATAGATACTGATCAATGTGCAATCTTATTAACCAGTTCTAACTTTGACTTCAGAGACTGATTCCTGCCTAAATATCTCCGCTTTGTTTTGTGGGTTCACCCAATGCCACATACTCGGGTGGGTGATTTGGGGTTGATTTTTTTCTGGGGGTGTTGGATATTCAGATTTAGATGAGGGTTGCTGTGCTGTGTTTATTTTCGGAGCAGGCTGCACACAGACTGGGTAATCTCACCCTCAGACAGTGTGTGAAACTAACTGTCCAAGGGGCAGACTGAGAGACCAGCTCCTTGAGCGGTTACAACAGCAACACAGCAGAATATCCATTCCATTTACACTGACTAATCCTACAGCCTGACGCACCGGGGTATAGGCTGCATATCCCTCTGGCTGTTTTATGTAAAAAAAACACCTCAATGACGTTCATGAAGGATAAATATTTTACACGGTTTTTTTGCTGCAATCGATCTCTGAATAATGTCCCTGTTCGGTTCCTATTTCATCCTGATAGAACCTCTTGGAGGTTAAAGACTGGAGTACGCAAGAACAGCTTCTTCCCTGCTGCCATCAGACTTTTGAATGGACCTACCTCGCATTAAGTTTATCTTTCTCTACACCCTAGCTATGACTGTAACACTACATTCTGCATCCTCTCCTTTCCTTCTCTATGAACGGTATGCTTTGTCTGTATAGCATGCAAACAAGAGGGGCAGCATGGTGGCACAGTGGTTAGCATTGCTGTCTCATAGCATCAGGGACCTGGGTTCAAATCTGGCCTCGGGTCACTGTCTGTGTGGAGTTTGCACGTTCTCCCCATGTCTGCGTGGGTTTCCTTCGGGTGCTCCGGTTTCTTCCCACAGTCCAAAGATGTGCAGGTTAGGTTGATTGGCCATGCTAAATTGACCCTAGTGTCAGGGGAATTAGCGGGGTAAATGCGTGGGGTTACAGGAAAAGAGCTTGGGTGTGATTGTGGCCGGTGCAGACTCGATGGGCCAAATGCTTCTGCACTGTCGGGATTCTATGAAACAAGGTACTAACATGGATTGACGATTGGCTGTCAGACAGAAGGCAGAGAGTTGGGATAAAAGGTTCTTTCTCAGAATGGCAACCGGTGACAAGTGGTGTCCCGCAGGGTTCAGTGTTGGGGCCACAGCTGTTCTCTTTATATATTAACGATCTAGATGACGGGACTGGGAGCATTCTGGCCAAGTTTGCCGATGATACAAAGATAGGTGGAGGGGCAGGTAGTATTGAGGAGGTGGGGAGGCTGCAGAAAGATTTAGACAGTTTAGGAGAGTGGTCCAAGAAGTGGCTGATGAAATTCAACGTGGGCAAGTGCGAGGTCGTACACTTTGGAAAAAAGAATAGAGGCATGGACTATTTTCTAAACGGTGACAAAATTCATAATGCTAAAGTGCAAAGGGACTTGGGAGTCCTAGTCCAGGATTCTCTAAAGGTAAACTTGCAGGTTGAGTCCGTAATTAAGAAAGCAAATGTAATGTTGTCATTTATCTCAAGAGGCTTGGAATACAAAAGCAGGGATGTACTTCTGAGGCTTTATAAAGCACTGGTTAGGCCCCATTTGGAGTACTGTGAGCAATTTTGGGCCCCACACCTCAGGAAGGACATACTGGCACTGGAGCGGGTCCAGCGGAGATTCACACGGATGATCCCAGGAATGGTAGGCCTGACATACGATGAACGTCTGAGGATCGTGGGATTATATTCATTGGAGTTTAGGAGGTTGAGGGGAGATCTGATAGAAACTTACAAGATAATGAACGGCTTAGATAGGATGGACGTAGGGAAGTTGTTTCCATTAACAGGGGAGACTAGGACGCGGGGGCACAGCCTTAGAATAAAAGGGAGTCACTTTAGAACAGAGATGAGGAGAAATTTCTTCAGCCAGAGAGTGGTGGGTCTGTGGAATTCATTGCCACAGAGGGCTGTGGAGGCCGAGACGTTGAGCGTCTTCAAGACAGAAATTGATAAATTCTTGATTTCTCGAGGAATTAAGGGCTATGGGGAGAGAGCGGGTAAATGGAGTTGAAATCAACCATGATTGAATGGTGGAGTGGACTCGATGGGCCGAATGGCCTTACTTCCGCTCCTATGTCTTATGGTCTTATGGTCTTAATACTTTTCACTGTGTACTGATACATGTGACAATAATAAATCAAATCAAAAAGTCTAAGATCTGGTCGCAGAGGGAGAAGCCGAGCCCTAGGCCACGGAGTTTGGAGATAAGTTTTGTAGGAATAATGGTGTTGAAGGCTGAGCTATGTAACACTACATTCTACACACTCTCCTTTTCTTCTCTATGAACAGTATGCTTTGTCTGTATAGCGCGCAAGAAACAATACCTTTCACTGTATACTAATACATGTGACAATAATAAATCAAATTTTAAAAAAGCTGAAGTGAAGAGAGGTTTAAAAAGATTGATTTGAAACCTGAGTTATTTGGAACATGTTCCATCTGCTGACGCTGTGTTGCTAAATAACATTAACTGTTTAGACCTGTTATTTAAGGTTTGGAGGGTATTAGGCGGCTCAAAGGGTGTGGGAGGGGGGCAAAACTTCAATTTTCACTCAGAAGAATGAGCACATCATTGGAGTTGACAGTCATGTTGCAGTTTTTGAGGAACAGTGCTGCCTTACAGGGACCCTCTGTCCTCAACAGTAAGGGGGATCTGAGCACGGTTTTGAAGAAAGGCACTCACCCCGGTGTGTAGGAGTTGGACAGAGCTTCTCGCTCAACTATCCTGACCTCAACAGATGTAGGGAGTCCTGAGCTTGTGATTGGTGCATGTATAAATGGTGATATTGTTTTGATTTTGGGATTATGGATCTTTTTCATTCCAAGATCATTCTTCAGGACTCCTCCAGCGGTTGAATTGGTAACTACACCACGTGGTGTGGTACTGAATCACACAGGTAAAAGCCACCCCCACTCTCCCACTCACCCCCTCCGCCACCCGGGCACTGCCACTCACTGTGACAATAGCAATGTTCATAAAACCACAAAGAAACTACACTTGGAACATTTAGAAGAAAAATCCAAGGCCACACACAGAGATGTGATGGGAAAAATGGACATGAAGCCAGAGAAAGAGATATCAGCAAGGTATAACCTACAGCTTGGTCAAAGAGTTGGGTTTAAGTAGTAACTGGGTGTCCTTGTGCATGAAGCATAAAATCAGCAATGCGGGTCAAGTAAGTAATTAGGAAAGCAAATGGAATGTTGGTCCTTTATTGCAAAGGGATGGACTGAGAAATTAGGGAGTACTGTATAGACTTTTAGTCTCCTTATTCAAAGAAGGGTGTAATTGCATTGGAAACTGTTCAGTGATGCTTCACTCAATGGGACTTGGCTTATGAGGAAAGGTTGAGCAGTCTGGGTCCAAACTCATTGGAGTTTAGAATGAGAGACAATCTTATTCAAACATGGAAGATGCTGAGGGTGGATGCAGGGAGGATATTTCCCCTTGTGAGAGAAACTAGAACTAGGAGGCCCAGTTTAACAATAAGGCTCTCCCATTTAAGATGGAGATGAGGAGGATTTTCTTTCTCTCAGAGGGTCTATAGACTTTGGAATTTTTTTCCCTTGAGTGGCAGAAACTGGGTCATTCAAATACAATGTGGGAAAGTGTGAGATTGGGCACTTTGGTCGGAAGAATACAGGCGTAGACTATTTTCTAAATGGGAAAAGGCTTTGGAAATCTGAAGCACAAAGGAACTTGGAAGTCCTGGTTCAGGACTCTCATTAAGGTTAATGTGCAGATTCAGTCAGGAAGGCAAATGCAATGTTAGCATTCATAGATGTGGAGATGCCGGCGTGGCTTTTGCTACCAAATAAACCTGTTGGACTTTAACCTGGTGTTGTTAAACTTCTTACAGCATTCATAGAGTCATAGAATCATAGAAGTTTACAGCACGGAAACAGGCCCTTCGGCCCAACTTGTCCATGCTGCCCTTTTTAAAAAAAACCCTAAGCTAATCCCAATTGCCCGCATTTGGCCCATATCCCTCTATACCCATCGTACCCATGTAACTGTCTAAATGCTTTTTAAAAGATAAAATTGTACTCGCCTCTACTACTACCTCTGGCAGCTTGTTCCAGACACTCACCATCCTCTGAGTGAAAAAACTGTCCCTCTGGACACTTTTGTATCTCTCCCCTCTCACTCCTTATCTCTCTGGGGTGTAGAATTCCAAACACTAACTACTCTCTAAGAAATAAACCCAACTTACGTGGGAATTTACTCTGCTTTGATTTACTTTACACCTGACGTAGTTTTAAAATACGGCACCTAATTAATCCCTGGCACAATATTAAGAAATTCTCGACCCTCTCTTTCTTAATTTAGCAGCCTGTCCCTCGGAAATCTCTATTTAAATAAATATTGGATATGAATGTGGTCTGGATAGATTATGATTATATTATTAACATGATTACAGATTTAATTTTTCTTTTAGACTTCGTCTTCAGGCATCCAGGGCCCAGGTGAAGAATAAAAGAAAAGGCAACGCAACAATTAAATACATATGTGGTGTACTGCATTGGTTTGAGGGGGTCTCCTACTTCTGGTCCTATCGAGTTAGTTGGAACAGGCTGGTCTCCTGAAACAAATCAAATTCATGTCGAGAGGGCTAGAATACAAGAGCAGGGATGTACTTCTGAGGCTGTATAAGGCTCTGGTCAGACTCCATTTGGAATATTGTGAGCAGTTTTGGGCCCCGTACCTAAGGAAGGATGTACTGGTCTTGGAGAGGGTCCAGAGGAGGTTCACAAGAATGATCCCAGGAATGAAGGGTTTGTCATATGAGGAGCAGTTGCAGAGTCTGGGTCTATACCCTATGGAGTTTAGAAGGATGAGGGGAGATCTAATTTAAACTTACAGAATACTCAGAGGCCTAGATAGAGTGGACGTGGAGAAGATGTTTTCACTCGTGGGAGAGACTGGAACTTGAGGGCACAACTTCAGAGTGAAGGGACGCTCCTTTAAAACTGAGATGAGGAGGAATTTCTTCAGCCAGAGGGTGGTGAATCTGTGGAACTCATTGCCAAGAGGGCTGTGGAGGCCGGGTCATTGAGTGTCGTTAAGACAGAGGTAGATATATTCTTGATTGATAAGTGGATCAAGGGTTACGAGGAGAAGGCAGGAGAATAGGGATGAGAATCTATCAGCCATGATTGAATGGCGGAGCAGACTCGATGGGCCGAATGGCCTAATTCTGCTCCTATGTCTTATGGTCCTGATGGTTCTTAAGCTGAGTTAGACAGATTTTTAATTGCCGACAGTCAAGCTGACAGGGGCTGGCAGGAGAGTGGAGTTAAGGCAGGTCAGCCATGATCTTACCGGTTGGCAGAGGAAGCGTGAGGGCTAAATGACCAACTCTGCTCCTTTTCTTCTGATATTATAATCTTAAAGGAAGAGAGGTGGATGCTTTTGGAAAACAAACTCCGGAGCTTGGGATCTATGGTGGATCATGCACCAGAGGGTGAGGAGCATTCTGTAGGGTTGTACGGTTAGAAGAGGTTGCACGGATAGGAAGAGGCAAGTCCATTAATGAATGCCCATTCATTGTGTTCTGCCCCTCGGACAGTCCCTGCCTCGCATATGAAGCTTCTGGGCTACTGAGGTGGTCCCCCACAGCCTTCACCATAGCAACAGGGGGAGGTCATTCAGCTCCTTGAGCTTGTTTCACCGTTCAATGAAATCTTGGCTAAACTGTGACCTAACTCCATAGATCTGACTTTGCCCCATTTCCTCAAAACTTTTGGTAACTAAAAACTATCAATCTCAAATTTAAAATTATCAGCTGACCCAATCATGGTTTTCACCTTCTCCCAGGAGAACCACAACAAAGCTCCAGAGCTCCACTCACCCTTTGCAACAGGGACTGGGGAGCACAAATCGATTGAGCACAAGCTTTCCCGATGGACCTCAAGGCAGTATTCCGAGCTAAAGTCCCAATCTTGCTAACAAGGACTGGTGTTCCTACCCAGTATACATTACAAGCTCACTGACTCCCACAGTTACATCGATTACAGGTCTTCACATCCTACATCCTGTAAGGATTCAATCCTGTTCTTTCAGTTCCTTCGCCCCCATCACATCTGTTCTGATGATGCCACTTTCCAAAAAACGGAGCTGCTGATATATCTTCCTTCTGCCTTAATCTTGGTTTTTCACCCGCTGTGGTTGGCAGGGGCTCTCAACTGTGTTGGACCCACCTCCTGCGCCAAAACTCTCAACCCTTCCCCTCCCTCCCAGAACCAGGGTAGGGTTCCGTTTGGCCTCACTTTTCATCCAACCAATCTCTGCATTCAAAGGATCGTCCTCCACCATTTCCATCAACCAGAAAAAAGGAATTTTGATGAAGGGTCACCCAGACTGGAAACGTTGGCTCTATTCTCTCTCCACAGATGCTGTCAGATCTGCTGAGATTTTCCAGCAGTTTCTGTTTTTGTTTCGGATTCCAGCCTCCGCAGTAATTTCCTATGCTCCAAGCAGAGCTGAAGTAATGTTAACAAATTCTCCTGTAACGATTGGCCTTTCCTTTGCCTTTTCAGCTTGCTGTAAAGTGGAGTCTCGATCTCAAGCTGAGGAGCGTCTCCTGAAAACTCTCTTCACCGGCTACAACAAATTGTCCCGACCTGTCCTCAACTCTTCCGATGCAGTCCTTGTCCACTTTGGTCTGTCGATTGCACAACTCGTAGATGTGGTATGTGGGAGAAACTGGAGGCTGTGGTAGAGATCTTGTCATATGTTGAATGTTGTTAACTAAACTTTAATGCTTCAACCCAAGGCACTGCACAGCGCAGAGTGATATTGGCCAGAATTTTCCGGCTGTTCATGCCAGCGGGATTCTTTGTTCCCGTGGCAGTGAATGAAGATTTGGCTGAGTGTCAAATTCTCCATCCTTGTTTACAGAGGCGGCGGGAAGTAAATCACTGGAAATTTCCGACCATTGTGTTAAAATGGATGGAGGGAGTTACCATTTAAGAATTCCATAAGATAGGAACAATCCTACTTTACTGCAAAGTGATAAATAACATAATGTCAATGACAAGCAATGGTCATTCAAGCCACCCCGTTGTGAGCCAATATAAACTATAAGCCAAACACACGCATCAATTTAAAATTTCCCTTAAATTCTCCATTTATGTTTGATCTCAAACAACCTTTGGATATTTAAAATAACCGACTCTTCATCTGTGACTCACTGAGTCATTTAGGATCCTGAAGGATCTTGATGAGAAGATGCTGAGTGGAGGTTTCCCTTTGTGGGAGAGACTGTAACTCCGGGACATAGTTTAAAAATAAGGACTCTCCCATTTTATCTCGGAGGGTCATTGGGTCTGTGGAATTCTCTCCCCTAGAGAGCAGTGGAGGCTGCGTCATTGAATATTTTTAAGGATGAGTTAGACAGATTCTTGATTGACAAGCAAGTCGAATGATATAGCGGGTAGCCAGGAAAGTGGAGTTGAGAGCGCACAATGACACAGTGGTTAGCACTGCTGCCTCACAGCGCCAGGAACCTGGGTTCAATTCCCAGCTTGTGTCACTGTCTGTGTGGAGTCTGCACGCTCTCCTCGTGTCTGCGTGGGTTTCCTCCGGGTGCTCCGGTTTCCTCCCACAATCCGAAAGACGTGCTGGTTAGGGTGCATTGGACGTGCTAAATTCTCCCTCAGTGTACCCCGAACAGGCGCCGGAGTGTGGCGACTAGGGGATTTTCACAGTAACTTCATTGCAATGTTAATGTAAGCCTACTTGTGATATTAATAAATAAACTTTGAACTGATCACCCATGATCTTATCAAGCAGCACAGCTTGCTCGAGGGGCTGAATGGCCTGCTCCTGCTCCATTTTTGTAGGCTCACATATGTATGTACTCTGAGAGAAGCCAGAATTACCTTTTGTGTCTGGGTGACACCGCGTTTAACTTTTAATTCAGTCCATTTCACTGACTGTAGAATTTAGAACTTCTCATCTCATTAAATCTCACACCACATTTTATAATTAATCTGCCTCAACAGCCATGTTGTTGGTTCTGGATGCGCAGTGTGCCAGGCTTTGGCTTTTCACTCAGTGATTCTTGTTCCAATACTGACTACAACTTTCTAACTCAGCGGCAAGAGTGAGAAAAGGATAAAATGTCCCAACAGACTTCAGGTTTTGAGGAAAGAATGTCCAAGGAATTCTCCCAATGACCGTGTGGGAGAGTTTATAAAAAAAGTTAACTTTTAACTGTTTACTTTCCCTGCTCGTTCTTCCTTAACCTTTAACCTTCTTTCACCACACACTCCTTCACCAGCACCTCGCCACTGCCATCCAGCCAGGCAGTGTTGTTCTCATGAGGTTCCATTCGTATCTGTCGAATCAAAGCCAGAGAATCACTCCCAATGGTTTCTCTTCCTGTTCCCAGACCATTATCTCTCGAGTTTATTGGGGATCTATCCTTGGCCTCTGCTATTTCTCATCCACTTTCTGCTCCTTTGGGACATCATTCAGATGTACAGTTTTCACATGTACATTGACAACACCCGACTCTACCTCGGCACCGCCTCTCTCCATTCCCCCACTGTTGTTAATTTATCAGGCTGCTTATCTGGCATCCAGTATTTTGGATTAGCAAAACCTCCCTCCAATTTCAAGTTGGGAAGACTGAAGCCATTGTTTTCAGTTTTTTTGGCACGGTGGCACAGTGGTTAGCACTGCTGCCTCACAGCGCCAGTGACCCAGGTTTGATTCCGGCCTCAGGTCACTATCTGTGTGGAGTTTGCACATTCTTCTGGTGTCCGGGTGCTCCGGTTTCCTCCCACACTCCAAAGATGTGCGGGTTAAGTTGATTGGCCATGATAAATTGCCCCTAGTGCCAGAAGATTAGCAGGGTAAATATGTGGGGTTGCGGGAATAGGGCCTGGATGGGATTGTGTTCGGTGGAGACTCGATGGGCCAAATAGCCTCCTTCTGCACTGTAGGGATTCTATGAGATTCTATGTTCTAAACTAGCAACTGCATCCATCCCTCTTCCTGGTACCAGTCTGACATTAAGCCAGCCATTTGATCAGCTATGACCACAAATTCATGCCATCACTAAGGCCGCCTATTTTCACCTCTGTAATATTGCTCCACTTGGCCCTGTGCAGCTCGCTGCTGCTGCAACCCTCATCCATGCCTTTGTTATCCCTAAACTCAGCTACTCCAACACACTCCTGGCTGCTCTCTCAAATTCAACCCTCTGTAAACTTGAGGTCCTCCAAAACTCGGCTGCCCTTGCCTGTGCTTGCAGCAAGTACATCACAGCGCTCGCTGACTGACAGAGGCTCCCAGTCACACAACATATTCATTTTAAAATTTTTGTTCTCAAATCCCTCCAAGGCCTTGCCCTTCATTACCTTGACAATCTCCTCCAACCCCACAAACCTCCGAGATATCTGCGCGCTTCTAACTCTGGCCTCTTGCACATTCCCAATTTTAATTATTCTTCCATTGGTGACTGTACCTTCAGTTGTCTGGGCTCTTAGCCCTGGAATTACCTCCCTACACCTCTCCACTTCTATACCTCACTCGACTCCTATAAGACACTCCTTAAAACCTACCTTTTTGACCTAGCTTTTAGTCACCTGACCTTATATCTCTTTATTGTGACTTTGTTTTGTGACACTCCTGGGACTTTTCATTACGTTAAAAGTGCTGCAAAAATGTGAGTTGGTGTTGTCCTCATTCAAGTTAAATAATTCACTGCTATTTTAAAAATTAACCTATCTTATTTGCCTCACAGGATGAAAAAAATCAAATGATGACCACTAATGTCTGGATCAAGCAGGTCTGTTTGAATTTTGGTGAAACACAGTCTACAATTATTTTCCTTTCACTTGGTGGCACAGTGGTTAGTACTGCTGCCTCACAGCGCCCGGGGCCCGGGTTCGATTCCCGGCAGAACGGTGGCACAGTGGTTGGCACTGCTGCCTCACAGTGCCAGGGAGATCAAATTGAGATATATAAGATGATAAAAGGCAGGCATGGATAAGGTAGACATGGAGCGGATGCTTCCTCTTGTGGGACATTCTAGGACATAAGAACATAAGAACATAAGAAATAGAAGCAGGAGTAGGCCATCTGGCCCCTCAGGCTTGCTCCGCCATTCAATAAGATTAAGGCTGATCTGATAGTGGGTTCAGTTCCACTTACCCGCTCGCTCCCCATACGAGAGGTCATAGTCTTAGGATAAGGGGTTGCAAATTTAAAACAGAGTTAAAGAAAAACTACTTCTCCCAAAGGGTTGTGAATCTGTGGAATTCACTACCCCAAAGTGCGGTGGATGCTGGGACAGTGAGTAAATTTAAGGAGGAGTTAGACAGATTTTTAATTGGTAATGGGTTGAAGGGTTATGGGGAGAAGGCAGGAAAATGGGGATGAGGAGCATATCAGCCATGATTGAATGGCGGAGCGGACTCGATGGGCCGAATGGCCTAATTCTGCTCCTATATCTTATGAACTTATGACGTCGGTTCAGTTCCCGGCTTGGGTCACTGTCTGTGTGGAGTTTGCACGTTCTCCCCATGTCTGCGTGGGTTTCCTCCGGCTGCTCCAGTTTCTTCCCACAGTCTGAAAGATGTGCTGGTTAAGTGCATTGGCCATGCTAAATTCTCCCTCACTGTACACGAACTGGCACCGGAATGTAGTGACGAGAGGATTTTCACAGTAACTTAATTGCAGTGTTAATGTAAGTCTACTTGTGACACTAATAAATAAACTTTTAACAAATAAACTCCTACATCATGCCTCTTTTCTTTTCTCCTCTTGGCTTTCAGGAATGGCATGATTTTAAACTCCGCTGGAACCCTTTGGATTACATGAATGTGACATCAATCAGAGTCCCATCCGAGCTCCTCTGGAGGCCCGATATTGTCCTATACAACAAGTGGGTCACAGCAAGTGAATTTCTTTGCCTTGCTTGCTGTCAATTATCGGACTAAAACACAGTGACGCAGCTTGATAAATTCATAACACAAAGCAACACGAACACTGGAATTCGTATTGAAAGGGATAGAATTGAAAGACGGCAGGAGCTAGGGGGAGGGGGAGGGAGTGGGGGGTTAAATCTTCAGGTCCCGCCCACCACTGGAATGGTCATGGATGGGGTGGGATGGAAAGTTTGACAGACCATTGAAAGTTCCATTAACCTCAGGCAGGAATTTCTGGTCTGGGGTCGGGCAGGATCGGAAAGTTCCGCCCAGGAAGTCAAATTCAGCTTCTCTCAAACCGGGTCAGACTTGGTGCACTGAGCTCAGTCTCATTGTAAGGAAAGACATAGACTCACTGGGTAAGGCGCAAAGAAAATTTCCAAAGCTGATACCAGAACTGAGGGAAATTGTTGCACTGCCTGGGGACCTTTTCTGTAAAAAGCAGAAGGTTGGGGGTGACCTGATCAGCATCTTTATGAATATATGAAAAGATTTGATAGGGTAGGCATAGAGAAGATGTTTCAATGTGTGGAGGAGATCACACATCTTAGGCCTATAAATGTAAGGTAGTCACTAAAAATCCAATAGGGAATTCAGAAAAAAACGTCTTTATCCCGAACGTGGCGAGACTGTGAACCGCTACAACAGAGAGAAGTTGAGGTGGAGACAATAGATGCATTTATGGGGGAGTTAGATAAACTCATGGCAGGGGGATGGGGAGAAAGGAACAGGAGGAAATGTTGATAGGGTGAGATGAAGATGGGGCATGAGGATGCCCATGTGACGCATAAATACGAGCAGAGACCAGTTGGGCTGAATGTCCTGTTTCTGGTCTGTGTCGTTCTATGTAGCTGGATACCTGGCTCACAATCAAATATTCATCTCAACATGAAGTCTCTGAATGGCTGGGTTATTTTCGAAATGGCTTCAAAACCTTTCAACCTTTCCTGCCAGCAGATCCAGATAGTAGCTATCTACCCCCCCCCCCCCCCCCCCCCCCCCGCAACCCCCCACGCCCCCGCACCCACCAGACTGACTGGTTTTGAGCATATGTACACTGACACAGAAGCAAATACTAACATTACAGAAACAAAGCCATTCAAACATAGCCTGTTACAACTCGATGAGTTCCTGAGATCCACCTGAAAGGGCAGAGGGACCATTTCTATAGGGAACTGGATAAACACTAGAAAAGGGGGTCAAGATAACAGAGTCACGGGGAAGGAGCAAGGGGAATGGCACAAATTGTCTAACTCTGTCAGCAATCCAATGCATTCACAATGAGATCCACTGACTCCTTCTGCGGCATGTAACCCTATCATTCTAATTCCTTAAAAATACAATTTTACACAAAGACAAAAGAAAATCCTATAATTCCCTGGAACGAAAGCAGGGATTAGAGTCAAATTAAAAGGCCAGATTGCAGAAACCTGGCTTGTATTTCTTTGAGTAATTGAAAGGCAGGACAGGCTCAAGGGGCTGAATGGCCTCCTCCTGGCCCTAACGTCCTTATGCTCCTCAAATGTGGAATTTAGCAACAGAGCAGGCACATGGGATTGGGATACAGCTTGAATGAAGAACAAACACCAACTGGGACGGGTTGAGTTAAGAGGCCAATGTTTTATCTGATCTGTGTAGCTGTTTAACTGAACTAGTTTTCACTCTTCCTGATGTTGGGCGGCACGGTAGCACAGTGGTTAGCACTGCTGCTGCACAGCTCCAGGGTCCTGGGTTCGATTCCCGGCTCGGGTCACTGTCTGTGTGGAGTTTGCACATTCTCCTCGTGTCTGCGTGGGTTTCCTCCGGGTGCTCTGGTTTCCTCCCACAGTCCAAAGATGTGCGGGTTAGGTTGATTGGCCAGGTTAAAAATTGCCCCTTAGAGTCCTGGGATGCATAGGTTAGAGGGATTAGCGGGTAAATATGTGGGGGTAGGGCCTGGGTGGGATTGTGGTCGGTGCAGACTCGATGGGCCGAATGGCCTCCTTCTGCACTGTAGGGTTTCTATGATTTATTTCTATGATGTTCTGTTGCTTGTTTTATGATACATCTGTGGGGTTTGCTAGAGGGAAGGTGCTGTACAAATTCAGAATGCTTCAATCCCTTGAGATATCTGCACTTCTCTCTCTCTTTGCAGTGCTGATGGAGACTTTGCCATCACCCACTTGACCAAGGCTCACCTGTTCTATAGTGGCAGAATCAAATGGACTCCTCCGGCCATCTACAAGAGTTCCTGTAGTATTGATGTGACCTTCTTTCCCTTTGACCAGCAGAATTGTACCATGAAGTTTGGCTCCTGGACCTTTGACAAAGCCAAGATAGATCTGGTGAGCATGGGCAAACATGTTGACCAACAGGACTACTGGGAGAGTGGCGAATGGGTCATTATCAGCGCAGTTGGGAACTACAATATCAAAAAGTATGAATGTTGCACAGAAGTTTACTCAGACATTACCTATTACTTCCTGATAAGACGGCTCCCTCTGTTCTACACGATTAACCTCATAATTCCCTGTTTGCTTATATCATGTCTAACGGTGTTGGTCTTTTACCTGCCCTCAGACTGTGGTGAAAAGATCACACTTTGCATCTCGGTGCTGCTTTCACTGACTGTCTTCCTGCTCCTTATCACAGAGATTATTCCTTCCACATCTCTTGTCATTCCCCTGATTGGAGAATATCTTCTCTTCACGATGATATTTGTCACCCTGTCTATTGTGATCACTGTGTTTGTCCTGAATGTTCACCATCGCTCCCCTCACACACACACTATGCCGGCCTGGGTCCGCAGGTTCTTCCTGGGTTTCATTCCCCGCATTCTCTTCATGCAACGGCCCGCAGCTGTGAACAAAACCAGTCATAAACTGATTGTATCAATGAACGAAGCACTGAGCTCTTCAACTTATTCTGCTGAAGTTGAGGATGAGCAAAATCATCTTGGCCGAGGATCAGACAAGCAATCAAATACTAACACACCACTGACGACTCAATGTTATCTTCAGGAAGACCAGGGGAAACCCAAAGCACTTTGCAGATCTCTATCCAGCCAATACAGCATTTTACAGGAGGACCAGACACAAGCTAGTTGTCCATGTTCTTCACCCACCAACCACCCTTACCGCCACACAAAGGAACTGCCCAGCTCACGCTCCAAAGTGAGATCATTAAGTCTTCAATACCCTTACGGGCAAGAAGACCAAACCCAGACCAATTCCCAGTGTAGGTCCGGCGGTATCCAGTACAGCCACCTTCATGAAGATCCACCCCATTCCAATGGGCATTCCCGGTCCACGGTCATTCAACAATGCCATGGGAATGGAGATCCCAGCCTGCCAGCTTCGACTCCCTGTAAAGGCAAACGGGGGAACAAAGTGAAGAGAGCCTCAGGCTCAAAGCGAGATTCTAAAGCTGTCAAACCCAAACAGCAGCAGAAAGTAACACTAACTCCAGCCATGAAACTGGCAATGGAAGGTATCCAGTACATCGCCAACCACCTGCGTGCAGAGGATGCTGACTTCTTAGTAAGTAGCAATGTTATTGAATTGTGATGTTGACATAGATTTAAACATATTTCCCATCTAGTGTCTAATCTAACTTTATCATAAACAAGGTAACGCAGCAAGGCAGAGATATTGAAATTACAGCATGGTGTGAGGTAATTTATTTGGTCGGAGGAATAGATAGGCCTCATATCCTTCAGAAGGCAAGAGACTAAATGTGGTCTGAATGTGTGGGAGGGAAAAAGGGATTCCGGATACAGTCACAAAATCATTGAGAGTAAAGGGGCCATAAATATAACAGAGTTTAGGAGAAAAGTCTTCAGAGAGAGAGCAGTCAGAATGTGGAATTCGCTCCCACAAGGAGTAGTTGAGGTAACTAACATGGATGTGTTTAGGGCCAGGCGAGATAAAGGAACATGAATATATGTTGATGGGGTCGAAGGAGATTTATGTGGGGGATACACTCATCTGTTCCACCACTCTAGAGAACTGAGCACACAATCCAGGCTGACACTCCAGTGCAGTACTGATGGAATGCTGCCCTGTCAGAGGTGCTGTCTTACTGATGGGGCATTGAAGTGAGGCCCAGTCTGCTCTTTCAGGTGGATATAAAAGATCCCATGGCCTATGTTTGGGGAAGAGCAGAGGAGTTCTCCTTGTTACTGTGGCCAACATTTATCACTCAATCCCCATCACTAATAAACAGATCTATCAGCAATCATCTGTCCCGGGAGATGATGAACTGAACCTCAGGTTTGTCAATTCTGTATTAAACATTGTGACTGTAGAGGGACTGAGTGACAGTCCCTTCCACAGCTGGCACAGGTAGATAGCATTGCCGGAGATCGGCTGATGTTTTTCCTTTCTGGCGACCTCTCGTTTCCACCATCTGGTCATTTCCCTTGTCCTCTGCTTTCTCCATGACTACTTGCCTCCAGGCTCTCTGCCCTCTCATACATTGACTCCAATCCTGGAAAACCTGACGTCTCACTTGCAGTCATCTCGTGGATGACCCTATTGGTCTTGAGCAGATAGCCAGGTCACCAGAGAGCACGTCTTTGGAGATGCAGCTGTCATCTACTTGGCTCACATGACCCAGTCAACAGTCACTGCTGACTTAAGAGAGTCAACAGATTGAGGACCCCGGAATTCTTTCTTGTCAGGAGATGCTCAATAATTGTCACTAATAAACCGATAATCTGGTCATGATCACATTTCTGTTTGTGGGATCTTGCTTTGGAGAAATTGGTTGCTGCATTTCCTACGTTATTACTTCAGTGATGACTGCCTTGGCTGTAAAGCACATTAGGATACCCTAACTTCATGAAAAGTGCTATATAAATGCAAGCTTTCCTCTTTCTATCAATTAGATGGGCTTTGTTGAGAGAGGGTTAATTCTGACTGTGACCCATTTTTGTCCCGAAAATTCCTGGTTGAGTTTCATGCGGACATAGGAATTAGGAGTAGGGGTAGGCCACTCTGCCACTCAAGCCTGCTCCGCTATTCAATGGAGTTCCTGATTTGATTTAATTTGAATTGACTTATTATTGTCACATGTTTTAGCGTGCAGTGAAAAGTATTGTTTCTTGTGTGCTATACAGACAGAGCATACTGTTCATAGAGAAGAAAATGAGAGAGTGCAGAATGTAGTGTTACAGTCATAGCTAGGGTGCAGAGAAAGATCAACTTAATGCAAGGTAGGTCCATTCAAAAGTCTGACGGCAGCAGGAAAGAAGCTGTTCTTGGGTCGGTTGGTCCGTGACCTCAGACTTTTGTATCTTTTTCCTGACGTAAGAAGGTGAAAGAGAGAATGTCTGGGGTGCGTGGGGTCCTTAATTATGCTGGCTGCTTTGCTGAGGCAGCAGGAAGTGTAGACAGGTTCAATGGATGGGAGGCTGGTTTGCGTGATGGATTGGGCTACATTCACGACCTTTTGTAGTTCCTTGCGGTCTTGGGCAGAGCAGGAGCCATACCAAGCTGTGATACAACCAGAAAGAATGCTTTCTATGGTGCATCTGTAAAAATTGGTGAGAGTCGTAGTGACATGCTAGATTTCCTTAGTCTTCTGAGAAAGTAAAGGCGTTGGTGGACTTTCTTAACTATAGTGTCGGCATGGGGGGGACCAGGACTGTTGTTGGTGATCTGGACACCAAAAAACTTGAAGCTCTCGACCATTTCTACTTCGTCCCCATTGATATAGACAGGGGCATGTTCCCCTTTACGCTTCCTGAAGTCAATGACTATCTCCTTCATTTTGTTGACATTGAGAGAGAGATTATTGTTGCCGCACCAGTTCGCCAGATTCCCTATCTCATTCCTGTGCTCTGTCTCGTCACCGTTTGAGATCTGACCCACTACAGTGATGTTGTCAGCAAACCTGAAAATCGAATTGGAGGGGAATTTGGCCACACAGTCATAGGTGTATAAGGAGTATAGTAGGGGGCTGAGAACACAGCCTTGTGGGGCACCGGCGTTGAGGATGATTGTGGAGGAGGTGTTGTTGCCTATCCTTACTGATTGTGGTCTGTGAGTTAGGAAGTTGAGGATCTAGTCACAGAGGGAGGTGCCAAGGCCCAGGCCACGGAACTTGGAGATGAGTTTTAGAAACATAGAAACATAGAAAAACTACAGCACAAACAGGCCCTTCGGCCCCACAAGTTGTGCCGAACATATCCCTACCTTCTAGGCCTACCTATAACCTTCCATCCTATTAAGTCCCATGTACTCATCCAGGAGTCTCTTAAAAGTCCCTATTGAGTTTGCCTCCACCACCACTGATGGCAGCCGATTCCACTCGCCCACCACCCTCTGTGTGAAAAACTTCCCCCTAACATTTCCCCTGTACCTACCCCCCAGCACCTTAAACCTGTGTCCTCTCGTAGCAGCCATTTCCACCCTGGGAAAAAGCCTCTGAGAGTCCACCCGATCTATGCCTCTCAACATCTTATACACCTCTATTAGGTCTCCTCTCACCCTGCGTCTCTCCAAGGAGAAAAGACCGAGCTCCCTCAGCCTATCCTCATAAGGCATGCCACTCAATCCAGGCAACATCTTTGTAAATCTCCTCTGCACCCTTTCAATCTTTTCCACATCCTTCCTGTAATGAGGCGACCAGAACTGAGCACAGTACTCCAAGTGGGGTCTGACGAGGGTCTTATATAGCTGCATCATTATCCCCGGAGTTTTGTAGGAATAATGGTGTTGAAAGCTGAGCTCCTGATTTGCATCATGACACATATAAACGGGGTTTCTGCTGCTTTCCTGCTCATTCTGGCAGCAGACCGGGCTGGGTGGTGGGGAGGGGGGTGGGTGGTGAAGCGAGGAAAATCACCCTTGTGTTATTCCAATATATTGCTCGATTGAATAAATGGACACTGTTTCTTTGATTTAACTCAGATTAACAGGTGATTTCATGTCCCAGTTATGAAAGTACACTCAAAGCAATGCCGCTGTCTACTTGTCATCTCTGCTTTGTCAGTCTGGGTATGTCAGGGAGAATTGACTTGGTCACAAAATGCTCTGTTATGCACAACTCATGAAGGTTGGCATTTGAGTTCTGAAGGACATCATTTGCGCTAAGCCTATTGAAGTGGAACTGGAGCAAGTATGATGTCTGATAAACTGACTCTTAATCTGTTCCTGAGGGATCTGCAAAGCAATTATAGAAAATGTCATCTTAAAAGTTTCAGTGTTTAAGCCAGTTCCTCAGATGTTAATCCTGTTAGGATTTTCTAATTCTTCAGCGCAGGTTTTGTCCCCTTACTAGAGCTGAACATGCATGCGGGAGTTTGGAAAATGAAAGAATGGCTGGTTTGATTAAACTTTGCCATAATCAGGCTTTAGTGTCGTACTCTGGGGCTGGGAATATCTTGTCCAATCAAAGATTACCATGTCCTTTGAGAAATACAAAGCTGAGATGATAAACTTGGAGCTGGATCAACTTTCCGACTCACAAACTTGCTGTTTTCCAACGCTGATAAATCTCAGCACTTTCAGAAATTGATCTCAAGTTTCCCAACTGATCAACGTGAGGATGTGTCTCTTCATAACCCGCTTGCTCCAGGAATCAATTACATTAAAGAAAGACTTGTAACTGCATCTTTCAAAGCCTCAGGATTTCCCAAAGTGTTCTACAGCCAATGGAGTACTTCTGAAGAGTAGTTATTATAGCAATGTAGGGAGCTTAGCAGCCTGTTCATAGAATCCAACAGTGCAGAAGGAGGCCACTCAGCCCATCGCGTCTGTACTGACCACAATCCCACCCAGGCCCTATCCCCATAACCCCATGCATTTACCCTAGCTAGTCCCCCTGACACGAAAAAGGCAATTTAGAATGGCGAATCCACCTAACCCCCACATCTTTGCACTGTGAGAGGAAACCGGAGCACCCGGAGGAAACTCACACAGACAAGGGGAGAACGTGCAAACTCCACACAGACAGCAACCCAAGCCGGGAATCAAACCCGGGTCCCTAGCGCTGTAAGGCAGCAGTGCTAACCATTGTGCCACTGTGCCGCCACTACCTATCAAAATCCCCCAAATAGTAATGTGATGAAAAGGCGGCGCAGTGGCACTGTGGTTAGCACTGCTGCCTCACGGCGCCAGGGACTTGGGTTCAATTCTGACCCTGGGAGTCCACACACTCTTGTGTGGCGTGTATACGTTCTCCCCATAGCTGCGTGGTTTACTATGGGTGCTCCGGTTTCCTCCCACAGTCCAAAGATGTGCAGGTTAGGTGGATTGGCCATGCTAAATTGCCCCTCAGTGTCCCAAGTTGAGTAGCTAAGGTGAATTAGGGGTTATGGAGGTTGGATGGCTGGTGGCGGGGTGGTGGGGGGCAGCAGTGATGGGCAGTGTGGGCAGTGATGGGCCTCGGTAAGATGCTGCAGACTCGATGGGCCAAATAGCCTCCTCCTGCACTGTAGGCGTTCTATGATTCTATGATCTATGATTCTATAAATAGATAGTGAAGTGGCAAAAATACAGATAACAAAGAACAAAGAACAGTACAGCACAGGAAAACAGCCCTTCGGCCCTCTAAGCCTGTGCCGCTCCTTGGTCCAACTAGACCAATCGTTTGTATCCCTCCATTCCCAGGCTGCTCATGTGACTATCCAGGTAAGTCTTAAACGATGTCAGCGTGCCTGCCTCCACCACCCTACTTGACAGCGCATTCCAGGCCCCCACCACCCTCTGTGTAAAAACATCCCTCTAACATCTGAGTTATACTTCGCCCCTCTCACCTTGAGCCTGTGACCCCTCGTGATCGTCACTTCTGATCTGGGAAAAAGCTTCCCACCATTCACCCTATCTATCCCCTTCATAATTTTGTACACGTCTATTAGATCTCCCCTCATTCTCCGTCTTTCCAGGGAGAACAAGCCCAGTTTACCCAATCTCTCCTCATAACTAAGACCCTCCATACCAGGCAACATCCTGGTAAACCTTCTCTGCACTCTCTCTAACGCTTCCACGTCCTTCTGATAGCGCAGCGACCAGAACTGGACGCAGTACTCCAAATGTGGCCTAACCAGCGTTCTATACATCTGCATCATCAGACTCCAGCTTTTATACTCTATACCCCGTCCTATAAAGGCAAGCAGACCATATGCCTTCTTCACCACCTTCTCCACCTGTGTTGCCACCTTCAAGGATTTGTGGACTTGCACACCTAGGTCCCTCTGTGTTTCTATACTCTTGATGACTCTGCCATTTATTGTATAACTCCTCCCTACATTATAGTAAGGTTACAAACCTGAAACCTGTTCCTCTATCCATTGGTCATGAGGGAGAATTCCACTGCTCCTTTCAAAATAGTGCCACTGCGTCTTTGACCATCCATGTGAGGAACCAAGGCTGATCTGCCTTGCTATCCCAATGAAAAGATAACATTTCTGACTCCTTCAGTACACTTCCGAGAGGGTCAGCCTGACTTTATGTGATCAAGTCTTGAGAACTTGTAACCACAACCTTTGACCCAAGAGTTGAGAGTGTTACCAGTTGAGCTATTTAGGTTCCTGGGATACCACCTTCAGGTTGTCAAAGCCAGTTGTTGAAGGAAGGACAACTGGAGGGAAGTGGGGAGTTCCACTATGTTGAAGTCCTCGGGAAAGAATGGGTTGGGGTGGGAGTCAGTGCAATGAGACCTGATCTTAACATGGCTGGAAAATGCCTCAATTCATATTTCCCAGAGAGGTTCTGTTGCCTTTTTGCAACAATTGGGATCAGCGAGTTGGCTGAGAGCAGAAATTGGAAAGAGGTGGACGTGGCTGAGAGAGATGGCATGCCAAACAGATTGAATTTCTTACAGTCATTGGATAATATATTTAGGTTACATTGAGCAAGTAACAATGTATCTGAGAGAGACAAGTGTCACCACCGAGGCAAAATCAACCACTGTGCCTTCCTTCAGAAGCATTTCCTCAGCCAAATATAATGAGTTATCTGAAAATCTGGTTCAGCAGAGACCATATGTATTATCCAGAAATCTCCACAAATAGCAAGCTGACCGACTTTCCACAGATATTTTATATCAGATCCTATTTGTCACATAGCAGCTACTTGAACAGATCCTTAGACAGCCACCTTTTGATGGTGTTTTTTGGATGTTCAGTTCAGTGTTGGCTGTTTTGGCCAAAGAAGTTCTGATCGCATGTTATTCTGTTCATAACTGTCACGCAGACTGTGATATAATCATACATTAGTCATAGAACCTCTACAGTGCAGAAGGAGACCATTCGGCCCATCAAGTGTACACCGACACTCTGACAGAGCATCCCACTCAGGCCCTATTCCTGTAACCCCATGTATTTACCCCGTTAATCCCATGAACCCACACATCTTTCCTGGGTTTAAGGAAAGTAGATCTCAAATCATCTCATCCAGTCCCAGTGCCTTATAGAAACATAGAAACATCGAAACTAGAAGTAGGAGTAGTCCATTCGGCCCTTCGAGCCTACTCCGCTGTTCATTTTGATCATGGCTGATCATCAAATTCAATATCCTGATCCCACCTTCCCCCCATATCCCTTGATTCCTTTCGCCCCAAGAGCTATATCTAATTTCTTCTTGAAATCAGACAACGTTTTGGCCTCAACTACTTTCTGTGGTAGTGAATTCCACACATTCACCACCCTCTGGGTGAAGAAATTTCTCCTCAGCTCAGTCCTAAAAGGTTTTCCGCTTATCCTCAAACTATGACCCCTAGTCCTGGACTCCCCCACCACTGGGAACATTCTTTCTGAATCTACCCTGTCTAACCCTGTGGGAATTTTATAAGTTTCTATGAGATCCCTTCTCACTCTTCTAACCTCCAGTGAATATAATCCTAACCGATTTTGTCTCTCTTCATATGACAGACCTGCCATCCCAGGAATCAGCCTGGTAAACATTTGCTAAACTCTCTCTATAGCAAGGACATCCTTCCTCAGATAAGGGCACCCAAACTGCACACAATACTCCAGGTGTGGCCTCACCAACGCCCTATACAATTGCAGTGAAACATCCCTATCTCTATACTCAAATCCTCTCACTATGAAGACCAACATCCATTTCTGTCCTTTACTGCCTACTGTACAAAAGTAAGCTTGCAGGTAACATGAAGACTGACACTAAGGGCCTGATTTTACCAAAGATTTGCGCCCGTTTTTGGCCTTTAACGCGATCTGCACCCGAATCCGAGCAGATCGCGGCTTTACTGACACCCGATTCGGGTGCAGATCCGGTTCGCACCCGAATCGGGCAGCCTGACGATTTAAATGCATGCTAATGCACTTAAATCGATTTAATGAACTGCCTGCCCAATTCTACCGCCAAATCCCACTTTACCACCGCGCGGCCCAATCCGGATCCGCGCTTTTAGAGACCTGCTAAATAAAAGTTGGAAGCCGGCGCTTCCTCAGTGAGGGTTGGCGAGGAGGTCCCTTTAGCCTGAGGTTGAGCATCTTTGAGCATTAAAGGGCAATTTAGCATGGCCAATCCACCTAACCTGCACATCTTTGGACTGTGGGGGGAAGCCGGAGCACCTGGAGGAAACCCAAGCAGACACGGGGAGAATGTGCAAACTCCACACAGACAGTGCCCCAAGCCGGGAATCGAACCCGGGTCCCTGGCACTGTGAGGCAGCAGTGCTAACCACTGTGCCACTGTGCCGCCCTTATAAAAGAGAATCTTTATTTTATGACAGAGTCTCTGAAGGAGGAGCTTCTGATTGGTAATGTTCTCTGATTTGCAGGTAAAGGAAGACTGGAAGTACGTCGCCATGGTGATTGACCGCATCTTCCTGTGGATATTTATCATCATTTGCTTACTGGGAACGCTGGGACTTTTCCTGCCTCCTTGGATGGCGGGAATGCTGTGAGATCAAAACACATCAGCAAACCGAATGCAAGAAAGCCTGACTCCAGGAGAGTGACGGGATAGTCACTCCCATCTATATCTTGACTCCTAGATCACTTCCCAGTTATCTGAGACTAGCTTAACCAGGTTTGGAAAGATAGAATTGCCTGGACAAGAGCAACCTCATTTTACCCTTTTAAAAGAATTGGCTATTTGGATGTGATATGAGCGGACAATGAAACATTTAGAACATGTACCAGGGTGACAACATAACTGAGGGTTTATAACCATCAGGAAGCACTGAGACAGGCTGGGGTTAGGGTTAGGATTAGCAAAGCAAAGGCTGAGAGGTGGCTTGGTACTGATGTTGAAGATTATGGGAGGATTTGATGGGGTAGATGGTAAATGGGGAGAAGATGTTCCCACATGCGGGTGAGACCAGAACTCGGAGCCATAAATATAACATGGTCATCAATAAATCCAATGAGAATTTAAAAGAATCTGGGAGGCATGATGGCACAGTGGTTAGCACTGCTGCCTCACAGCACCAAGGACCCGGGTGCGATTCCCGGCTTGGATCACTGTCTGTGTGGAGTTTGCACGTTCTCCCCGTGTCTGCGTGGGTTTCTTCCGGTTGCTTCGGTTTCCTCCCACAATCCAAAGATGTGCGGGTTAGGTGGATTGGCCATGCTAAATTGCCCCTTAGTGTCAGGGTGACTAGCTAGGGTAAGTGCATGGGGTTATGGGGAAGGGGCCTGGATGGTATTGTGATCGGAGCAGACTCGATGGACCGAATGGTCTCCTTCTGCACTGTAGGGATTCTATGATTCTATCAATAAATCCATTGGGGAATTTAAAAGAATCTCCTTGACTCAGAGAGGGGTAAGAATGTGGAACTGGCTACCACAGAGAGTGGTTGGGTAAATAGTATAGCATTTAAGGGGAATCTGGATAAACACACGAGAAAGGAAGGAATGGAAAGGTATGGAGATTGGGTGAGAGGGGTGGTCGGGGAGATGATGCTCATGTGCACGATAGACCCCAGAATGGATCAGTTGGGCTGAATGGCCTGTTTCTGTGCTGTAAATTCTCTGCCAAAAACTGACAACAAGTAACAAGTTCTCAGTTTCCAAACCAAATGACATCAATAATGTTCCATGATATAAGATCATCTTCAGATAAATGGAGGGTGGCATCTTACGCCCCAGAGGGGGCGGGGCTCTAAAATGGGGCAAGCTGTTCAAAACTCCATTGACCTCGGCGAGACCGGAACATTCCACCCAGAGTATCAGCTTACCTGTCGAAGCCTTACCCCTGCCACCCAGAGCAATAGGGAATAGGGCTATCTGCAAGTTTCCCAAGTCAGGTGGTGTCCTGACTTGGAACCGTATCACCGTTCCTTCAATGATATTCCGTCTAAATCCTGGATACTCCCCGCCCAACATTAACAGGTCCGTGGGATATCCCAGACTGTGGTGCTTCAGGAAGGAAGCTTACCGTCACCTTCTCAAGGGTAAATGTTATAGGGTGAAAAATAGCAGCCTTTCCCAGATCCAGAAAATAATAGAATGTTCAAAATTCGGTCAATATCTGAGGGGATATTTTGGGGAAAGGGTGACACACTCACCAACTGAGGGCTGGTATTAATAAAACAAACCTGGATCAAACACACAAGTAAAGTCCTCATTTCCAATTAAAATAATTTGAATTTGATTGGGGCGGGGAGGGGAGGCAAGGGGCCGGTGAGCTGGGGGAGGAGGGGGGGGGGGGGGGGGGCACCTCACCCACTTGCCCCTCTTTCCTCCAGCAGCCTCATCTCCTCCTCCCATTTCACAGTGAGGGGTGTCGTATTAGGGTTTGTCAGGGTTAATGTGTGGGACGGTGTAAGTAGCACCTCCCACAATGGCGGGGTGAGAGAACAGAGCGACACTGAAGGTGAAGTAGTGAGTGACCCTTAAAGGGCACTCGGAACCACATTAATGTCGAGTTTATTTGCAAATAGCTGATCGCTGTGAGGGGACGGTGCTCGAGGGTTCAAGTGTTAACAGCCAGACTGCCTTGCAGCCTTGTTACTGAACACTGCTGAGTAATCGAGGTGTCACTCAGCTGGTTAACAATCCTCCAGCATTGGACCAACTCCTTTACCAAGATGGTGTCTTACTCAGTTTAAGATCCCAGCTGGTCATTGTGGAGGCTTCTCAGCTGCTGCTTAGACTGTTGGAGGTCACTCATTTCTGGCACGAGCCAAATGCAGTGAAGATCTTTTCTCTCAATATAGTTTGCATTGTTTTGCCTTCAGGTTCCAGTGTTCAAATCATTAAAGATATATTTCTCCACTTGAAACAAATGGCGATTAATTGACAGCTGGTGTCTTTAGCATCCAATTAATATGTCACGTAATGTGTGCTGCACTGTGGGATTTCAGTACCGAGGGAGTGCCGCACTGTCAGAGGGTCAGTACTGAGGGAGTGCCGCACTGTCAGAGGGTCAGTACTGAGGGAGTGCCGCACTGTCAGAGGGTCAGTACTGAAGGAGTGCCGCACTGTCAGAGGGTCAGTACTGAGGGAGTGCCGCACTGTCAGAGGGTCAGTACTGAGGGAGTGCCGCACTGTCAGAGGGTCAGTACTGAGGGAGTGCCGCACTGTCAGAGGGTCAGTACTGAGGGAGTGCTGCACTGTCAGAGGGTCAGTACTGAGGGAGTGCCGCACTGTCAGAGGGTCAGTACTGAAGGAGTGCTGCACTGTCAGAGGGTCAGTACTGAGGGAGTGCCGCACTGTCAGAGGGTCAGTACTGAGGGAGTGCCGCACTGTCAGAGGGTCAGTACTGAGGGAGTGCCGCACTGTCAGAGGGTCAGTACTGAGGGAGTGCCGCACTGTGGGATTTCAGTACTGAGGGAGTGCCGCACTGTCAGAGGGTCAGTACTGAGGGAGTGCCGCACTTTCAGAGGGTCAGTACTGAGGGAGTGCTGCACTGTCAGAGGGTCAGTACTGAGGGAGTGCCGCACTGTCAGAGGGTCATTACTGAGGGAGTGCCGCACTGTCAGAGGGTCAGGACTGAGGGAGTGCCGCACTGTCAGATTGGTTAGTGATCATATTCTTCACCCCTGCCTCAGCCTATCTGCTGCTGAAATTCTTCTCCAGCGCTTAGCTACCTTTACTTCATTATTCCAGCGCTCTCCTGATCAGATCTCGACATTTGACCCTGTGTAAATTTACATAGCTCTGCTGCCCACACTCCCTGCTCACACAGGTTCCATTCCCCCCACTCAGAAACCTGCATTGGCTCCCAGTCTGACAACACTTCAAATTTAACATTCCCATCCCCTTCCCCAAGCCTTCACCCTGGTCTATCTCTGTAATCTCCTCCTGCCTCAATAGGTAACTCCTCTGACGCTGGCTGTTTTACTATCCCTTATGTTAACCAGTTAAACTATGGTTGGTTGTGCCTTCAGTGCCTGGGTCCTGAAATCTGGAATTCCCTCCTGAACCTCTCTGCCTCTCTCTGGATAAATAGATTACAAAGTTAATGATTATAAAAGACTAAAAACAGAAGCCGGAATTTTACCATCCCGCCCGTCACTGGAATCGGAGCAGGTGAGGGGTGGACAATAGGAACATTCTACCTGAATCCCAACTGAATCAGTTAGAGTCATGGAGTTATAGAGGTTTACAGCATGGAAACAGGCCCTTCGGCCCAACTTGGCCATGCCGCCCCTTTTTTTTAGCCCCTAAGCTAATGCCAATTGCCCGCATTTAGAACATAGAACATAGAACATTACAGCGCAGTACAGGTCCTTCGGCCCTCGATGTTGCACCAACCAGTGAAACCAATCAAAAGCCCATCTAACCTACATCTAACCCAATATCATCCATATGTTTATCCAGTAACCACTTGAACGCTCTCAGCGTTGACGAGTCCACCACTGCTGCAGGCAGGGTATTTCACGTCCTTACTACTCTCTGAGTAAAGAACCTACCTCTAACATCTGTCCTGTATCTCTCACCCCTCAATTTGAAGCTATGTCCCCTCGTGTTAGCCATCACCATCCGAGGAAAAAGGCTCTCACTATCCACCCTATCTAATCCTCTGATCATCTTGTATGCCTCTATTAAGTCACCTCTTAACCTTCTTCTCTCTAACGAAAACAACCTCAAGTCCCTCAGCCTTTCCTCATATGATTTTCCCACCATACCAGGCAACATCCTGGTAAATCTCCTCTGCACCCTTTCCAACACTTCCACATCTTTCCTATAATGCGGCGACCAGAACTGTACGCAATACTCCAAGTGCAGCCGCACCAGAGTTTTGTACAGTTGCAGCATGACCTCCTGGCTCCGAAACTCAATCCCTCTACCAATAAAAGCTAACACTCCGTACGCCTTCTTAACAACCCCATCAACCTGGGTGCCAACTTCCAGGGATCTATGCACATGGACACCCAGATCCCTCTGTTCATCCACACTACCAAGTATCTTTCCATTAGCCCAGTACTCTGTATTCCTGTTACTCCTTCCAAAGTGAATCACCTCACACTTTTCCGCATTAAACTCCATTTGCCACCTCTCAGCCCAGCTCTGCAGCTTATCTATGTCCCTCTGTAACCTGCCACTTCCCTCCGCACTGTCTACAACTCCACCAACTTTAGTGTCATCCGCAAATTTACTAATCCATCCTTCCACGCCCTCATCCAGGTCATTTATAAAAATGACAAACAGCAGTGGCCCCAAAACAGATCCTTGCGGTACACCACTAGTAACTGAACTCCAGGATGAATATTTCCCCTCAACCACCACCCTCTGTTTTCTTACAGCTAGCCAGTTCCTGATCCAAACCACTAAATCACCCTCAATCCCATGCGTCCGTATTTTCTGCAATAGCTTACCATGGGGAACCTTATCAAACGCTTTGCTGAAATCCATATACACCACATCAACCGCTTTACCCTCATCCACCTCTTTGGTCACCTTCTCAAAGAACTCAATAAGGTTTGTGAGGCACGACCTACCCTTCACAAAACCCGTGTTGACTATCCTTAATCAAATTATTCCTTTCTAGATGATTATAAATCCTATCTCTTATAATCCTTTCCAAAACTTTGCCTACAACAGAAGTAAGGCTCACCGGTCTATAATTACCAGGGTTGTCCCTCCTCCCCTTCTTGAACAAGGGGACAACATTTGCTATCCTCCAGTCTTCTGGCACTTGGTCATTTGGCCCATATCTCTCTATGCCCACCTTACCCATGTAACTGTCTAAATGCTTTTTAAAAGACAAAATTGTACCTGCCTGATGTTGTTGGGCTTTTGAATAGAAAAGCTGTCTGCTTTATGATATCCAACTCCTCACCAACCAGAGAAGTGTTAAAAGGCTGCTCCTTCGTTAAAGACCAGATCAGAAAATTCAAGGTATTTTACGAAGTTAGCCTGGACCCTAACTTTTACATTTGGTTTTAGCATTAGGGTGAGCAGAAGATGTTTCACTCCAGGTATGATTCCAGTGACCCACTAGGAAGCTTTTATCAAAACAAACTTTATTTAAGAACACAATTCGAATATAACAAAAAGAATTTGCATAATTTTTAACAATTAAAATACTCAAACATGACAAAGTGTAATTCTTAACAGCTAGCTATCTCTGTTGTTCCAATTTAGCAGTATCCCCCAAAGACATTGTAGTGGAGCAAACCCAGAGAGTGCGGGCTGCAGCACGAAAGGAATGAATGGAAAGGGTGAAACAGACCGCACTGTAGTATCGACACTCGCTGCAGGTAGACACATGACAAATTACAAATAACTACATCTCAGACAGCACTAACCATCACACCCCAGGTGAGATCCTTCCGAGGTTACAGCAACAATAAGATAATTGCTATCACTTATCAATGCTCCACAATGTCTAGAGGAGCCATTGTGCCTCTGGAAAACTAATCAAGTATCAGGGAGATGGGACAATTAACACACCATCGAAATTGGTTTGATAAACAGAACACTTTGATATTGTAAACAGGTAGACAGGAGATGTCCAGAAAATGATTAAAGCTAAAGCACACAGGATAATGGATCAATATAATGTGATCAAAAACAGAACTGTAATTTATTCAAAGTAACAATTTGATGACCTAATGTAAATATGACGTGAAAAAAGGATATAAGGATGAGTAAGGACTGGTGATTCGCAGGGTAATTCGGAAGCAAGCTGGAATTACAGCCACGAGTTCTGCTCTCTCTCAAGCATGTTGAATAAAGCCATTTTTGTTGAAGTTATACATTGTCTCTGAAGACTCAGTTCGTTCAATCCCTCCGACAGACATGAATCACTTCTTTAGAACCAGTTAGCACAGAAATCAAAGGTGCTTATGTTGGTACTGGAATCCCAACCTTTTGACATTGCTGGAGAGTGATCCAGACAGACACTTGCCTTCTATTTCTCATTTAAACAGAACAAGAGAAACAGAGAAAGCAACCTCTCTCTAAAAATCCCAAAAGCAGATTGCTTTGAGTTCTCTGTGAAAGCAGAGATATGACCTTACCTGTCAATCAACCAAACAAGCCCCACTCTACAATATCCCAGGGGAAAACACAAAACAACAGAACCCTTGCATTAGATCAGAACAAACAAACATCGCAGCCATTAAGATCAATTATGTTGCTGCAGTAACAATGTAGTGCTGCTGGATCCAGACAGACGGCTCTGATAAAATGGAAGGGCCAGTAAACACATTCAGCACAGAAACGTGACTAAAATAGACTTCTTAAAGACACAGTATCGTCATTCCTTCTCGAACATTCCTAATCTTGTGAAAGGAAACTTGAAGAGTAAACCCTCCTCAACCAGATTATATCATTCTATAGCAGCAATGAGTGTTTCCTCTTTGATTGAATTTTCCTCTTAGATTTGTCCTTATTATTCTCCATTATTTAATTGTTAAAATAGTTTTATTATCCACATTGTGAGTCTATATATGGTCATAATGTTCGAAAATACACCATCAATATCATTCCTGTTTAATTCCATTGGATCTATTTCTATAGAAATGATTTCAAACTTTTCATGGAAGAATAGCTTCTTAAAGTTTATTTTTCTGGTTTGCTGAGGTAAGATCTCAGAATGTCTCCTGAATATATAAAGAGAGACAATATCTTCACGAAAGCTTTTAAAGTTCCTTTGAAAATGACATCAGAGTTTTTTCTTATCTGTGTTTAGTGTGAGGAGGGTGTGAAAGGTTCTGCTGTTATTTTACGTGTGGCACAGACATGGTCTATTCAACACCTGTTGGACCAGTGCTGTCAGCAAGAGCTGCTCCTGTATATTCCTAAAAACCCCTGGGAGGTGGAAGGTCAGGTGTTTCACATCTGTGTCTTTATTTATCATTAGTGTCACAAGGAGGCTTATATTAACACTGCAATGAAGTTACTGTGAAAATCCCCTGGTCAGTGCAGACTCGATGGGCCGAAGAACCTCTTCTGCGCTGTGTGGTTCTTTGATTCTAAAAATTGCTGAAAATGTATTTGTGCCTCTTCCTGAATTCTAAAGTGTAATATCCTCGATACATCCATATTCCACCTGTTTATTTCTGTATTTCCTTCACAGCAGGGGGCGGGGGCGGGGGCGGGGGAGGGGGCGGGGGGGGGGGGGGATCTCCGTGTCAGTTGGGGTGGATCTTTGCTTTCATTTTTTGCTCTATTAGATCAGGGTGCCTCCCTCCCCCAACCCCGCGAAGGCGAGAGGGCCGACAGTGCGTGCAAACCCGACCCACCAGCATGGAAATTGGCAGGAAAAACCAACACTGTGGCTGATGGGCTGGACACTGAGGGCCCTGTTTTACCATTTTCATTCTAAGTGCTGGGTGGACTTGAAACTGGGAGTGTTTCAGATCCGACTTTTAGACCCGTTCTCCGGCGCCCCCATACGCACTGCCTGAAAAAATATCAGCGAGTCCAAAACATGCTGCACAAGCCTGTGGGCGGGGCTTAACACGCCCGAAACCCTGCAGCTCCGATCAACGTCTCCAACTGCACATACGCAGAAAAAAAATGGTAGAATGCGGCTCCCCTGCCACATCGCTTCCAGACCAGGTAATGCACCCCCCCCCCCCCCCCCCCCCCCACAGACATTGCCCCATCCTCTCAACATTACTGACCCTCATTAGTCTCTCAGAGGGTAGTGAATCTCTGGAATTCTCTGCCCACTGAAGTGGTGGAGGCTACCTCGTTGAATACGTTTAAATCACGGATAGATGGATTCCTGATCGGTAAGGGAATTAAGGGTTATAGGGATCAGGCGGGTAAGTGGAACTGATTCGCTTCAGATCAGCCATGATCTTATTGAATGGCGGGGCAGGCTCGAGGGGCTAGATGGCCTACTCCTGCTCCTATTTCTTATGTTCTTATGATCCCCTTATCCCCCCACTCACTCCTGCCAACCAGACCAATCAAGGGCCCTTGCCCCCTTCCCCCTCATTGATCTCAGGGAGAGTGGCAGCGGACCCCCCCCTGTTCCCCTGCTCCCCTCCACTGATTCCAAGCAGAGAGCCATCGGACATTTGCCACTTACCTTCTCACTAACTGGAGCGCCTGAATCGGACTTTTGTGGAGCATGTCTGTTTCGTGCCGATTCTGGACGGGCGAACGCGGTGGTAAAGGGGGGAGTGCCGGTAAGGTTGGGCGCACAGCCCATTAAGTCAATTTATTTGCATGCGAATACATTTAAAGGCCTTTTCCAGCGCAGTCCCGATCGCGGCCATTTTCGGGCCTTGGTAAAGGGGGACCGGTGCGAAAATGGGCGCAACTTGATGGTAAAATCGGGCCTTGCGTTTCACGTCTGAGCAAACACTTCAAAAAAACCCCGGGAAATTCCAACTTCTGTGTTTATGTTCAATTTATCTGAAAGTTTAAAGGTTATTTATTAGTCACAAGTAGGTTTACAGTAACACTGCAATGAAGTTACTGTGAAAATCTCCTAGTCGCCACACTCCGGCGCCTGTTCAGGTACACTGAGGGAAAATTTAGCATGGCCAATGCACCCTAACCACTGCGTCTTTCGGACTGTGGCAGGAAACCGGAGCATAAGAATATAAGAAATAGGAGCAGAAGTAGGCCATCTAGCCCCTCAAGCCTGCCCCGCCATTCAATAAGATCATGGCTGATCTGATAGTGGGTTCAATTCCACTTACCCGCCCGCTTCCCATAACCCTTAATTCCCTTAATGGTTAAAAAATTCCCTTAGTGGTTAAAAAAAAAGCACCCGGAGGAAACCCACGCAGACACCAGGAGAATGTGCAGACTCCACACAGACAGTGACCCAAGCTGGGAATTGAACCCAGGTCCCTGGCACTGTGAGACAGCAGTGCTAACCACTGTGCCGCCGTGCCACCTCTAAGCAGGTGACCTGAATGTTAAAAGGAGTGAAGGAACTGGATTCCAAATACTTAGTTGTAAAAGGTGCTTGATTGCCATACTGCTCACATTGCCTGCAAATTTAGTGAATTGAAGGAGAAGACTGATCGTCGTTCTGGCAAGAAGTTGGAAGATTGTCCAAAATTTGTGAAGTCTGGAGATGCGGCCATCGTAGATATGGCCCCATCCAAACCCGTGTGTGGAGAGCTTCTCTGAATATCCACCTCTTGGCCGTTTTGCTGTCCGTGACATGGGACAAACTGTGGCTGTTGGTGTGATCAAGGCTGTTTCTAAGAAGGAATCTGCTGTCAAAACGACCAAGGCTGCAAGTAAAATATTAAAGAGGTGAATATCATCACTGGCCACTCTGATTCAGCAAGCCCAGTTGAGACTGACACCACCAAAACGCTTGTTTGTTACCAGCCAAATGTGTGTATTAATGAGGGACTGGATATTGATTAAAATGCATCGAAAGAAGTTCAGAAGGAAAGGATGTGGAATCGATGTATTTGTAAATGCCCTTTAGGTGATAAACTGCTTTGGTTGTGTAACAACTTAAAACTAATAAATATACAAAACTTGTTGACTAAAAAAAAAAGGAGTTTACTTCCCCTGAAACTTTAATGTCAATCGTTAAGGTGGAGGGAGACTGCCCCCTGCAGGATCTGCTGTTATTGCTTTCTAAGCAGCCAGTAAGCTTGATTTCCTTGTTTAGAATCTTTGAGACAGAAGAAAGATAAACTGGTATTTATATTACATTTCTCACAATCTCAGAATGTCCGCAAGGGTTTCACACCCAATGACGTGCTTTTTGAAATGTCGTGAGAACATTTGGGAGATTGCATTGCCTTTTACAGAACCTCCTACATTCACATATTGGAAATATCACTGCCCGTAATGTTCCTCTCTGGTAATGTGGCCTGGTAAAATAAACCCCTACACATGAGGACAAATGTCAGCATCCTGTGGGTTCAAATCCCCCTCCTGAGATTTGAGTACATAACCTCGGTTGACATCCTCAGGGTAGCACTGAAGGAGTGCTGCACTCTCACAGATGCCGTCTTCCAGATGGTACATTGAACCAAGGCTCTGTCTGCTTCCTCTGATGGACACAAAAGATCCCACTTCAAAGCAGAGCAGGGGAGTTACTTCTGGTGTCCTGGCCAATTCTGGGCATCGCATTTTAGGAAGAATGTGAAGGTTTTGGAGCGGGTACAGAAGAGATTGAGGAGAATGGTTCAGGGATAGGAGGTTACATTATGTGGAGTGTCTGGAGAAGCTGGATTTGTTCTGCTTCGAGTAGAGAAGGCTGCAAGGAGATTGGATTGAGATGTTTAAAATCGTGACAGCTTTATTTGGGAGTCATGAGAAAGTGTTTCCAATAATTTCCCGAGGGGACAGATTTCATGCAATTAGCAAAGGAACCAGAGGTGATGTGTGTAATAATGTTTTTACACAATGCAGTTAGGGTTTAGAATGTGAAACCTGAAAGAGTTGTTAAGCTTCCAGGAGGAATTGAGGGGGAAGGAAAATGCCGGACATGAGGAAGGAGTGTGGGAATGGCATCAACTGGATAAACCCTCGAAAAAAAAAGAGGAAAGACTTGATGAGTTGAATATCCTCCTTGTGTGCTGTATTATTCCATGGTTATTACCACACTCTTGTTTCTGGGATCTTGCTATGCACTAATGGGCTGTCACATTTCCCACATTGCAACAGTGAGTACATTTCAAAACAGGGCAGTAATGGTTGTAAATTTGTTTTAGTCTGTCCTGAGGTAGAGGGTGCTATTATAAAAATACGAGGCTTCTTTCTTCCTTTCTGTAATGCAGCAGCAGGAACTGGGCGTGGGGAGGGGGTGGGGAGGGGGTGGGCAGGGTGGTGACAGGAACATTCTTGTATTATTGGCTCCTTTCTGTTTCCTGTTACTCCCTGAGCAGAATCTTACTGCCCGAGCACACACCTGACCTGGAACATCATGAGATGGTGCAAGAAAATGTCAGCTGTTCATTCCAACGTCAATGCTCGATATTTTGGTTATCGGGTATTTGCACCAATTAGGAAACTCGTTGAGAGGATTAACAGCGGAACTGATCTGGAGTTTACGTTGCCCGTAACATTACGCGGTCAAGCAGACAAACTGTTTTTGCCATCTTGTCATCCAAGGATGTCATAAATGGGGGCTGGAGCCAAGACAGGTTGAATTGGTGGGAGTTTTTTGGTGAGGGTTTAGTTTGGGTATTGTGAACATTTTCACTGCTTTTTTTGGTAGTTTCTGCATCTTGTCTGGGGTTTTCAGGACATTTCAGTCTTGTGACATCTCTGTGAGATTTCCTTTGCCACCCTCAGCGCAACCGTCAGCCTCATTTTGCATCTTCACTGATGGGTCTTACCTTTCAGCAGGAAGCACCACCTCTGACCAGGTCGTGCCCTCTGACCTCAGCTGCCACCTCAGCCCAGGCCTTCATGGTGAGTTGATCTCCTCCTTCATAGCACGAGGATATCTCTCGTGGCTGTCACCAACTCCACTGTAACACAGAGGCAGTATTCTGAAACTCCAGGGGATTTGCTGCATTCAGCTTAAAGAGGGCCAACATTGGAAGTATTGGGGGAAAAAGCTGTTTATAATGGACAATTGTCAGAAATTGACCAAATTTCACTTCTGAGCATTCCACTGGGCTTTGGAACTGGACCTAAAAGAAAACTGGAAATGAAAGACAAACGCAGTGATGTGAATTCTTGAATGAGCAAGTCAAGATGTGGCAGAGGCATTCAGACCACACGGTGATGTGTACCTATCATTGAATCGATCATTGAATTCTTGTGGTCAAATTGCAGAATTGTAAATGGTTTTTACAAGTTAACAAACTGTGGGTTCCAGTATTTCAGGGTGGACACCTGCTCCTCTTGTAAATGCTCATCCCAAAAAAACCCATTTCATTCATAGAGTCATAGAGGTTTACAGCATGGAAACAGGCCCTTCAGCTCAACTTGTCCATGCCGCCCTTTTTCTTTTAAACCCTAAGCTAATCCCAATTGCCCGCATTTGGCCCATATCCCTCTATACCCATCGTGCCCATGTAACTATCTAAATGCTTTTTAAAAGACAAAATTGTACCCGTCTCTATTACTGCCTCTGGCAGCTTGTTCCAGACACTCACCACCCTCTGTGTGAAAAAATTGCCCCTCTGGACACTTTTGTATCTCTCCCCTCTCACCTTAAACCTATGCTCTCTAGTTTTAGACTCCCCTACCTTTGAGAAAAGATATTGACTATCCAGCTGATCTGTGCCCCTCATTATTTTATAGACCTCTAGAAAATCACCCCTCAGCCTCCTACACTCCAGAGAAAAAAGTCCCAGTCTATCCAACCTCTCCTTATAACCCAAACCATTAAGTCCCGGTAGCATCCGAGTAAATCTTTTTTGCACTCCTTCTAGTTTAATAATATCCTTTCTATAATAGGGTGACCAGAACTGCACACAGTATTCCAAGTGTGGCCTTACCAATGTCTTGTACAACTTCAACAAGATGTCCCAATTCCTGTATTCAATGTTCTGACCGATGAAACCAAGCATGCTGAATGCCTTCTTCACCACTCTGTCCACCTGTGACTTCACTTTCAAGGAGCTATGAACATGTACCCCTAGATCTCTTTGTTCTGTAACTCTCCCCAATGCCCTACCGTTAACTGAGTAAGTCCTGCCCTGGTTCAATCTACCAAAATGCATCACCTCGCATTTATCTAAATTAAACTCCTACCATTCGTCAGCCCACTGGCCCAATTGATCAAGATCCCATTGCAATCGGAGATAACTTTCTTCACTGTCCACTATGCCACCAATCTTGGTGCCATCTGCAAACTTACTAACCATGCCCCCTATATTCTCATCCAAATCATTAATATAAATGACAAATAACAGTGGATCCAGCACTGATCCCTGAGGCACACCGCTGGTCACAGGCCTCCAGTTTGAAAAACAACTCTCTACAACCACCCTCTGGCTTCTATCAAGAAGCCAATTTTGTATCCATTTAGATACCTCACCCTGGATCCCGTGAGATTTAACCTTATGCAACAACCTACCATGCGGTACCTTGTCAAAGGCCTTGCTAAAGTCCATATAGACAACATCAACTGCACTGCCCTCATCTACCTTCTTGGTTATCCCTTCAAAAAACTCAGTCAAATTTGTGAGACATGATTTTCCACTCACAAAGCCATGCTGATTGTCCCTAATCAGTCCTTGCCTCTCTAAACGCCTGTAGATCCGGTCTCTCGAAATACCTTCCAACAACGTACCCACTACAGATGTGAGGCTCACTGGCCTGCAGTTCCCAGGCTTTTCCCTGCAGTCCTTTTTAAACAAAGGCACAATGTTTGCCACTCTCGAATCTCACATTTGAGTGAAATTCATTCACCAATCTGATAGTGCTGCTCAGGCAGAATCTTCCGCCATCGGGACATCTCCAGATGTTCCTGAGCTATTCGCCAACACTGAATGTGAGATTGTCACGAGAAGTTAGAATCAATAGCGGAAGGATTTGCAGCAATCATTGTCGGGGGTATTCTTAGGGATCAGGTCAGAAACCCCAACTATTTTTTGATTTTGGCATTTGTGTGTGGGTAAGATGTTTCACTCCAGGTGTGATTCTATTGACAACTAGGAAGCTTTTATTAAAACAAACTTTATTTTACAGTTTAAATATAATGAATGAATTTGCTTAGCTTTTACCAATTGAAATGCGTAAACATGACAAGGTACAATTCTTAACCGCTAACCTATCTCTATTAGCTCCAATCTAAGCAATGTTTCTCTTATAGACTTAAACTCCTCTTCAGAATCAGTCAGAAAACAAAACAGGCTTTTGTGGGCTGCCAGTCTTTAAGCTTGCACAGCACTCCTGGAGAGGGAGACCAATGTTCTTACAGGTCCCAAACAGCAGAGTGACAGAGAGCTCCTGCTCCTTCCAGATCGAAGCAGAAACTGCCTGCCAGTCCCTGTAAGCCGAGCTCCTCCCATTACCACCTTACTCTTTCACTTGACAATCAACCTAGTTAAACCCGACTCTGAAACGCCAGAGGAAAAACAAAAATGAGCAAAGAACAAAGAACAAAGAAAATTACAGCACAGGAACAGGCCCTTCGGCCCTCCAAGCCAGCACCGATCATGCTGTCCGTCTAAACTAAAACCCTCACCCATCCAGGGACCATATCCCTCTATTCCCATGTCATATACATGGATTTTAGTAAGGCGTTTGATAAGGTCCCCCATGGTTGGCTTATGATGAAAGTGAGGAGGTGTGGGATAGAGGGAAAGTTGGCCGATCGGATAGGTAACTGGCTGTCTGATTGAAGACAGAGGGTGGTGGTGGATGGAAAATTTTCGGATTTGAGGCAGGTTGCTAGCGGAGTGCCACAGGGATCAGTGCTTGGTCCTCTGCTCTTTGTGATTTTTATTAATGAGGAGGGGGCTGAAGGGTGGATCAGTAAATTTGCTGATGACACCAAGATTGGTGGAGTAGTGGATGAGGTGGAGGGCTGTTGTAGGCTGCAAAGAGACATAGATAGGATGCAAAGCTGGGCTGAAAAATGGCAAATGGAGTTTAACCCTGATAAATGTGAGGTGATTCATTTTGGTAGGACTAATTTAAATGTGGATTACAGGGTCAAAGGTAGGGTTCTGAAGACTGTGGAGGAACAGAGAGATCTTGGGGTCCATATCCACAGATCTCTAAAGGTTGCCACTCAAGTGGATAGAGCTGTGAAGAAGGCCTATAGTGTGTGAGCTTTTATTAACAGGGGGTTGGAGTTTAAGAGCCGTGGGGTTATGCTGCAACTGTACAGGACCTTGGTGAGACCACATTTGGAATATTGTGTGCAGTTCTGGTCACCTCACTATAAGAAGGATGTGGAAGCGCTGGAAAGAGTGCAGAGGAGATTTACCAGGATGCTGCCTGGTTTGGAGGGTAGGTCTTATGAGGAAAGGTGAGGGAGCTAGGGCTGTTCTCTCTGGAGCGGAGGAGGCTGAGGGGAGACTTAATAGAAGTTTATAAAATGATGAAGGGGATAGATAGAGTGAACGTTCAAAGACTATTTCCTCGGGTGGATGGAGCTATTACAAGGGGGCATAACTATAGGGTTCGTGGTGGGAGATATAGAAAGGATATCAGAGGTAGGTTCTTTACGCAGAGAGTGGTTGGGGTGTGGAATGGACTGCCTGCAGTGATAGTGGAGTCAGACACTTTAGGAACATTTAAGCGGTTATTGGATAGGCACATGGAGCACACCAGGATGATAGGGAGTGGGATAGCTTGATCTTGGTTTCAGATAAAGCTCGGCACAACATTGTGGGCCGAAGGGCCTGTTCTGTGCTGTACTGTTCTATGTTCTATTCATGTGTTTGTCCAGACACCCCTTAAAAGTTACTATCATATCTGCTTCCACTACCTCCCCTGGCAACGAGTTCCAGGCACCCACTACTCTCTGTGTAAAAAACTTGCCTCGTACATCTCCTTTAAACCTTGCCCCTCGCACCTTAAACCTGTGCCCCCTAGTAATTGACTTCCACCCTGGGAAAAAACTTCTGACTATCCACTCTGTCCATGCCTCTCATCATCTTGTAGACTTCTATCAGGTTGCCCCTCAACCTCCGTCGCTCCAGTGAGAACAAACCAAGTTTCTCCAACCTCTCCTCATAGCTAATGCCCTCCATACCAGGCGACATCCTGGTAAATCTTTTCTGTATCCTCGCCAAAGCCTCCACATCCTTCTTGTAGTGTGGTGACTAGAATTGAACACTATATTCCAAGTGCAGCCTAACTAAGGTTCTATAAAGCTGCAACATGACTTGCCAATTTTTAAACTCAATGCCCCGGCCGATGAAGGCAAGCATGCCGTATGCCTTCTTGACTACCTTCTCCACCTGCATTGCCACTTTCAGTGACCTGTGTACCTTTTCACCCAGATCCCTTTGCCTATCAATACTCTTAAGTAAAACTGCATTCGCTCAGATTAAAACAAACACCCCAATGTGTCGGATCAATTATTCTCCTGCATTCTCAGCATAGAGCTGCCAGGTTCATAGACAGATCAGTACCAGGTAACCCAGAGATTAATTTTAAACATACCGTTCTCAAGAAACATGATATAAATACATTTCTTAAAGGCACAGTATCATCACAATATGATTTAAACAGGAAATTTGGCATGTCAGCTATGACTCTCATCAACTTTTACAGATGCACCATAGAAAGCATTCTTTCTGGTTGCATCACAGCTTGGTATGGCTCCTGCTCTGCCCAAGACCGCAAGGAACTACAAAAGGTTGTGAAAGTAGCCCAATCCATCACGCAAACCAGCCTCCCATCCATTGACTCTGTCTACACTTCCCGCTGCCTCGGAACAGGAGCCAGCATAATTAAGGACCCTATGCACCCCGGACATTCTCTCTTCCACCTTCTTCCATCGGGAAAAAAAATACAAAAGTCTGAGGTCACGTACCAACCGACTCAAGAACAGCTTCTTCCCTGCTGCTGTCAGACTTTTGAATGGAATTAACTTGCATTAAGTTGATCTTTCTCTACACCCTAGCTATGACTGTAACACCACATTCTACACTTTCTCCTTTCCTTCTCTATGAACGGTATGCTTTGTCTGTATAGCATGCAAGAAACTATACTTTTCACTGCATACAAACACATGTGACAATAATAAATCAAATCAAATCAGATTCTGCACTCTCAGAAACGTGTGTTTGGGTCGCGGGATCATGATCTTCAAGGTTAACTGTGGGACAGATTGCTATCCATACACAAGCCAACATACTCTGACCGATTGACAGGGTGAGTGCAGTTCAGAACTGATGGGATCAGTGTTTGTAAATATTGATTTAATTTGAAGGGACCAGCGAACTTCTGGATTACTGGTGATAACTGTAACCTGTTAAAATAATGCTAAGGGGTACTGATCGTAAACTTTGACAATTTTCTCCCTGTGGATTGTATTCACTGGAGGTTAGAAGAGTGGGAGGGGATCTCATAGAAACATATAAAATTCTAACAGGGTTAGGCAGCGTAGATTCAGAAAGAATGTTCCCAATGATGGGTGAGTCCAGAACTAGGGGTCATAGTTTGAGGATAAGAGGTAAACCTTTTAGAACTGAGATGAGGAGTAATTTCTTCACCCAGAGGGTGGTGAATGTGTGGAATTCACTCCCACAGAATGTAGTTGAGGCCAAAACATTGTCTGATTTCAAGAAGATATTAGATCTAGAACTTGGGGCTAAAGGGATCAAGGGATATGGGGGAAAGGGGGGATCAGGATATTGAATTCGATGATCAGCCATGATCAAGGTGGAGCAGACTCAAAGGGCCGAATGGCCTCCTCCTGCTTCTAGTTTCTATGTTTCTATGGATGGGTTCAGGTCAGGGGTTTGGATTCATTTATCCACGTTCCTTTTGTGTCTCTTTGTGCTATTATCTTCTACAATGCTTCTGTGAAGCATCTTGAGGTGTTTCCTTGTATTGGATGTACCGTATAAATATGAGTGTTTGTTGTTTCCCTGTCATTCATTTAAGGGCAAGGGCAGCAGAGCGGAGACACTGATTGGCTGTTGTGTAAAGGATTTGCATCTGTGCAGTCACTGCTTTCAGAGAGTGGACCTCTGGAAAACACCCTCCGTGTTTGAGTGAAGGCAAACATCCAGCAAGAGCAGAAGAGTGGTGATGCTAATTGGCTGTTGCAGGGAAGAGTTTCATAGGCGCAGTCACTGCTTTCAGAAAGTGGACCTGTGGAAAACACCCTCCGTGTTCAAGTGAAGGGGAGCATCCAGCAAGAGCAGTAGAGTGGTGATACTGATTGGCTGTTGTGGGGAGGATTTTCATAGGCTCAAGTCAATGCTTCCAGAGAGTGGCCCTCGGGAAGACACCCTCTGTGTTGGAGTGAAGGCAAGCACCCAGTAGGGCAGCTAAATTGGTGATGCTGATTGGCTGTTGCGGTGAAGATTTTCATAGGTGCAGTCACTGCTTTGAATGGCGGAGCAGGCTCGAGGGACCAGATGGCCTACTCCTGCTGTGAATGCTTCTGTTAAATCATGGTTATTTTTACCTCAATTCCATTTACCCATTTTTCTTCTCCATCTCTCGGTACCTTTACTCCAAAAAAACTCTATCCGTGAAAGCAACAAAGCATTAAATCTGTTTCTCTCTCCACAGGCGCTGCCGGACCTGTTCATCACTTCCAGCATTTTCTGCCTTTGTATCAGAATTGCAGCCTCAGAAATATTCGACATTGTCAGATTTACAAAGTTCACTTAACCCAGAAAGGCCGAGAGAGGGACTTGCAGATTCCAATAACATTTTGTGTGAAAAATTGCAGAAATTTACAAAAGAAATCCTATCTCAATGTTCAAAATGGGAAATAATTAAAGATCATGATGTGAATGTTAAACTGTCCTCCAGCAATGGGCTTTCTAGATTACCTTGCTCCTGTCTTCATTATGTTTTTAAGGAGTTAGTGAAATTTGTCTGATATTCTGTGCAGAGTTCAATTTGTTTAACCCAGCCACATTCAAACCCCGCTCTCTCTTCACTCAATTCTAACCTGCTGCAAAATTCGTTAAAGCAAAAACTCATCTAAAGAAATGTGACCAAGTCGGTAACTGAGCCATTTAGGTTAATTGTGTTTGAATCACTGTAGTAGGGCAAACCCAGGGAGTGTGGGCCGCAGCAAGAGAGGAATGTATGGAAAGGGTTAAGCAGACGGCACTGTAGCACCCACACTCGCTGCAGGTAGGCAGGACAAAATACAAATAACTTCATCTCAGACAGCACTAAAACAGGGGAATTTCACAGGAACTTCACTGCAGTGTTAATGTAAGCCTTACTTGTGACCAATAAATTCATTTTACTTTACTTCACTTTTACTTTACTTTAAAACAGTCATACCACAGATGGTATCAAAGAACAAAGAACAATACAGCACAGGAACAGGCCCTTCGGCCCTCCAAGCCCGTGCCGCTCCCCGGTCCAAACTAGACCATTCTTTTGTATCCCTCCATTCCCACTCCGTTCATATGGCTATCTAGATAAGTCTTAAACGTTCCCAGTGTGTCCGCCTCCACCACCTTGCCTGGCAGCGCATTCCAGGCCCCCACCACCCTCTGTGTAAAATATGTCCTTCTGATATCTGTGTTAAACTTCCCCCCCCTCACCTTGAACCTATGACGCCTCGTGAACGTCACCACCGACCTGGGGAAAAGCTTCCCACCATTCACCCTATCTATGCCTTTCATAATTTTATACACCTCTATTAAGTCTCCCCTCATCCTCCGTCTTTTCAGGGAGAACAACCCCAGTTTACCCAATCTCTCCTCATAACTAAGCCCCTCCATACCAGGCAACATCCTGGTAAACCTTCTCTGCACTCTCTCTAAAGCCTCCACGTCCTTCTGGCAGTGTGGCGACCAGAACTGGACGCAGTATTCCAAATGGGTCCGAATCAACGTTCTATACATCTGCAACATCAGACCCCAACTTTTATACTCTATGCCCCGTCCTATAAAGGCAAGCATGCCATATGCCTTCTTCACCACCTTCTCCACCTGTGACGTCACCTTCAAGGATCTGTGGACTTGCACACCCAGGTCCCTCTGCATATCTACACCCTTTATGGTTCTGCCATTTATCATATAGCTCCTCCCTACATTATTTCTACCAAAATGCATCACTTGGCATTCATCAGGATTGAACTCCATCTGCCATTTCTCTGCCCAAATTTCCAGCCTATCTATATCCTTCTGTACCTGCTGACAATGCTCCTCACTATCTGCAAGTCCTGCCAATTTTGTGTCGTCCGCAAACTTACTGATCACCCCAGTTACACCTTCTTCCAGATCGTTTATATAAATCACAAACAGCAGAGGTCCCAATCCAGAGCCCTGCGGAACACCACCAGTCACAGGCCTCCAGCCGGAAAAAGACCCTTCCACTACCACCCTCTGTCTTCTGTGACCAAGCCAGTTCTCCACTCATCTAGCCACCTCCCCCTTTATCCCATGAGATCCAACCTTTTTCACCAGCCTACCATGAGGGACTTTGTCAAACGCTTTACTAAAGTCCATATAGACGACATCCACGGCCCTTCCCTCGTCAACCATTCTGGTCACTTCTTCAAAAAACTCCACCAGGTTAGTGAGGCATGACCTCTCTCTCACAAAACCATGCTGGCTATCGTTAATGAGTTTATTCCTTTCTAAATGCGCATACATCCTATCTCTAAGAATCTTCTCCAACAACTTCCCCACCACAGACGTCAAGCTTACCGGCCTATAATTACCCGGGTTATCCTTCCTACCCTTCTTAAATAACGGGGCCACATTAGCTATCCTCCAATCCTCTGGGACCTCACCTGCGTCCAGTGACGAGACAAAGATTTGCGTCAGAGGCCCAGCGATTTCAACTCTCGTCTCCCTGAGCAGCCTGGGATAGATTCCATCAGGCCCTGGGGATTTGTCAGTCTTTATATTCTCTAACAAACCTAACACTTCCTCCCGTGTAATGGAGATTTTCTCCAACGGTTCAACACTCCCCTCCGAGACACTCCCAGTCAACACATCCCTCTCCTTTGTGAATAGCTCCACAATGTGAATGGGCTCCAAGCATAATTCCCCACTTTTGTCCCTGAGAGGTCCGATTTTTTCCCTGACAACCCTTTTGTTCCTAACGTATGAATAAAATGCCTTGGGATTCTCCTTAATCCTGTCTGCCAAGGACATTTCGTGACCCCTTTTTGCCCTTCTAATTCCCCGTTTGAGTTCTTTCCTACTTTCTTTGTACTCCTCCAGAGCTCCCTCCGTTTTTAGCTGCCTGGACCTAACATACGCCTCTCTTTTCTTTTTGACCAGTCCCTCAATTTCCCTGGTTATCCACGGTTCTCGAATCCTACCCTTCCTATCCATTTTTACAGGCACATCCCTGTCCTGTAGCCCTAACGACTGTTCCTTAAAAGACTCCCACATGCCAGATGTGGATTTACCCTCAAACAGCCTCTCCCAATCAACAGCTGCCAATTTCTGCCTAATCCCACTAAAGTTAGCCTTCCCCCAATCCAACACCTTACCCTTGGGACACCACTCATCCTTTTCCATCACTATCCTAAAGCTAACAGAATTGTGGTCACTATTTGCCACATGTTCCCCTATCGAAACTTTGAAGACCTGACGGGGCTCATTCCCCAGTACCAGGTCCAGTATAGCCCCCTCTCTAGTCGGGCTATCTACATATTGTTCCAAAGAACCCTCCTGTATGCATTTTACAAATTCCTCCCCATTCAGAGTCCCAGCTCTCAGCGATTTCCAGTCTATACCAGGGAAATTGAAGTTTCCCACTATAACAACCCTATTTTTCCTGCACCTATCCAGTATCTCCTGACATATCCGTTCTTCCACTTCCCTTGGGCTGTTGGGGGGCCTGTAGTATACCCCCAACATAGTGACTGCGCCCTTCCTGTTTCTAAGCTCCACCTAGTGACTCGTTACACGACCCCTCTGAATTGTCCTCCCTCTGCACCGCTGTAATATGCTCTCCAACTAATACTGCTACTCCCCCACCTCTTTTGGCCCCTCCTCTGTCTCGCCTAAAACACTTGTACCCCGGAATATTCAGCTGCCAGTCCTGTCCTCTTTCAACCAAGTCTCTGTCACCGCAACCACATCCAAATTCCTCGTGAGCATTAAGGCCCTAAGTTCGTCGGTCTTACCTGCTACGCTCCTTGCATTGAAGTATAAGCACTCCAGACCTCCAGGCCCAGTGAGGTCATCCTCCCCCAGAGTGCTCTTCTTCTTTGCCAGCCTTGTCCCAGCCCCAAGCTCGTCCCCAGCCTCTACATTTGTAGACCTAATAGTTTGATCCCCACCCCCCTGCCATACTAGTTTAAACCCCCCCGAACTGCACTAGCAAAACTCCCAGCCAGGATATTCGTGCCCTTCCAACTTAGTTGTGACCCGTCCTTCTTGTACAGGTGCCATCCTCTCCTGAAAACTTCCCATTGATCTGGGAAAATGAAGCCCTCCCTCCTGGACCAGTCCTTTAGCCAAGCATTCAATTGTACTAACTCCCTATTCTTAGCCTCACTGGCACGAGGCATTGGGAGCAGCCCAGAGATGGCCACCCTGGAGGCCCTACTTTTTAGTCTATTTCCCAACTCCCTGAATTGCTCTCGTAGGATCCCCCTGCTCTTCCTATCTACGTCATTTGCACCAATGTGTACAATGACATCCGTTTCTTTATCTTCCCCTTTTAAGATGCCTCCTATCCGCTTGGAGACATCCATTACCCCAGCACCAGGTAGGCAGACTACCATCCTGGAGTCCCGTTCGCACCCACAGAATCACCTGTCTGTGCCTCTAACCGACGCATCCCCCCACCACTATTGCTCTCCTAATCCCTCTCTTTCCTTTCCGGGCCACAGAGCCTGACTCTGTGCCAGTGACCTGGTCACTGTGGCTTACCCCTGGAGAGTCATCCTCCTCCACACTATTCAAAACAATATACTTGTTTCGGAGTGGGACAACCACAGGTGACCCCTCCACTAATTACTCACTCCCCTCCCCTCTCACACCTGTCGCCGAGCCCTTCCTATTATGAGAGACAACCACTTCAAGGTTACAACAATGATATGAGAATTGATTTCACTTATCAAGGCTCCAAAAGGTCTCGAGGAACCATTGTGCCTCTGAAAATGTATCCAGGAGATGGGACAATTAACACCCCATTGAAATCAATTTGACAAACAGAACACTTTGATATTGTAAGCAGGTAGACAGGAGATGTCCAGAAAATGATTAAAACTAAAGCACACAAGACAATGCAACCGTATAATGTAATCGAAGACAGAACTGTAACCAATTCAAAGTAACAATATGATGACCTGAGGTAAATGTAACGGGCGGCACGGTAGCACAGTGGTTAGCACTGCTGCCTCACAGCTCCAGGGATCTGGGTTCGATTCCCGGCTCGGGTCACTGTCTGTGCGGAGTTTGCACATTGTCCCCGTGTCTGCGTGGGTTTCCTCCAGGTGCTCCGGTTTCCTCCCACAGTCCAAAGATGTGCGGGTTAGGTTGATTGGCCAGGTTAAATTGCCCCTTAGTGTCCTGGGATGTGTAGATTAGAGGGATTAGCAGGTAAACATGTAGGGATACGGGGATAGGGCCTGGGTGGGATTGTTGTCGGTGCAGACTCGATGGGCCGAATGGCCTCCTTCTGCACTGTAGGGTTCCTGTGGTTTCTATGGTAACGCTTTGTAATGTAAAGAACAGGGTATAAGGATCTGTAAGAGACAATGCTTAGTCAGTAGCTCGGAAGCAAGCTGTAGTTACAGCCACGAGTTCTACTCTCCCTCGTGCATGTTGAATAAAGCCGTTTTTGTTGAAGTTTTACACAGTCTTGGAAGACTCAGTTCAATCATTCCCTCCGACAATTACTAACTAGCCGGCTGCTGTGAAGGTGAAGATGACTTTTTACTGTAAGTGTGGATGGAGAACCAACCGTTCCAGCTGTATTCAGAAAGGCTAGTCTCGTCCTCGAGTCAGGATGTCAACAGTTTGAGTCTCTCCTAAACTCAGCATCCAGGCTGCCCCACCCAGACAAGCTACCAGCTAATTTAATGATGCAGCAAGAAAACTCCTGCTGTGCTGAAAGTCTGAAATAAAATCTGAAAATGCATGTCTTGATTGGGAGTTTAGGAGTTATGGTTTCTTGTGGGCCTCAGGCTCACTGTGCAGGCATTGGGGGGGCGGGGGCGGGGGGGGAGGGGGATGGGCCTGTATATGGGGCATTTCACAGTAACTTCATTGCAGTGTTAATGTAAGCCTTACTTGTGATTAATAAACAAACTTTACTTTATGTGCAGTTCTTTTCTATCTTCAGGCTGGGAACTAGCTCAACCTGGCTGGAGACGCAGAAATCGGAAAGTGAAACAGGGTGAAACCACAGCTCAGGTGGGCTGAAGAGGGACGCTGTTGTGGAGAGTGTGTCCCAGAGAACAAGACATGGGGAGGGGGACAGGGGAGAAGACCCCAAACCAAAGAGTGGGACAGAAAGAGGTCCCATCAGTAGGTCCCAAGGTAAGGGACAATGGACAGGAATCTGAAACAAGTTGAGTTAAGTCAAGGGGCAGAGATACAGGTTCCAAATTAAAGACAACGCTGCAGAGAGCAGACCTGAAACAAAATGGCCCCAAGAGAAGCCTAGAAGATCCAAGAGGGCAGCCAAAGGTTGGTGACTCTGTGATGTGGGCCAAGGTACCCTCTTTGTGAGCAGTGGTATTCTTCTTGGCACTGCCAAAGACCTGAAATTGTGCTTGGAAGCTGAAGTTTGACTGCACGCGGAAATCCAGGGGAAAGGAATCTCAGAAGGTGAGATTAAAACCTTGGAGGTGGATTCTTGTTGGAGCCATGCAAGTAGGAGTGACTTTTGGGAGAGAATTCCAAGGTGAGTCCTTCCAACATGGAGATTGGTGACCTTCGTGAGAAAGACAGAGGTTCAGTGAGACCGATTGGCTCATAGTGTAACAAGCATTGGGTGTGTTGTTGAGAATCCTGAGAATCTGCTTTGGTCACATTTGTCATTTATTTTGGAGAACGGTGTGTCTGACCCCAGTTCACTCGTCGGTTCAAACGCATTGCATATTTACGCAAAATATTAAGGTATAGGATGGATATTGTGGATTGTTTTACCTTTCCAATTGTGTGAGGATATAGCTGCAGCGTTGGAATAGTGAATATTTGAATCATCTTCATGTGCTTGGATTGGGATCTTTCCAACCTTTTTGTCTGCTGTGATATAGTTAATTTTTCTAGTTTAGTAAATGCTTTATTCTTGGTGTTAAAAGTTCACCAGTATTCTCCTATGAATTTGTTCAGTTCCTCCACAGTTTCGACAAGAAAAGTTAGAATCTACCAAACCAGGTTTCACTCTGAGATTGGACTTGTCCAGAATTAACATCAGCTGGAATTGTAACGCCTGCAACACAGCGCCGTGCAGCAGGGGAACAGATTTAATGGATTTAGTGTTTGAGGTCAATGACCTTTCAATTATTTTTATTTGAGTGGTAAGAACAGAGGTTGCTGGATGCACACAGATAATTTGAGAAGAGAGAGACAGAGTTAATGGGCAGGGTTTTATATTCCCTTGCAGGTGGGGTGTGAGGTTTTTCATGGGCACCTGTCCACCCCAACCTCGCCACAATTTTACAGAGGGATGGGCAAGGCCGAGACTTTCCCACCCACCCAATTGAGGCCGTTAAGTGGCCAATTAGTGACCACTTTAAGGACCATTCCCAGTTCAGCCTCAATTTTGAGGCTCTTGGGGAGATTTAAGGAGTGGGGAGAAGCCTGGAAAGTGAACCTGCTCAGGGCCTGGCGATGAGGAACTTGGCTCTCAACTCCCGGGACCGATGCACTGGGGGGGCTGCTTGCAGTTCCAATCCTGACCACTGCAGCTTCTGGCGCTGCTGGGACAATAGAGATTCCGGACAATCAGATCCGTCAGCTGCTCTCTGAGGTGGGACTTGTTGCAGATTGACAGGTGGAAGTCCCACCCCCTGCTGATTAATGCTCATTGGAGGGCGGCCAGCATCAGCGGGGATGTGTTTGCCACCCCATTATCCTAGAAATCCTGGCCACTGCCCGTCACAGATCTTTCATCAGAATTTTCTTTTTTAATGGTGTTGGTTAAGGAATAAATATTGGCCAGGATACTGGAGAGAACTCCCCAACATTTCTCTGAAATAGTGCCTGAGAGGATGTTACATAGTTAAAAGGGCTGCATGCTGCTTTAAGCACTAAGCACATAATTTGATAGTGATGTCATTAGGGTGTTGCCACAGGCTGCTGTTTTACTTTCAGTTTGAACTCTGTACAGAGAACATCTCCTAGAATAAACCTATTGTTGTCAGTTTGAATCCACACATGTAAAACCACATTCTTTTCTTTTTGTTAAACCCACAACTCCAAACAGAGGTAGGACATTACAGAGAAGCACAAGCTCAGTATCCAGTTCGAAACATGGCACTTCTGACAGTGCAGTACTCCCTCAGTACCACTGTAAAAATGCCAAAATAGATTTTGTGGTGAGGTCTCTGGGTTGTGATTCAAACCTACAAGCTTGTGACTCAAGAGGCAAGACATCTAAAGATATTGACTGTTGCAGGGTGCAGGATACTGTTTGTAGTCTTAATGAAGTTCTTGTGCAAAGAAAAAAGAACAAAGAAAATTACAGCACAGGAACAGGCCCTTCGGCCCTCCAAGCCTGCACCGACCATGCTGCCCGACTGAACTAAAACCCCCTACCCTTCCGGAGACCATATCCCTCTATTCTCATCCTATTCATGTATTTGTCAAGACGCCCCTTAAAACTCACTATTGTATCTGCTTCCACTACCTCCCCCGGCAGTGAGTTCCAGGCACCCACAACCCTCTGTGTAAAAAACCTGCCTCGTGCATCTCCTTTAAACCTTGCCCCTTCGCACCTTAAACCTATCCACTCTGTCCATGCCCCTCATAATCTTGTAGACTTCTATTAGATTTCTATCGTAGTTCTATGTAGGTTAACTGTATGTTTGGGTCTCTCATGAAGGACGTGATAACAGGACATTTAGAAAATACCAACAGGATGAGACAAAGTCAGCATGAATTTATGAAAGGGAAATCATGTTTGACTTACCTGCTGGAGGTTTTTAAGGAAGTAACTAACAGAATAAATGAGGGTGAACCAGTGGGTGTGATGTATTTCGGTTTTGAGAAAACCTTTGATGAATTCTCACATAAGAGGTTAGTGTGCAAAATTAAAACACGTGGGATTGGGGGTAATACATTGGCTGATTTCTGCTCCTCTTCTCCTTCTTCCCAATCTTTTGCCAGGCAGACTGAGAACATCATTCTGATCCATTCCATCTTATTTTCCGATCATTTACTGGAAGAACTGCAGTCCCACTAATGTCCTGCTAGTGGCGGTGTTGGTCCACTGGAGCTCAATGACCTCAGCATTGCCACCTAGAGTGCTGCCCTGCCACTGCAAGCCTGATCCGGCTGGACGGAACTGGAACAATTTAATTAAAGAAATTTGGGAGCCAAAAAAGAATGAAAGAATTGAGGGATGGTTTAATCCAATGGGACAGTGTCTACAAATTGGGCAAAACAAAACCGATATCCAGGAAACAAATCATTCATTTATTCATAAAATTTTACATCTGAGTGCACTGTGCAGTATTCCAAATAAAAACATAGAAACTAGAAGCAGGAGGAGGCCATTCGGCCCTTCGAGCTGCTGCACCACTCATTTTGATCATGGCTGATCATCGAATTCAATATCCTGATTCTCCCATTCCCCCCATATCTCTTGATCCCTTTAGCCCCAAGAGCGAAATCTAATTTCTTCTTGAAACCAGACAGCGTTTTGGCCTCAACTACATTCTGTGGGAGTGAATTCCACACATTCACCACCCTCTGGGTGAAGAAATTTCTCCTCATCTCAATTCTAAAAGGTTTACCCCTTATCCTCAAACTATGACCCCCCCCACCATTGGGAACATTCTTTCTGAATCTACCCTGTCTAACCCTGTTAGAATTTTATAAGTTTCTCTGAGATCCCCTCTCACTCTTCTAAACTCCAGTGAATATAATCCTAACCAACTTAGTCTCTTCTCATATGACAGACCTGCCATCCCAGGAATCAAACTGGTAAATCTTCGCTGCACTTCCTCTATCGCAAGGACATCCTTCCTCAGATAAGGAGACCAAAACTGCACACAATACTCCAGGTGTGGCCTCACCAACGCCCTAGACAATTGCAGCAAAACATTCCTATCCCTATACTCAAATCCTCTCGCTATGAAGGTCAACATACCATTTGCCTCTTTACTGCCTGCTGTACCTGCACGCTTACTTTCAGCAACTGATGCACGAGGACTCCAAGGTCTCGCTGAATATCCAACTCTCTCAATATACGCCCATTCAAGTAATAATCTGTCTTCCTATTTTTGTTACCAAAGTGGATAGCCTCACATTTATCCACATTATGCTGCATCTGCCATGCAGGTGCCCACACACTCAGCCTGTCCAAATCACACTGAAGCATCTCTGCATCCTCCTCACAGCTCACCCTCCCACCCAACTTTGTATCATCTGCAAATTTGGAAATAATACATTCAGTTCCCTCTTCCAAATCATTAATATATAATGTGAACAGTTGGGGTCCGAGCACAGATCGCTGCGGTACCCCACTAGTCACTGACTGCCAATCAGAAAAAGACCCATTTATGCCAACTCTTTGCTTCCTATCTGCTAACCAGCTTTCTATCCATCTCAAAACATTACCTGCAATCCCATGTGCTTTAACTTTACATAGCAGCCTGTTGTGTGAGACCTTGTCGAAAGCCTTCTGAAAGTCTAAATAAACCACATCCACTGGTTCTCCTCGGTCAACTCTACTAGTTACATCCTCAAAAAATTCCAATAGATTTGTCAGGCATGATTTCCCTTTTGTAAATCAATGCTGACTTTGTCTGATTACAGCACTGCCTTCCAAATGCTGAGTTATGAAATACTTGATAATAGACTCTAGCAACTTCTCCAGTACCGATGTTAGACTCACTGGTCTATAGTTCCCTGTTTTCTCTCTACGTCCCTTTTTGAATAGTGGGCTCACATTAGCTATTCTCCAATCTGTTGGAGCTATTCCAGTCCAAAGAATTTTGGAAAATAACCACCAATGGATCTACTATTTCCAGGGCCACTTCCTTAAGTACTCTGGGATGAAGATTATCAGGACCTGGAGATTTATCCGCCTTCAATCCCATCAATTTCCCCAAAACCATTTCTCTACTAACAACAAAGAACAAAGAAAATTACAGCACAGGAACAGGCCCTTCGGCCCTCCAAGCCTGCACCGACCATGCTGCCTGACTGAACTAAAACCCCCTACCCTTCCTGGGACCATATCCCCCTATTCCCATCCTATTCATGTACTTGTCAAGATGCCCCTTAAAAGTCACTACCGTATCTGCTTCCACTACCTCCCCCAGCAAGGAGTTCCAGGCACTCACCACTCTCTGTGTAAAAAAATCTGCCTCGTACATCTCCTTTAAACCTTGCCCCTCGCACCTTAAACCTGTGCCCCCTAGTAATTGACTTTTCCACCTTGGGAAAAAGCTTCTGACTATCCACTCTGTCCATGCCCCTCATAATCTTGTAGACTTCTATCAGGTCTCCCCTCAACCTCCGTCGTTCCAGTGAGAACAAACCAAGTTTCTCCAACCTCTCCTCATAGTTAATGCCCTCCATACCAGGCAATATCCTGGTAAATCTTTTATGTACCCTCTCCAAAGCCTCCACATCCTTCTGGTAGTGTGGCGACCAGAATTGAACTCTATTCCAAGTGCGGCCTAACTAAGGTTCTATAAAGCTGCAACATGACTTGCCAATTTTTAAACTCAATACCCCGGCCGATGAAGGCAAGCATGCCGTATGCCTTCTTGACTACCTTCTCCACCTGCATTGTCACTTTCAGTGACCTGTGTACCTGTACACCCAGATCCCTCTGCCTATCAATACTCTTAAGGGTTCTGCCATTTACTGTATATTTCCTATCTGTATTAGATCTTCCAAAATGCATTACCTCACATTTGTCCGGATTAAACTCCATCTGCCATCTCTCCGCCCAAGTCTCCAACTGATTTATATCCTGCTGTATCCTCTGATGGTCCTCATCGCTATCCGCAAATCCACCAACCTTTGTGTCGTCCGCAAACTGACTAATCAATCCAGTTACATTTTCCTCCAGATCATTGATATATATTACAAACTGCAAAGGTCCCAGCACTGATCCCTGAGGAACACCACTTGTCACAGCCCTCCATTCAGAAACGCACCCTTCCACTGCTACCCTCTGTCTTCTTTGACCGAGCCAGTAATGCTGATTTCCTTCAGCTCCTAACTTTCTCTCAGCGCTTCTGGGACATTATTCAAGTCTTCCTTTGTGAAGATTGAAGCAAAGTACAAATTTAATTCCTCAGCTGTTTCTTTATTCCCTGTTCTGAATTCTCCCATTTCTGACTGTAAGGGGCCTACATTCTTTTTTGTCAATTTTTTTCTCTTTACATATCTATAGAAACTTTTACAGTCAGTTTTTATGTTCCCCGCTAGCTTACTTTCATACACTATTTTTCCCTTCTTAATGAATCCCTTGGTCCCCTTTTGCTGAATTTTAAACTGCTCCCAATCCTCAGGCCTTCTGCTTTTTCTTGCCAATTTGTTTGCTTCTTCCTTGAATCTGATACAATCTCTTATTTCCCTTGTAAGCCATGGTTTGGCCACAATTCCCTTTCCACTCTTGCGCCAAACAGGAATAAACAACTTCTGGAGTTCACCTATTCGTTCTTTCAATGCCTGCCATTGCCTGTCCACTGTCTGTCCTTTCAGTAATGTTTCCCAGTCCATCATGGCCAATTCATGCCTCATACCATCATAGTTATTTATTGAGATTCAGGACCCTGGTCTCACAATCAGCTACACCCACCTTGACAAAGAATTCTACCATATTATGGTCACTCGTCCCCAAGGGTTCTCTCATAACTAGATTGCCAACTAATCCTTTCTCATTGCACAACACCCAGTCCAGGATGGCCTGATCCCTTGTTGGTTCCTCAATGTATTGCTCCAGTAAACCATCCCATCTGCACTCCAGAAATTCCTCCTCTGTTGTACTGTGACTAATTTGACTCTCCCAATCTATATGGAGATTAAAGTCGCCCATAATCACTGATGTTCTTTAACACATACATCTCTGATTTCCTGTCTAATGCTTTCCCCAACATAACCACACAGTTTGGTGGTCTGTAAACCACCCACACCTATGTATTTTGCCACTTGTTGTTTCCTAACTCGACCCATATGGATTCCACATCATCGATGCTAATATCTTTATTCAATATCGTATCGTGGGGCGGCACGGTAGCACAGTGGTTGGCACTGCTGCTTCACAGCTCCAGGGTCCCGGGTTCGATTCCCGGCTCGGGTCACTGTCTGTGTGGAGTTTGCACATTCTCCTCGTGTCTGCGTGGGTTTCCTCCGGGTGCTCCGGTTTCCTCCCACAGTCCAAAGATGTGCGGGTTAGGTTGATTGGCCAGGTTAAAAATTGCCCCTTAAAGTCCTGAGATGCGTAGATTAGAGGGATTAGTGGGTAAATATGTGGGGGTAGGGCCTGGGTGAGATTGTGGTCGGTGCAGACTCGATGGGCCGAATGGCCTCCTTCTGCACTGTAGGGTTTCTATGATCTATGATTTCAATATCATCTTTAATCAACAATGCACTTCCACCACCTTTTCCTTTCTGTCTGTCCCTCCTAAACACTGAACAGCCTCAATGTTTAGTTCCCATCCTTGCTCACCTTGGAGCCACGTCTCCATAATGACAACTATATCATCCCCTTTACATCTATCTGTGCAACTAATTCACCCATTTTGTTTTGAATGTGCCAAGCGTTTAGATAAAAAACCTTAAAGTTGGCACTTTTAACATTTCTTTTCCCTTTCCCGCTATTTTTGATTGGGTCCTTACATTTGACCCTTGATTTCTCTGCCTATCACTTTCCTTATTCTCCTTACTGTTTTTTCCTCTTGTTCGTGATCCCCTGCTCTGAATCCTTGCAAAAGTTCCCATCCTCCTGTCATATTAGTTTAAACCCTCCCCAACCACATTAGCAAGTATAACCCCAAGGACATCAGTCCTGGTCCTGCCCAGTTGTAACCCATCCAGTTGGTACAGGTCCCACCTCCCCCAGAACCGGTCCCAATGTCCTAGGAATCTGAAACCCTCCCCCTCACACCATCCTTTCAGCCACGTATTCATCCTCTGTAAACTGCTGTGTCTACTCCGACTGGCACGTGGCACAGGCAGTAATCCTGAGATCACTACCTTTGAGGTCCAACGTTTCAGCTTATTTCCTAACTCCCTATATTCTGCTTTTAGCACCTCATCCCTTTTTATACAAATGCCATTTGTACCGATGTGTACAACCGCCACTGGCTGTTCGCCCTCTCCCTTCGGAATGTCCTGCAGCCGCTCCGAGACATCCTTGACCCGAGCACCAGGAGGTAACGCACCGTCCCGGACACAGAAACGTCTCTCTATTCCCCCTATAATTGAATTCCCTGTGATTACATTCTCACACTTTTTACTCCTCCCCTCTGCAGTGGAACCAACCATGGTGCAACAGATTTGGCTGCTGCTATCTTCCCCCGAAAGGCCATCCCCCTCAACAGTAACCAAAGCGGTATATCTGTTTTGCTGAGGGATGGCCACAGGCGATTCCTGCGCTTCCTGCCGAGCTCCCTTGCTCTGCCTGGTGGTCACCCATTCCCTTCCTGCCTGTGGAGTCTGATCCTGCGGTGTGACCACCTCCCTTTCCGTGCTATCCACAATACCCTCCGCCTCACAGATGTTCCACAGTGTCTCCAGCCGCCGCTCCAGCTCCGAAATTAAGATTTCTTGCCAGTTTAACACAACATCTCTATTTTTGCATCACCTCCCCTTTCAAACATGTCCAAAGGTGAGACAGGTAGGGAACTGAGAGGGGTAAATATGTGGGGCTACGGGGACAGGGCGGGAGGGTGAGTTTGGGGAAGATTCTCTGTCGGAGAGTCGGTGCAGAGTCGATGGGCTGAATGGCCTCCTTTTGCACTGTAGGGATTCTATGATTCTAATAAAATGAACCCCAGTGCTTCAAAATCATGCCAGGGGATATTCCCCACCCACTCGAGAGGAAGACTGAGCCTCAGGTTTTATCTGAGTCTGGCAATCAGCTCAGCGCCGGCCTGGGTGAGTCAGTCTGGACAATAGAATCAAGACTAAAGCCCTCGTTCCAATCTTGAGTGTGTCTTGTGTTGATGTTATTGGGCACGGGCCCCTCGTAAACAGCCCAGTTCATTCTGCGGAGCAGTGTGACACATGTCTCCCTCTCCCACTTCCATCATCATCCGTCTTTCAAACAAAGGAAGCAACCAAATCATCTCCAGCTACTCCGATTCACAATAAAAAGGATCAGGTTCATTGGGTAGGCACTATTCAAATTTTTAACACAGGTCCTCTGCTGGCAATGTGAGATTGCTAACAAGTCTGCATTTATTGTCCAAAATGAGTTTTATTTTGGACGTTAGTGATAGGGATTTTCTGAAACCGCTGTATGTTTGACACACAGTGAATGCCCATATTGGAGTGTTTGAGCCGCAGGTGTGTGTTTTATATTGGGAACACCTTATAAAGAGAGACGGGCGACATGATGGCCCAATCACATGTTCCATAGCATTGTCACACACTGAGGATGCTCATAATATCGATACATTACACTGCTCCTCCCCTTCAACAAAGGTTCACTATCACCAAAATGCTCTCCCACTGTCACTCCTTTCACCTACCCAGCTTCATTTCCTAAAACTAAGTCCAGAACTGCACCCACTCCTGTTAGAGTCACAGAGTTATAGAGGTTTACAGCATAGAAACAGGCCCAACTTGTCTATGTCGCCAAGTTTTTACCACTAAACTAGTCCTTATTGCCCGCATTTGACCCATATCCCTCTATACCCATCTTACTCATATAACTGTCCAAATGCTTAAAAGATTTAATTTTAAAAGATAATATTTTACCCGCCTCTACCACTACCTCTGGCAGTTTGTTCCAAACACTCACCACCCTCTGTGTGAAAAAATTGCCCTTCTGGATCCTTTTGTATCTCTCCCCTCTCACCTTTAACCTATGCCCTCTAGTTTTAGACTTGCTGCAAACTGGCTAAAACAGCTCTCCTGAAAGCACCTGCTCCCTCCATTCTATTCCTTTCACACTAAAACTTGCAGAGGGTACAGTCAAGGTTTCCCAGGATGTCGCCTGGTTTGGAGGGTGTTAGCTATGAGGAGAGATTGGACAAACTTGGTTTGTTTTCACTTGAACGTTGGTGATTGAGGGGCGACCTGATAGAAGTTTACAAACCTATAAGAGGCACGGATAGAATGGATAATCAGGGTCCTTTCCCCAGGGTAGAAAGTTCAGTTACGAGGGGGCATAGGTTAAGGTAAAAGGGGGAAAGTTTAAAGGAGATGTGAGAGGTAAATGTTTTTTACACAGAGGGTGTAAGTGGCTGGAATGCGCTGCCAGGGGAGGTGGTGGCAGCAGATACAATAGCGACGTTTAAGAGACATCTTGACAGATGCATGAATAGAGAGCGAATAGAGGGATGCGGACCACGTAGAGGCAAAAGTTTAGAAAGGCATCATGTGTCAGTGCAGGTTTGGTGGGCCGAAGGGCCTGTTCCTGTGCTGTACTGTTCTTTGTTCTATCCCAGTTAATATTGGCGGAGTTCAAATCCTCAATTATTGCTGCCCTATTGTCTTTGAATTTCTCAGAGATTTGCGCTGCTATTTCCCTCTATTTGGGGGGGTCTACATTCCACTCCCAGTAATGTGACTGCCCCTTTAGTTCAATGCTTATGGCTCCAGTTGGTGATTTTTCTGATCGATCATCCCTTCTCACAGCTGCAATTGTTTCAGAATTATCTCCTCTCCTTCCTTTTTTATTCCTCTCTCTATCTCGTCTGAAAACCCAGGAATGGTGAGCTATTCCTGTCTGTCTTTAAGCCTATTCTGTAATCGCTGTAACATCACACTGCCGCATTTCAGCAGCGCCTCAGCGTTTGCTTTATTTGATATACTCCTTACGTAAATTCCCTTGATCCTTGCCGATCTGATTTTTTATTTTCCACCCTTTCTTTCCTCTGCCTTGCAAACTCTTCCACTCCTTTTCCACCTGACCTTTTCATTTCCAATTTTGACCCAACCTAATTAACTCTCAGGTCCCCATCCATCTGTCAAACTAATTTATACTCTCCTGGCTGCACTAGCAAAACACCCTGCAAGGAACGCATAGAATCATAGAATCCCTATGATGCAGAGGAGACCATTTGGTCCATCGAGTCTGCACCGACAACTATCCCACCCTGGCCCTATCCCTGTTATCCCGTGCATTTCACCCTGCTAGTCCCCCAACACAAAGCGGCAATTCATCAATGGCCAATCCACCTGCACATCTTTCGGTCTGTGGGAGGAAACCGGAGCACCCGGAGGAAACCCACGCAGACACGGGGAGAACGTGCAGACTCCGCACAGACAGTAAGCCGAGGCTGGAATTGAACCCGGGTCCTTGACGCTGTGAGGCAGCAATGCTGACCACTGTGCCACCGTGCCACAGCCTCATCTCTGTTCAGGTGCAACCTATACAGGGTCTATCTCCCCCAGAGTCAGTCAGAGTACCCCGGGCAGCTCCTGCATCAAATTTCCAACCACACACTCATCTGTAGATCTTCTTATTTCTATACTCCTTTGCGTGTGGCACTCAGAGTAACTGCAGATTACTGCTTCTGAGGACTTGTTTGCTAATTTTCTATCAAGCTCCCTGCATTCTGACTGCAGGAGCCCATCTCTTTTTCTACCAATTTTGTTTAATGGCATAGAATCCTCACATACAGAAAGAGGCCATTTGGCCCATCGAGTCTGCACCAACCACAATCCCACCTCGATCCTATCCCCAGAACTCCACGCATTTACCCTGCTAATCCCCCTGACACTAAGGGGCAATATAGCATGGCCAATCCATCTAACCTGCACATCTTTGGACTGTGGGAGGAAACCGGAGCACCCGGAGGAAACCCACACAGACACGAGGAGAATGTGCAAACTCCACACAGACAGTGACCAAAGCCGGGAATCGAACCCAGGTCCCTGGAGCTGTGAAGCAGCAGTGCTACCATGCCGCATAAATTGTGCATTGTTGGTTCTGATGTGTAACCTGACTGACTGCACTGGCCCTCAGGGCACTCTGCAGCTATATAGTGGCATCCTTGACCCTGGCACCAGGGAGACAGCACGCCATCTTGGTTCACATCTGCAGCCACAGAAATGCATACCCACTCCCTTAACGATCAAATCACTCATCACTATTTCTCGTCCAGCCTTCCTTGTCCCCCCCCCCCCCCCCCCCACCCTCCCCCACCCCCCCGCCTGGTCCAGCAAAACCACCTGTGGTGCCATGGACATGGCTCTGGCTGCATTCCCCAAATTAACCATCACCTGCATCCGTATTCAGTCCTGGATTCTGGCTGGAGAGCAGGATGCACTTGGGAGACATGTGTGCTACCAGCTTGCTCCTTTGTGGCTGCCCGTCTTTCCCTCTCTTACTGCAAACTCTTAAACAGTGGAGTGATAACATCTATAAGCACTGCTATTGAAGTCGCTCACAGCCTCATAGCCGCGCCGCAGCTCCTACTCAAGATCTTAAACCTGGAGCTCACACTGGTGACACTTCCTGCACAAATGGTCATCCGGGACATGGGAAGAACTGCAGAGTTCCCACATGGTGCAGGATATGCACTCTTGAGGTTGGAGTATTCTTGCCATGCCTTTCTTTATAAATTAACCTTGATGCTGCTAAAAAATAGCTTCACCAATACTAATACATTTTACTAGTGCTGATACAGCCTTCTAGATTTATTTATTTAAATTAGTGAATTAGTTGATAATTTACACAGCTGAAGTAACATAGTAGAAACTTGCACTTTCCTAGCTTAGAGACAAGGAAAGAGAAAAATCTCACCAACCATTGGAGTCTGATAAATAAGATTTAAGATGGAGCCTCTTTCCCCCTGTGCCCTGAATTCCCAATTCCACACTCTGCCTGCGTCTCACTCAGGGGTAATCTCCTAGTGTATGCACCTTACTGTCCTACTAGTTACCTGCATTGGGGGACATTCCCACTCAATAATACAATCACTATGGAAAGAGCAGTTCACACATTAGCTCAAATGTAAAACTTTTTGTGTCCAATAACTTTGACTGGAATCTTCCATCCACCAATTCACAGTCAAATCTATCTTGCAATGCGTGACCTGAGCATGTGCCAGCATTGGAATGTGGTGATAGGTTCTTCAGTACCCAGTGTACTCACCGACTCTCTCACTGCCTTCCTGGTTCCACATTAGTAACTCTCTGTTATCTCCGGTGGTTTCAGCTGTTCCATCATTTCTTTTCAATGTCTCAGCTTTGGCCTTGTTGGGAACAGGAAGATTTGTTAAAATGTTATTCAATTTCAGACCAATTTCTCTTAAGAAAATTGCTTTCTTGTGCTTTCTGAGCTTGGACATTTTCACTTTCACACCTTTGAGTTCTGATATATTATTAGCTCTGAAGAGCATGTCCAATGTATGAACTGAATGGTTCAAGAGTTTGATCTTACATTCCCAGCCTTTCAATATACCCCATGGGTGCAGCCACATAGTTCCATTTCAACACCGTTTTGTAGCTGTCTGTAACACAGAGAGAGAAACTCATTCAGTCTATTTTAAAAAAACATTCATTCATGGGACACGGGCGTCGCTGGCTGGGTCAGTATTTACTGCCCATTCCCTCGTTGCTCTCAGAAGGCAGTTGAGAGTCAACCACATTGCTGTGGCTCTGGAGTCACATGTCGGCCAGACCAGGTAAGGATGGTAGATTTCCTTCCCCAAAGGACATTAAAGTTTATTTATTAGCCACAAGTAAGACTGACATTAACACTGCAATGAAGTTACTGTGAAATTCCCCTAGCCGCCATACTTCGGCACCTGTTCAGGTCAATGCACCCTAACCAGCACGTCTTTTGGACTGTGGGAGGAAACCGGAGCGCCCGGAGGAAACCCACGCAGACACAGGGAGAGCGTGCAGACTCCACACAGACAGTGACCCAAGCCGGGAATCGAACCCGGGTCCCTGGCGCTGTGAGGCAGCAGTGCTAACCATTGTGCCACCCGACTCAGATAGGTTTTTCTGACAATCAACAATGGTTTCATGGTCATCAGTAGATTCTTCATTCGAGATATTTTTTATTGAATTCAAATTCCACCACTTGCCGTGGCGGGATTCGAACCCGGGTCCCTAGAACATAAAAAGAACAAAGCTAGCATTGTGGACAGTTACATTTGATGGACACCAGGATCCCGCAACACCCCGATCACCCAGGTGATCCTCACACGATCTAGTTAAAATCCTCGGCATCCCAGAAGGTAACTGGCTGGAAGCTAGCTCATTTCATTCATTGTAGTAATAATGCCATTTGGTCCAAAACACTTCCTGCTTTAATCCCATTCCAGTGCCAAAATCTGTCACATTCTGGGAGCAATTTTTAAAGAGGGACTAAGCTGGTCAGATCACACACTACATACTCACACAAATGAATGTTACAGTGTGGGGACTGGCATTACACAAAACGTGTAAACGTTTTAACCTGTGCTTTATGCTCTCTCCACTCACATTGTTTGTAACTTTAAAACTTGATTTTCTGTAAAGACTGCAGGGGGGTGGGGGGGGGGGTGTGGGGGGGGGGGGGGGGGGGGGCGGTAGGGGGGGGCGGGGGGGGGTGGTGGTGGGGGGGCGGCAGGGGGGTGCGGGGGGGGGGGGTGCGGTTAGCAGGATAAATATGCAGGATTACGGGGGTAGGGCCTGGGTAAAATGCTCTGTCAGAGATTCGGGTGCAGACCCAATGGGCTGAATAGCCTCTTTTTCTATGTGGAGATTCTATGATATAACATTTTCTTCGAACCGGTTTGAAATTCTGAAACTGTTCTGGTGAGATTTGATCCGATGCTTCCTGCTGTTTCTGATTGGTCTGTTTGGACTCTGGTTCGAGATATGTTGAGAGTCAAGTGAATTTCCTTCAAGAAAATTCTGCTCCATCTCTCCCACACAATCTTGTGCGTGAGGATTTTCAAAGCCATTTGCTGAGGTGCCAAAGTTTTTGATGCAATAATGCGAGGTGTTGGGGTGAGCGCGGTTACAGTGATAGGCAGTTGGTCAAAGAGACAGAAAACATTGATGAATGAATATGTTTCCGATGGGAGGTGTGCTACATCAGTGATTATACTCACCAATGTGGGGGTTTAGCCCTTCACAATGCCATTTGAAGATATATTCACTTACCTTGTTTACTTGTGTCAGATCATTGAACTGTTTTGCAATGTTGCATCCAGATCCTCAGAGCTAGACTGCTGGCATTGACTGACATGGTCCGCAGGGTCTGGATAATATTTGTCTGGAGGGATTCCTAGACTCCAGGGTGAAGATACCCTCTCCCCTCCTGTACCGAGGCATGCAGTGCTGCAATAGAGAACCTTGGGTTCTGCCCTGTTTTGCCTTTTCCGCCTCTCTTCCACTTCTCAGCGACTCCTTTGAACCAGTTCCAGCAGTTTTTCCAGCTGAAGTGCCCCTGATTGGTGGAGGTTAGCCTGGCGAGGGGCCATCCTTGTGTGAACCTGAGCCACCCCAAGTGCAATCTCTCAGCAGTAACTTTAGCATTGGGCTGCTGGCACTTTCACTGAAGGAAACAGTCGTAAGGAGGTTCCCCTGCACTGCCAAGAGCAGACACATCACCATTCTTGCACCCAATGACTGACCTGATCCAATCCCTCACCCAAATATATCTCCCTGGAGTTGGAGCTGGCATAAGGCAGCTGCGATGATGTTTTCTCAGGCTCTGATTTTTGCCTCCACAGCAGGTTGGGGAAACGTGTTTAATTCCAGTTGTTATACTAGCTGAAGGTGCAATGGGAATGAGTGACAAGCAGATGGCATCAGAATTTCACCTCATGTCTCCAATCAGCTTAATTGCAATGGAGAAAGATACTAACTCATATCCTGTGGTGGCTGAGGGATATTTTTAACTTCACTGAAGCCAGCAGTTTTCTCTCCCAAGGTATGAAAAATACAGATCAGAGTTGAGAGTTGCTGGTTGTTCGTCCAAGCCTTTCTCATCTTTACCATCTCGCTCTGCTGTAACTTTTTAAAACATGCTCTTTCAAAAGCTGTGGCATCGCTGGCTAGGGCAACATTTATTGCCCATCCCTAATTGCCCCTTGAGAAGGTAGTGGTGAGCCGCCTTCTTGAACCCTGCAGACCCTGTGATGTAGATACACCCACAGTGCTGTTAGGGAGGGAGTTCCAGGATTCGGAGACTTCCCAGTTTCACCGTCTCTCCCGTTGTCAGTATCCATGAACTTTCTCTTCCTGCTCTCCTACACCTGATCTGTGAGTTCCTCCAACTCCCTGAGCCCTCAGTGTCTCCTCCCTCAACACATTTCTCCCACTGCCTCAGTAATGATAACTCCTTTCCACCTGATTTAACTCTGGGCTTGTTCTGGGTGGGTAGACAACAGGATAATTTAAAACTCACCCTCTGTACATCTCCCACCATTTCCATGTTGGACTCTAAGGTCGGAATTTTACCATCCAGCCCGCCATGGGAATCAGAGCAGGCGAGGGGGTTGGATCATGAGAAGGTCTATCAACCTTGGATGGGATTTTACGGTTTCAAGACGAGCGAGGCCATTAAACCCCGCCCATAGTCTTCAAAGACGTGTTTAAGGTTGACCCGGACTCCTTTGGGGTCCTTTCCGGTGATCCAGAGTTACCTTGCTGGCTTGCAATGCCAAACATTTCCCTGACACTGCCCCATCAAATCCTCACCTGCATCCTCTGGGGCAGAAAGCGTGGGCAGCCTTGCCCTCTGGTGAGTTGACACTTGTGCTCTCCTGTGCCTCTGCCCTGGCTGCAAGCCACTCGAACTTGGTGATTCACCGCATGCAGATCCCAGTTCGATGTTTCCTTCTAATATATGCAGTGCTGGCTGAGAGTGTGAGATCGAGTGACAGGGTTTCACATCACCAGTCTCTTTCCCTCGCATACTGCGCACTCCAGCAGCAGTGTCTGGCCAAGTTGCTGAGCTGGGCTATCTGAAAGGAGAGTGAGGTTGTAATGGGGGGAGGGGGGAGCATGAACTCTGTCCTTACACCACGTGCAGCTTGGTCACAGCCTCAGTGACATTTTCTCCAAGGATAGGCATCACTTCTTCCGGAACGGGGATAAGGAGATGCTGCAAAGTACAAGAGAGCCCAGTGTCCCCCGCAGTGTGGTACAATGTGTTTGGTTATGTGGCCGTCATGGTTAAAAAGCTGTCAGTGTGATGGCAGGATCTGAGATCTGATATTTTTTCATTCATTTGTGGGATGTGGGCGTCGCTGGTTGGCCAGCATTTATTGCCCATCCCTAGTTGCCTGAGGGCAGTTGAGAGTCAACAACATTGCTGTGGCTCTGGAGTCACATGTCGGCCAGACCGGGTAAGGACGGCAGATTTCCTTCCCTAAAGGACATTAGTGAACCAGATGGGTTTTTCCAGCAATCGACAATGGTTTCATGGTCATCAGTAGATTCTTAATTCCAGATTTTTAAAATTGAATTCAAATACCACCATCTGCCGTGGCGGGATTCAAACCCGGGTCCCCAGAACTTTAGCCGAGTTTCTGGATTAATGGTCTAGCGATAATACCACGAGGCCACCGCATGCCTTCATTGTTTTGTCCACTAACCTGTGATCATTAAATTTCCTTCAGCGTCCAGATACTTGGGACAGAACCGCTGGCATTGATTGTGCTGGCGATTAGAAATCATAGAAATCATAGAAACCCTACAGTGCAGAAGGAGGCCATTCGGCCCATCGAGTCTGCACCGACCACAATCCCATCCAGGCCCTACCCCCACATATTTACCCGCTAATCCCTCTAACCTACACATCTCAGGACTCTAAGTGGCAATTTATAACCTGGCCAATCAACCTAACCCGCACATCATTGGATTGCCTTGAGTGTTTTCCTGGTGGTCCTTCCAGCCCCTGATAGACAACCTCTTTCATCCTGTCCACAACCTGTACTGAAGCCTCTCTCTGTGTGGTGTACCGTGCCTGTGTCTTCCCCAACACCAGATCAAAATGCACCTCCCCATTAAAGGGTGTAGGCTGGCTTGAGTACTACAAGCTAGCCTGAACTAATGCTCACCACTTGCTGCTCTGACAGACAAACACTGAGTAATGTGTTTAGTGCTGGCTGCAAGTTGCAATCGTTGAAGCATGAAGTTTGCATTCTGCTTGCATCAGAGGCACATGGGTGCAGGCTATTTTTATTATTTCATGGGATGTTGGTGTCTCTGGCAAGGGCAGCATTTATTGCCCATCTTCAATTGCCCATGAGAAGGTGGTGGTGAACTGCCTTCTTAAGCCGCTGCAGTCCATTGTGGAGTAGGTTCACCCACAGTGCTGTTAGGGAGGGAATTCCAGGATTTTGACCCAGCGACAGTTTAGGAACGGCGATATATTTCCAAGTCAGGATGGTGAGTCACTTGGAGCGGACCTTGCAGGTGGTGGTGTTCCCAGGTATCTGCTCTGTGTCTTCCTAGGTGGTAGAGGTCACGGGTTTGAAAGGTGCTGTCGAAGATGCTCGGTGATTGGTTGTAGATGGCGCAGACTGCTGCAACCGTGCGTTGGTGGTGGAGGGAGTGAATGTTTTGGATGGGGTGCCAATCAAGCAGGGCTGCTTAGTCCTGGATGGTGTCGAGCTTGAGTGTTGTTGGAGCCGCGCCCATCCAGGCAAGTGGAGAGAATTCCATCACACTCCTGACCTGTAGATGGTGGACAGGTTCTGGGGAGTCAGGAGGTGAGTTACTCTCCACAGAATTCCCAGTCTCTGACCTGCTCTTGTAGCCACTGTGTTTATACGGCTGGGTCTAGTTCACTTTCTGGTCCATGGTAACCCCCAGGACGTTGATCGTGGGAGATTCAGCGATGGTAATGCCATTGAGTGTCAATCACAACTGCGGCCATTTTTGAGTGCGATTGGATTCTGCCCTCTGAGCCTCTCCCCAGCACCAGTTACTGGAACACCAGGAATGACATCAGTCTTAAACTCACATCCTGTGCTATTTTAGTCAATCCTTTACTCACCTGTAGCATTCACTTAGGATAGCTTCATCCTTAAACCTGCGGAAGAATCTTTCGTGTGGAACTTTCTGGAAGGTTTTGTGAAAGCCTGAGGCCACGTCAAGCAGCACGGTGGCACAGTGGTTAGCACTGCTGCGTCACAGCAACAGGAATCCAGGTTTGATTCCCGGCTTGGGTCTTTGGCTGTGCGGAATCTGCACGTTCTCCCCGTGTCTGCGTGGGTTTCCTCCAGGTGCTCTGGTTTCCTCCCACAGTCTGAAAGATGTGCTGGTTAGGGTGCATTAACCCGAACAGGCTCCGGACTGTGGCAACTAGGAAAATTTCACAGCAACTTCATTGCAGTGTTAATGTTAGCCTTACTTGTGACAAATAAATAAACTTTGAACTCTCTGGGTCAGTCAGGAAGATGTGGAATCACTTTCAGGGCCAGTGAGCTGTCCCTGGTTCTCACGGGGTTAATTGGATATAATCACAAGGCTTTTTGCGAACACATGATGAACTTTGTTGTCATGGCGACAGTCAGGTGTTGTTGTGCCCAGCCATCTGTTGCTGATGAGACAGCTCCTGTGCAAAGAAAACTTTGGTCCTTTAAGGGGAGCTCTGAGATGCCAGCTCTGTAAATATAGAATGGTGAACGGAGAGAGCAACTGTTTGTAAAGGACATCAGAATCTGAGGGACAAGCGGGGCAGTTCCCCCAGCTCCAAACTCTGTGTAATCAGAACAATCATCTTCAACGCAATCCGAGTGTGTCATCAAGATCATCATGTGTCCTGGACAACAATAACTGTCCAATAGGGACATTTGGAAAAAAGTAAAATATTTTGACTTGCTGCTTTCAAAGCAAATTAAATCAATCAATTTGGTGAAGGTTAAAATTTAGTAAGAGGAGAAAGTAAGCAACGACAACAACCTCAACTTGCGTTTGTATAGCACCTCCAACAGTAATATGTCCCAAGCTGCTGGTGTGTGAGCAGACACACATTGGCTGGAATGTTACCGGCATGCCTGCCCTGGAACCGGGCGGGCGAGTCTCACAGAACAGAATTCTCCACTGGCCTCAGGTGGGATTTTATGAGCCTTGCCCAAGTGAGATCGTAAAATCCCGGCCATTGGCTGTGAGCCATGTGAGGAGATATTAGAACAAAGAGCAAAGATCAAAGAAAAGGGCGGCACAGGAACAGGCCCTTCCACCTTGCAAGCCCGTGCCAATCAGCATGCCCAAACTAAACAGGATACGAAATGAATATTTTGCATCAGTATTCACAAAGGAGAGGGACATGTTGACTGGTATTGTCTCAGAGAGATGTGTTGACCCGTTAGAAAAAATGTCAATTACAAGGGAGGAAGTGTTAGGTTTTTTAGGAAACATTAAGACAGACAAATCCCCAGGACCGGATGGCATCTATCCTAGACTCCTCAGGGAGGCAAGAGATGAAATTGCTGGGCCTCTAACAGAAATCTTTGTCTCTTCACTGGACACAGGTGAGGTCCCAGAGGATTGGAGGACAGCAAATGTGGTACCGTTATTTAAGAAGGGTAGCAAGGATAACCCGGGTAATTATAGGCCAGTGAGCTTGATGTCCTTGGTAGGGAAATTGTTGGAGAAGATTCTTAGAGATAGGATATATGCGCATTTAGAACTGAATAATCTCATTAGTGATAGACAGCATGGTTTTGTACGAGGGAGGTCATGCCTCACAAATTTGGTTTAGTTTTTTGAGGAGGTGACAAAAACGATTGACGAGGGAAGGGCCGTGGATGTCGTCTATATGGATTTTAGTAAAGCGTTTGACAAGGTCCCTCATGGCAGGCTGGTGAAAAAGGTTAAATCTCATGGGATAAAAGGTGAGCTAGCTAGATGGGTGGAGAACTGGCTTAGCCATAGAAGACAGAGGGTAACAGTGGAGGGGTCTTTTTCCGGTTGGAGGTCTGTGACTAGTGGTGTTCCGCAGGGCTCTGTACTGGGACCTCTGCTGTTTGTGATATATATAAATGATTTGGAGGAAGATGTAGCTGGTGTGATCAGTTTGTGGACGACACAAAGATTGCTGGAGTTGCGGATAGTGATGAACATTGTCAGAGAATACAGCAGGATATAGATAGGCTGGAACATTGGGCGGAGGAATGGCAGATGGAATTTAATCCAGATAAATGCGAAGTGATGCATTTTGGCAGATCTAATGTAAGGGGGAGCTATACAATAAATGGCAGAACCATCAGGAGTATAGACACACAGAGGAACCTGGGTGTACAAGTCCACAGATCCTTAAAGGTGGCGGCACAGGTGGAGCGGGTGGTGAAGAAGGCATATGGCATGCTTGCCTTTATTGGACAGGGCATAGAATATAAAAGTTGGCATATGGTGTTGCAGCTGTATAGAACGTTGGTTAGGCCACATTTGGAATACTGCGTCCAGTTCTGGTCGCCACACTACCAGAAGGACGTGGAGGCTTTGGAGAGAGTACAGAAAAGGTTTACCAGGATGTTGCCTGGTATGGAGGGACTTAGCTATGAGGAGAGATTGGGTAAGCTGGGGTTGTTCTCCCTGGAAAGACGGAGGATGAGGGGCGACCTAATAGAGGTGTATAAAATTATGAAGGGCATAGGGTGAACAGTGGGAAGCTTTTTCCCAGGTTGGAGGTGATGAACACAAGGAGTCACGGGTTCAAGGTGAGGGGGGCAAAGTTCAACACAGATGTCAGGGGGACGTATTTTACACAGAGGGTGGTGGGGGCCTGGAATGCACTGCCAAGCAAGGTGATTGAGGCGGACACGCTGGGATCGTTTAAAGCTTATCTAGATAGCCACATGAACAGACTGGGAATAGAGGGATACAAATGAATGGTCTAGTTGGGCACATGAGCGGCGCAGGCTTGGAGGGCCGAAGGGCCTGTTCCTGTGCTGTATTGTTCTTTGTTCTTTGTTCCTTGACAGGTGACCAATGGGTTGGTTGGACAGGTTGGTTTCAAAGATTGTCCAAAGGAAGAATGGGAGACAAAGAGGCAGAGGGCTTTAGGGTGGGAATTTCAGAGCAGAGGGCCAGACAACTGGGGGAAAAGCCACCACCAACGGTGAGGAGATGGAAATTGTGGATGCTCAAGAGGCCAGAATGGGAGGAGAGCAGATATCTCAGAGGGTGGTAGGGTTGGAGGGGGCTACAGAGTGAGTGAGGGGGTGAAACCGTGGACGGGTTGGAAAACAAGGATGAGAAACGTTGCTGAACAGAAGTGAGGATTGAAATGGGGGGTAAATGGCAGATCAGGCAACCGGAACATCTGGGTGTCGTCACAAAGGCTTACACGGGAAGTGTTGTAGCCTTTGGGTGATCACGGGACTCTAGAATGAACACTTCCGGAGGTGGGAGAAAATCAGAACTTTCCAGAGGGAATCAGATACATTCCAGAAATGGGGAAAGGTTCAAGGTCCCACAAGAGAAAACGCTGGAAAATCTCAGCAGGTCTGGCAGCATCTGTAAGGAGAGAAAAGAGCTGACGTTTCGAGTCCAGATGACCCTTTGTCAAAGGTGGGGGCTTTAACAAAGGGTCATCCGGACTCGAAACGTCAGCTCTTTTCTCTCCTGACAGATGCTGCCAGACCCGCTGAGATTTTCCAGCGTTTTCTCTTTTGGTTCCAGCATCTGCAGTAATTTGCTTTTATGCGAGGGTTCAGGGTCACTCGGGAAGAGCAGGAAGGGTGGGACTAACGGGATAGCTCTTTCAAAGAGGTGATGGACCGAATGATCATCATTTGATGAAAATCAACCAAAAGAAAAGGACAAGAAAGAGATTATTTCAGCAACAACACTTCTTGCATAAGCACCATGTGCAACCCATGGTTACATCCAGTCAGCACCGTGCGTAAGTGGACAATCAGGTCTGGCAGCTCACTGAGGGGGAAACAGGGGGCGAGCGATGGAGATTCCTGTCCTTTGCAGCTCCCAGTCGCTCCGGGCAGCCTCAGATTCTGCCACCTTATTGTAATCAATTGGTGCTGACAGCCTTCTCTCACCCTGATGGCTGACCTTTTAAACCTGTGATGGGGGCGGGGGGTTGGGGGGGGGGAGGGCAGGACGGGGGTGGGGGGGGGGGGGGCGGCGAGGGGAGAGGAGGGTGGCGGAAGAATTATGCAATGAGTCATGAAATTATCTGATGTTTATTGGTTCCAACTACATTTGTGAAGGTCACGTTCTTATTACGGTTAAGATTTAAAAACAGAAAAATTAACTCGTGGTGGTAGCAGCGGTGGAAAGCCTCCTTCCCTCGCTCTGAACATAAACAGAGTTATAGCTTCTCAGCGCCTCTCGCTCTGAGCATTAGGGCCCTAGAATCATCATCATTAGTTTTGTGGGACAGTTCCTGATAATCTCCTAGCTGATTTCCTCACATCATTTCACACCGACATTCAAGAGATTCTTCACAAACTTCCTCCAATTCTCACCTCTTGCACATCCCCAGTGGAGGACGTACCGTCAGCTGCCTGGGCCCCAAGCTCTGGAATTCTTCCTCCACATCTTTCCATCTTCCTCTCTGTTAGAACGTTCCTTAAAACCGACCTCTTTGACAAAGCTTTTTGTCTCCTGCTCTGGCATCTCCCTGTGTGGCTTGATCACAGAATCATAGAATCCCTACAGTGCAGCAGGAAGCCATTTAGCCCATCGGATCTGCACCAACTCTCCGACGCTGCATCCTACCCAGGCCCTATTCCCATAACCCCACTTATTCACCCTGCTGATTCCCCTTTCCTGCACATCTTTGGACACTAAGGGGTAATTTAGCATGGGCAATCCACTTAACCTGCACATGGAGGTTCGACTGTGGGAGGAAACCGGAGCACCCGGCAGAAACCCACGCAGACACGGGGAGAACGTGCAGACTCCGCATAAACAGTGACCCAAGGCCAGAATCGAACTCAAGTTCCTGGCGCTGTGAGGCAGCTGTGCCACCATGCCGCCCCGGTGTCAAATTTTATTTGACAACGCTCCCGTGTAGCTTCTTGGGATATTTTGGCATATTGTAGGTTCCACATAAATGTAAGTTGTTGTTGTTGTTCCCAGTGCACTGCCGAGATTTTCAAGTTAACTCTGAAATGTGAAATGGGGTATTGGAGTTACCAACTCTGATTAAGCAAATTCCAGGAGGTTTCATTGAACGACCTCCCGCCCTCAGCCACATCAGGTTATTAATTCTCCATCTTAAATGTAAATAAAAGTGTCAGAGGAGGATGGGTAGGCAGTCAGGGCTGGGACCACTGACATTTTCCAAAGATGCCTGGGTGGGGTTGATTGGCCATACAAAACTGCCTCTCAGTGTCAGAGGGATTAGCAGGGTAAATGTGGGGTTACAGGGAAAGGGCCTGAGTGGGATTGTGGTCAGTGCAGGATCGATGGGCCGAATTATCTCCTTCTGCACTGCAGGAATTTTATGATTCTATGATATATCAGATATTTGACTTGGGTCTTGGAATATAGAGGAGCGGAATGGTGGCACAGTGGTTAGCACTGCTGCTTCAAAGCGCCAGGGACCTGGGTTCGATTCCCGGCTTGGGTCACTGTCTGTGCGGTGCTCCGGTTTCCTCCCACAGTCTGAAAGACGTGCTGGTTAGGGTGCACTGACCATGCTAAATTCTCCCTCAGTGTACCCGAACAGGCGCCGGAGTGTGGCGACTAGGGGATTTTCACAGTAACTTCATTGCAGTGTTAATGTAAATCTTACTTGTGACACTAATAAATAAACTTTACTTTTTGTTTGAAAACTTCAAACTCTGCTGATGGTTCCAAAGTGGGAAATGTGGCAAACAGTGAGGATGATATGGATGGCTTGCTGTGGGACAGAGATCGGCCAGCAGAATGGGCAGGCAAGTGACAGGGGCGATTTAATACTGAGGACTGAGAGGTGGGGTATTTTCCAAGAGGGATTGAGAGAGACAATATAGACTAAATGGCACAATTCCAAATAGTGAACTATGAGTCCGGGATGGGGGTGGGCTGCAGATGCGATGATCTTTGAGGGTGGTGGGATACATTGAGACATGATTAGAGAAGCAGATGGGATCTTGGGCATCATAAATGGTGACACTGGGTGGAATCTCACAGCCCAGTATGGCTGTGGCTAAGCCATAAAATGCAGTGAGTTGTCCAAACCTCTGTTGACTTCGGAGGGACTGGAAGATTCCATCATTTGAAAACAGGAAAGTTACACTATACCTTTGTAAAATTCTGGTTAGGGCTCCAATTCGAGTTTTAGGGCAGAACGGTGGCACAGTGGTTAACACTGCTGCCTCACAGTGCCAGGGACACGGGTTCAATTCCGACCTCGGATCATTGTCCGTGTGGAGTCTGCACATTCTCCCCGTGTCTGCGTGGGTTTCCTCCGGGTGCTCCAGTTTCCTCCCACATTCCAAAGATGTGCGGGTTAGGTGGATTGGCCATGCTAAATTGCCCCTTAGTGTCAGGAGATTAGCAGGATAAATATGTGGGGTTACAGGTGGGATTGTGGTCAATGCAGACTCAATGGGCCGAATGGCCTCCTTCTGTACTGTAGGGATTCTATTAAATTTTTGTCCCGTTCTGGTTACCACCCTTTAGGAAGGATTGCAAGGCTCCTTGAAAGGGTAAAGGGGAGATTTACCTGAGTGATTCCAGGGACGAGGAACTTCAGCCACACAATTCGGTAGAAGAAGCTGGAGGTGTTCTCCTTGGAGTAAAGGAGATTGAGGGGAGATTTGATAGAGGTGAAGCCAGGTCGACAGAGAAAAGCCATTCCCATTCGCTGATAGTGCAAGGACTCGGGGACACAGATAAATGGTTTTGGGCAAGAGAGGCAGAGGGAGTGTGAGGAAGAACCTGTTTTGCTAATGACCTGAAATTCGCTGCCCATGAGGGTGACGGAGGAAAAGGCAATGAATGATTTCAAAAGGAAATTGCATGGGAATTTGAGGAAAATTAACTTGCAGCGATGTGGAGATGGAACAGGGTGAGGGGCCTACTGGGTCGCTTTGCAGAGAGCTGGCATTAGCTCGATGGGCTGAATTGCCTCCTTCTGTGGCGTAGTTGGTTCTATGATAATGGCGCTATAAGAAATGGAAATCTTCATGCCCCGATGATTTTCCCGCTAGGATGCTCACAGCAGATTCATCTTTAATTCCTGGAGATTCCTGCAGGATTAGCAACAGTAAATGTGGAGAACAGAACTCAAACTACCTGTTCCTGTAATTGGGGACTGAGTATGAGTTAGCACAGCCTCAGCATTTAGATTATCACAGGATTGGTGTTAGAATCATACAGAACAGGAGGAGTCCACTCTGCCCATCATACAGGCTGTTTGCAAGAGCGCTTTTTGCAAAAATACACTTTACTCATAAAATATCTGCAAGAACATTATAAACATTCCAAATTAGCCATCACACAAAGTGTAATAATATTCAGATTCTCTACATAGATTACAAGCTGCACTCTGAGATGTGTCAATACAATTGTGATATGTGTAATATTGACTGTATACATTCAGTGAGTCACACAGCCCGAGGGGGTTCTCCACAATTCCCCTCCCCTTGGTTCACTGTGGCTGAAAGATCTTACACAGCGACCTTCCCCCATTGTGTCTCTGTGATGGCTGCCCCAAGCTTTACTGTGTCCCTCAGCACGTAGTCCTGGGCTTTGGAATGTGTCAGTCTGCAACACTCAGTTGAGGACAATTCTTTGCACTGGGAGGCCAACAAGTTTCAGGCTGACCAAAGACCCTCCAGCAGCAGTTGATGTTTGTCTCAGTGCGTGTCCCTGGGAACGGCCCGGAGAACACAGAATCCTGCGTCACGGATCTGCTCGGGATGAACCTCGACAAATACCACTGCATCTCACTCCAGACCTTCTTTGCAAAGGCACATTCCATAAGGAGGTGGACAATGGATGCTATCCCACCACAGTCACCCCGAGGGCTTTGAAAATCTGCCTCGCTGTGTTGTGGACTCATTGATAGAGACTGTGATTGATCAGTAGCACGATTAACACTGTACCGTGCAACTTAAGGATAATGTGCAGGTTCAGTCGGCAGTTAGGAAGACAAATGCAATGTTAGCATTCATGTCGAGAGGGCTAGAATACAAGAGCAGGGATGTACTTCTGAGGCTGTATAAGGCTCTGGTCAGACCCCATTTGGAGTATTGTGAGCAGTTTTGGGCCCCATATCTAAGGAAGGATGTGCTGGCCTTGGAAAAGGTCCAGAGGAGGTTCACAAGAATGCTCCCTGGAATGAAGAGCTTGTCGTATGAGGAACGGATGAGGGCTCTGGGTCTGTACTCGTTGGAGTTTAGAAGGATGAGGGGGGATCTTATTAAAACTTACAGAATACTGCGAGGCCTGGATAGAGTGGACATGGAGAGGATGTTTCCACTAGTTGGAAAAACTAGAACCAGAGGCACAACCTCAGGCTAAAGGGACAATCCTTTAAAACAGAGATGAGGAGGAATTTCTTCAGTCAGAGAGTGGTGAATCTGTGGAACTCTTTGCCGCAGAAGGCTGTGGAGGCCAGGTCATTGAGTGTCTTTAAGACAGAGATAGATAGGTTCTTGATTAATAAGGGGATCAGGAGTTATGGGGAAAAGGCAGGAGAATGGGGATGAGAAAAATATCAGCCATGATTGAATGACGGAGCAGACTCGATGGGCTGAGTGGCCTCATTCTGCTCCTATGTCTTATGGTCTAACTGACTACCTGAATGGCGGAAGGTGAACTTGTCAGACCTTACTCTTTTATTGTCCAGTGATCCTGGAGTACAGTTACCCCAACGGCTGCACTGCTCCATTCTCAACACAGGCAGTGACCATGGGATACGAGCAAACCTCACTGTGCTTGCCTGACCTGTACTATCCTCACCCTGAGAGCGGCCACCGCTCACAACCACCCTCCCCTCACCATCGGCGAACTCTAAAGAAGAGATTTAATTTTAAAAAGCGTTACGTTGTTTAAAATTAACAATGAGATGAGTGCTTCCTAATGAGCCGGGACGGCTTGTCACTTCATACGGACTGCGTGCTGAGATTAGCCACACAGGGTCATGCCTGATTATGCCTGGCCAGCAAACACCTTTGTCACAAGAACACGCAGATGTGAGATCAGCAAAGTGAAACGAAGCTAGTCGGGAGAGGAAGGTCATTGGCGGGCAGCCAATGAAATCTCAGTGTAAGATGGGACACAATTATCTGTCTCCAGGGTGAATTGTATCTCAGTTCATGCACAAGCAGTAACATTGGCAGTGAAGGGATTCAACCCACTGACACTGTTATAAATTCCTTCTGCTTCAGCTCTTGTGTTGTGTCACTGAGAACCTAAAAGCTTCCAGCACCAAAGTGAGCCATTTGGCCCATTGTGCCTGTACTGGCCTTTGTACACACTGTCCAATTAATCCCATTCCGCTGCAAACCTCCCCCCTTTCAAATATTTATCCAATTTCCTTTTAAAAGTTTCTACAGGATCTACTCCCCCAACTTTTCGGAGAGCTGCTGGAATTTTACCGCCTCGCCCACTCCAGGATCGGGGCGGGCAAGGCTCACAGAACAGCATTCTCCGCCGGTCTCGGGCGGGATCTTACGAGCCTTGGGCGGGCGAAGCGGAAAAATTCCGGGAAGCATGTTCCAGATTGTAACATATTGCCGAATTGAAAGATTCTTTGAAAAAAAATTTCAAATTTCAATGGGCAGCACGGTGGCACAGTGGTTAGTGCTGCTGTCTCCCAGCGCCAGGGACCTGGGTTCGATTCCCGGCTCGGGCCACTGTCTGTGTGGAGTCTGCACGTTCTCCCCATGTCTGTGTGGGTTTCCTCCGGGTGCTCCGGTTTCCTCCCACAGTCCGAAGATGTGTGGGTTAGGTTGATTGGCCATGATAAATTGCCCTTAGTGTCGGAGGGTTAGGAGGGTAAATAAATGGGGTTATGGGGATGGGGCCTGGGTGGGACTGTTTTTGGTGCAGACTCGATGGGCTGAATGGCCTCCTTCTGCACTGTAGGGATTCTGTGATTCTGTGAAAATGCTGGAAGTACCAGTCAGGAAACATTTCAGGTTCCAGTGATTTTCCAGCATTTTCTGTTTTTGTTTGAGATTCCAGGATCCGTAGTATTTTGCTTTTAACATTTCAGATTGTCAGAGCTGGGAAAAGTTTGAGATGCTGCAGGTTTCAAGGAAGCACAGAGACAGGGCAAGAGGAAGAAAGAGCACAGGGGGAGGTTTGTAATAGGATGGGGAGATGGTAATGTGACAAGAGAAGATCAAGATGGGTTCAGAGGAGGTGTGAATGGCAACAAGGGAATCATTGTCAACAGGCTGGACTCAGTGAGATCAGGGTGTACGCAGGGTGCAGAATGAAAATGGGAAGTGACTGGAGGCTCAGGGTCACGCTTGTGGACTGACTCGATTCTGCCTGGACCTGCTGAGCATTTCCAACTTTTTCTGTTTAAATATCTGGGGTAAATGGGGTAGATTCTCCGAGCCCCCCACCCCCGCCCGACTCACTGTCCTATAAAAACTTACTGCCCAGATGGAGACTGCTGGGCATCCATCAGAATCCTCCACTTACCCAATGCAGAAAATGAGGGGATGTGGGTGTGGGCTGGATGGTGCATTAGCTGGTCCCACGTCAATCCTTTTGATGCTTTCAAAGCATTGGCAATCAGAAAGAAAATGGTTAATTAAATGAACCTTAGGCCACACTTGGAATACTGTGTACAGTTCTGGTCACCCTATCATAGAAAGGATATTATTAAACTAGAAAGAGTGCAGAAAAGATTTACTAGGATGCTACCGGGACTTGATGGTTTGAGTTATAAGGAGAGGCTGGATAGACTGGGACTTTTTGCCCCGGAGTGTAGGAGGCTTAGGGGTGATCTTATAGAGGTCTATAAAATAATGAGAGGCACAGATCAGCTAGATAGTCAATGGGCCTGATTTTACCAAAACTTCGCGCCCGAAACCGTGGTAAAGTTGAACGTCGGGCCTTTACCGTGATCTGCACCCGAATCCGAGCAGATCGCGGCTTTACCGACACCCGATTCGGGTGCAGGTCCGGTCCGCGCCCAAATCAGGCAGCCCGACGATTTAAATGTATTTGCATGCATTTAAATCGACTTAATGAACCGCGCGCCCAACTCGACCGCCAAATCCCACCTTTTCCGTCTTCGGGCTCGATCCGCGTCCGCGCTGTTACCGACCTGCAAAATAAAAGTCCGAAGTTGCCGCTGCAGCTTCCGAAGAGCGGGGTCAGAGACTGCAACGGCTCCCTGACCCAGGTCATCCTCTGGTCGGGGCGGGAGGGGGGTGGGAGGAGGAGAGGGGGTGTGACGTCTCATCCTCTGGTCGGGGGGGTTCCGCTGCCTGTCTGCGGCCGATCCCTCCTGCCGGAGTGGACGTGCGGCCATGCCATCCCACAAAACCTTCAGGATGAAGCGATTCCTCGCTAAGAAGATGAAGCAGAACCGGCCGATTCCACAGTGGATCCGCATGAAAACCGGCTACAAGATCAGTACAAGTCCAAGAGGAGACACTGGAGAAGGACCAAGCTGGGCCTGTAAAGGGATATACCATCACTGGTACACTACCAGCCACAGCCATCTCTCTGCGCATGCGCAGTTCAGAGCTCCGATCGGTCCGGCAGCGCTAAGCCCCGCCCACAGCGCGGATCGGGCCAGAGCCGGCAAAACGCGCATGGGCGCGCTGGAAAGAGGATTCCAGGCGCGGATCTATTTGATGCCCGGATTCGGCACTTAGACTCAAAATGGTAAATTTCCCCTCAATATCTTTTCCCAAAGGTGGGGGAGTCTAAAACTAGAAGGCAGAGGTTTAAGGTGAGAGGGGAGAGATACAAAAGTGTCCAGAGTGGCAATTATTTCACACAGAGGGTGGTGAGTGTCTGGAACAAGCTGCCAGAGGCAGTAGTAGAGGTGGCTACAATTTTGTCTTTTAAAAAGCATTTAGACAGTTACATGGGTACGATGGGTATAGAGGGATATGGGCCAAATGCGGGCAATTGGGACTAGCTTAGGCGCTTTAAAAAAAGGGCGGCATGGACAAGTTGGGCCGAAGGGCCTATTTCCATGCTGTAAACCTCTATGACTTTATGACTCTAGTCACAAACTATACAGACAGTATAAACCGATAGTGCCCTTCGCCTGGTGGCTCAGTCTATTTCAGGTTTTTATCACTCCAGTTTTTGTTGAATTCCTCTGCTTCTTACACTGAGGGGTGTCAACACAGGGGTTGGAATATTTTTACATTATTTCTGTCGTGTATGTCCGGCCATCTTGGTTACATGTGGTTTGGCTTCACTTCTGCCCCAGTGAGCTAATAATAAAGGCTTTGCAATATTCATACTGAGTTTTAAATATTTTCAATGAACTTTGCAACATTTTCAAAGAAGGCAGATGGGAATTTCAACTGGAAATTCACAAAGCATGATTTAAAATTTCTGAAGCTTCTTTGGCACTCTCTCTCTCTCTCTCTCTGTCTCTCTCTCTGTCTCTCTGTCTCTCTTTCTCTGTCTCTCTCTCTGTCTCTCTCTCTCTCTCTGTCTTTCTTTCTCTCTCTTTCTGTCTTTGTCTCTCTGTCTCTCTCTCTCTGTCTCTCTCTCTCTTTCTCTGTCGCTCTGTATCTCTGTCTCTCTCTATCTCTCTGTCTCTGTCTCTCTCTTTCTCTGTCTGTCTGTCTGTCTCTCTCTCTGTCTCTCTCTCTCCCTGTCTCTCTCTGTTTCTCTCTCTCTGTCTCTCTCTCTGTCTTTCTGTCCCTGTCTCTCTGCCTCTCTCTGTCTCTCTCTCTGTCTCTGTCTCTCTGTCTCTCTCTGTCTCTCTCTCTGTCTTTCTGTCCCTGTCGCTCTGCCTCTCTCTGTCTCTCTCTCTGTCTCTGTCTCTCTGTCTCTCTCTCTCTGTCTTTCTTTCTTCTCTTTCTGTCTTTGTCTCTCTCTCTCTCTCTGTCTCTCTCTCTGTCTCTGTCTCTCTGTCTCTCTGTCTGTCTTTCTTTCTCTCTCTTTCTGTCTTTGTCTCTCTGTCTCTCTCTCTCTGTCTCTCTCTCTCTTTCTTTGTCGCTCTGTATCTCTATGTCTCTCTCTATCTCTCTGTCTCTGTCTCTCTCTTTCTCTGTCTGTCTGTCTCTCTCTCTGTCTCTCTCTCTCCCTGTCTCTCTCTGTTTTTCTCTCTCTGTCTCTCTCTCTCTCTTTCTCCGTCTCTCTGTATGTCTCTCTCTGTCTCTCTCTCTGTCTCTGTCTCTCTCTCTGTCTCTCTCTCTCTCTCTGTGTCTCTCTCTCTATCTCAGATCTCAGGTGGACATTTGGAGTGGTGCTGAACAATTTTTCCTACACCAGCTTTTCCTATTTTTAGGGACTGCTGCCGTGCGATTGTTTAATCTAACTCCAATTATTGTTGAACTGTGGATGGCTCCTTCAACGTTACCTTACTTCTATCTCGGGTATGAATGGTGCACCAGCAGAGAGAGAGAGAGAGAGAAGGGGAGAGAGGGAGAGACTGAGAGAGATTTGTACCTCATTAGATTTAAACCAAGGTTCCAGAGGTGAGAGTTCATGGCATTAGTACACAAAAGATCATTGTTTCACCTATTCTTGCTGCTTTGATTCTCAGTTTCACTCGTTACTCTGTTCTTTCTGAGTGATGTTGGTTGTTTAAATGTTTATTTAACATCAGTGTCACGAGTAGGCTTACATTAACACTGCAATGAAGTTACTGTGAAAATCCCCTAGTCGCCACACTCTGGCACCTGTTCGAGTACACTGAGGGAGAATTTAGCACTGCCAGTTAACCTAACCAGCACATCTTTCAGATTGTGGGAGGAAACCCAAGTGCTGCCCCCACTGTGCTACCGTGCTGCCCCCACTGTGCCACCGTGCTGCCCCCCACTGTGCCACTGTGCCGCCCCCACTGTGCTACCGTGCCGCCCTCACTGCGCTACCGTGCTGCCCCACTGTGCTACCGTGCTGCCCCCACTGTGCCACCGTGCTGCCCCCACTGTGCCACCGTGCTGCCCCCACTGTGCCACCGTGCTGCCCCCACTGTGCCACCGTGCTGCCCCCACTGTGCCACCGTGCTGCCCCCACTGTGCCACCGTGCTGCCCCCACTGTGCCACCGTGCTGCCCCCACTGTGCCACCGTGCTGCCCCCACTGTGCTACCGTGCTGCCCCCACTGTGCTACCGTGCCGCCCTCACTGCGCTACCGTGCTGCCCCACTGTGCTACCGTGCTGCCTCACTGTGCCACTGTGCTGCCCCCACTGTGCCACCGTGCCGCCCTCACTGTGCTACCGTGCTGCCCCACTGTGCTACCGTGCTGCCCTCACTGTGCCACCGTGCTGCCCCCACTGTGCCACCGTGCTGCCCCCACTGTGCTACCGTGCTGCCTCACTGTGCCACCGTGCTGCCCCCACTGTGCTACCGTGCTGCCCCACTGTGCCACCGTGCCGCCCCCACTGTGCCACCGTGCTGCCCCCACTGTGCTACCGTGCTGCCTCACTGTGCCACCGTGCTGCCCCCACTGTGCCACCGTGCTGCCCTCACTGTGCCACCGTGCTGCCCTCACTGTGCCACCGTGCCTTATTGAGTCGGATACTGGGGAAAACTCCCCTGCTTTCCTCAAAATTGTGTCATGAGATCTTTCTTGAGCAGCTTAAAATGTAGCGAGGGCCTGGAGGGTGATTTGTGTATCTGGAATTTGAAGGAAAGAACAACACAACACCATTCAGGACCTCTGGATACCCCCAAAGCACTTTACATCCAATAAAGTACTTTCTGGAAGTGATGTCACTGTTGTGAGGTAGAAACAGTAAGAAGTTTAACAACACCAGGTTAAAGTCCAACAGGTTTATTTGGTAGCAAAAGCCACACAAGCTTTCGGAGCTCCAAGCCCCTTCTTCAGGTGAGTGGGAATTCTGTTCACAAACAGAGCATATAAAGACACAGACTCAATTTACATGAATAATGGTTGGAATGCGAATACTTACAACTAATCAAGTCTTTAAGAAACAAAACAATGTGAGTGGAGAGAGCATCAAGACAGGCTAAAAAGATGTGTATTGTCTCCAGACAAGACAGCCAGTGAAACTCTGTGGGGGTTACAAATAGTGTGCCATGAACCCAATATCCCGGTTGAGGCCGTCCTCGTGTGTGCGGAACTTGGCTATCAGTTTCTGCTCAGCGACTCTGCGCCGCCGTGTGTCGCGAAGGCCGCCTTGGAGAACGCTTACCCGAATATCAGAGGCCGAATGCCCGTGACCGCTGAAGTGCTCCCCAACAGGAAGAGAACAGTCTTGCCTGGTGATTGTCGAGCGGTGTTCATTCATCCGTTGTCGCAGCGTCTGCATAGTTTCCCCAATGTACCATGCCTCGGGACAGCAAGAAAGGATGTCCCGAGGCATGGTACATTGGGGAAACTATGCAGACGCTGCGACAACGGATGAATGAACACCGCTCGACAATCACCAGGCAAGACTGTTCTCTTCCTGTTGGGGAGCACTTCAGCGGTCACGGGCATTCGGCCTCTGATATTCGGGTAAGCGTTCTCCAAGGCGGCCTTCGCGACACACAACGGCGCAGAGTCGCTGAGCAGCAACTGATAGCCAAGTTCCGCACACACGAGGACGGCCTCAACCGGGATATTGGGTTCATGGCACACTATTTGTAACCCCCACAGAGTTTCACTGGCTGTCTTGTCTGGAGACAATACACATCTTTTTAACCTGTCTTGATGCTCTCTCCACTCACATTGTTTTGTTTCTTAAAGACTTGATTTGTTGTAAGTATTCGCATTCCAACCATTATTCATGTAAATTGAGTTTGTATCTTTATATGCTCTGTTTGTGAACAGAATTCCCACTCACCTGAAGAAGGGGCTTAGAGCTCCGAAAGCTTGCGTGGCTTTTGCTACCAAATAAACCTGTTGGACTTTAACCTGGTGTTGTTAAACTTCTTACTGTGTTTACCCCAGTCCAACGCCGGCATCTCCACATCGTGAGGTAGAAATGCAGCAGCCAATTTGCACACAGGAAACTCCCAAAAAAACCGTGAGGAATATGTGATTGGAGAATCTGTTTTTCGACTATAAGACATAGGAGCAGAATTAGGCCACTCGGCCCATCGAGTCTGCTCCGCCATTCAATCATGATTGATATTTTTCTCATTCCCATTTTTTTAGCCAATGTTTTTAGCCAATGTCGGGCTGGATATCAGGGAGAGCTCAACTCCTCCTCTTTGAATAGTGACCACAGGATCTTTTCTGTCTGCGAGGGCAGAGGGGTCTTTGTTTTGACATCTCAGCCAAAAGGCAGCACCTCTGGCAGAGCAGCACTCCCACACCACAGCACTGGAGGTTTAGCCGAGGTAATGTGCTCACATGGCTGGATTGGGATCTGATTTTCTGACTCAGAGGTGAGAGTTCCACCCACTGAGCCATGACTGACACCTGAATCTTTAAACTATGAGGAACAAATCACATCACTTAACAGGAGTGTTGTTATGCTGCAATGCATGGGTAATTCATATAGTACAGCTGTGATTCTGAAGGTTGGTATTGGCTTAATGCATCAGGCATATATTTCCGAGTTTGTCATTGGAATTAGCTACCCAACACACTGACAGCATCTTCACTGCACACTGCAGGGCTTCAACTAAATCACTCACCATTACCCTTTCTAGGGGCAACAAGTGATGGCAATCAGCACTGACTTTGCCAGTGATGGGCACATACTGAGAATGAACAAGAACACGGAACGATGAACAAGCTCAGCCTGATTGCTGCAATTGCCAAGAATTGTACAAACATAGAATGGTACAACACAGAAGGAGACCATTCAGCACATAATACATGTGTCAGCGCTCTGAAAGAGCAATCGATTTATTCCATCTCTGCACTCTTCCCTCTATAGATTGCAATTTTTTCCACTTCAAGTATTCACACAATTCCCTTTCGAAAATTATTATTGAATCTGCCTCCAGCTCTGTTTCAAGCAGCACAATCCAAATCTCAACAGTTCACTGAGTAAAATCTATTTTCCCCTCATCTCACCTCTTGTCCTTTTACCAGTTCCTTGAGATTTGTGTCCTCTGCTTATTCAGCCCCCTGCAAGTGGGACAGATTCTCCTTTTTTACTGCATGTCAGTGCCTCCTGACTACTGTCACACCCCTGGCAAATGTAACTGGCCACGCTGATGGCAATATCGTCTCTGGGTCTGAGTCAACAGAGAGACAGCAATTGAACTATGACATCAGTTGAAAGGACATATGCAGCTACTGTGCTGCGTGAGGCTGGTAGATGTCATAGAGTCATAGAGATTTACAGAGTGGAAACAGGCCCTTCAGCCCAACTTGTCCATGCTGCCCTTTTTTTAAAAACCCCTAAACTAGTCCCAATTGCCCGTGTTCGGCCCATATCCCTGTATACCCATCTGACCCATGTAACTGTCTAAATGCTTTTTAAAAGACAAAATTGTACCCGCCTCTACTACTACCTCTGGCAGCTTGTTCCAGACACTCACCACCCTCTCTGTGAAAAAATTGCCCCTCTGGACCCTTTTGTATCTCTCCCTCTCAGCTTAAACCTATGCTCTCTAGTTTTTGACTCCCCTACCTTTGGGAAAAGATATTGACTATCGAGCTGATCTATGCCCCTCATTATTTTATAGACCTCCATAAGATCATCCCCAAGCCTCCTGCGGTCCAGGGAAAAAAGCTCCATTCTATCCAGCCCCTCACCTTATAACTCAAACCATCAAGTCCCAGTCGCATCCTAGTAAATCTCTTCTGCACTCTTTCTAGTTTAATAATATCCTTTCCAGAATAGGGTGACCAGAATTGCACACAGTATTCCAAGTGTGGTCTTAACAATGTCTTGAACAACTTCAACAAGACGTCCCAACTCCGGGATTCAATGTTCTGACCAATGAAACCAACCATGCCGAATGTCGTATTCACCACTCTGTCCACCTGTGTTGGCGGAAACATCTTTTCGCCGGATGGCAGGGGAACTGGAATATTGACTAATGGTCTGCCCAATGTTGACCAACGATTCAAACAAGGTCTCCAACACTGGCTGGATGTATTCCCAGAGGGTTCATTATGTGACCTCCTGTCCCCAGACTTCCCTGCCACCACACTCATGCCATTGGTCATCCATCATGTCCTTGCTCACGACCCCCTATCATCCCACATCCAATTGGAAAACAGTCTTCAGCACCTGATTGGGTGAATCTTGATGCACAGTCGCACAGTCCTTTCATGTCCAATATTTTTATACTTCATAATCAAAACTAACAAATCAGACATAAAGCAGATGGCTCCATTTTTGGGAGTGCTGATATATTGAAGGTAGTCACCATTAAAATGTTTTTCAAAGGGTGTAACACTTGTGAATGTTGATGTTTAGGGAGACTTGTGTGTACTCATACAAGGAACACAAAAACATTAACATGTATACACAGTTAACAATTATGAGTAAGCAATTAGGAAAGCAAAGGGTATGTTAGCCTTTACTGCAAGGGGATTAGAGTACTAGAATAAAGAAGTGTTGCAGGCTTTGATGTCAGCCTTTTAATTGATCACAACTTTACACTTCAAGTAACCAGACCAAGTCACAGAGTTCTCTTAAACAGCTGTTTTAGTTGCAAGCTACAGCAAGGATGCTGGAAAGCTGCAGCTCATGTTCTATAGCCAGCCAGAGTGGTATATTCTGAGATACATAAGCAACTATAGTTTTCAAATTCGTTTACAAGTAATTAGCATATACCAATTCCAATCACTTTACGCTTGCTTTATTATAATATCCAATCAGTGTGAAGACTAAATACATCATTTTCTTTTTACAAGTTATCATGGTCCAGCTCCTTCCTGTACCTGTGGATCACTCCTTCTTCCAGCTGCAGATGTTTGAATTCATGAGCTTTGCCCAGACTAATAGCCTCAGTGTTTATCTGCCAAGGCTCTTATAAGAGACCATTTTTTCTCAAAGCAGCTTGCGTGATTTTTAAATATGTATGATTATTAACCCTTTCAAGAAGTCTTACTACAATTGTACAGGGTTTTGGTGAGAAACATCTGGAATACCATGGATAGGTTTATGAGGCTGATTCTTGTGATGGCGGGACTGATGTATGAGGAGAGATTGACGAGGTTAGGGTTGTTTTCGCTGGAGTTCAGATGAATGAGGGGGAAATCTCATAAAGACTTTCTTAAATTCTAACAGGACTAGACAGGGTAGATGCAGGAAGGATGTTCCTGATGGTGGGGGAGTCCAGAACCAGGTGTCACAGTCTGAGGATTCGGGGTAGACATTTAGGACGGAGATGAGGAGACATTTCTTCACCCAAAGAGTGGTGAGCCTGGAGAATTCATTACCACAGGAAATAATTGATGCCAAAACACTGAATGTATTCAAGAGGCGGCTGGATATAGCACTTGGGGCGAATGGGATCAAAGGTTATGGGGAGAAAGCAGGATTAGGCTATTGAGTTGGACGATCAGCCATGATCGTGATGAATGGCAGAGCAGGCTCGAAGGGTTGAACAGCCTCCTCCTGTTCCTATCTTCTATGTTTCTATGTTTCTATAATTTTGGTTGCCATACAGGTGGTGGTATAGTGAAGGTTCATTAGATTGGTCCCTGGGATGAGAGGATTGTCCTATGGTGAGATGCTGAGTAAATCGGGCCTATTCTCTCTGGAATTTAGAAAAATGAGAGGTGATTTCATTGAAACATACAAGCTTCTGAAAGGATTTGACAGGATAGAGATTGAGAGGTTATTTCCCCAGGCTGGTTAACCGAGAACAAGGAGGCATAGTTTCAGGATAAGGAGCCAATCATTTCAGACAGAGATGAGGAGAAATTCCTTCGCTTTGTGAATCTTTGGAATTCTTGACCCCAGTAGATGGTCTATCATTGAACACATTCAAGACTGGGATAGACAGTTGGGTCAGAGGTCCTTTCAAACCCTCAACCTTTACCACCTAGAAGGACAAGGGCAGCAGACTCGTGGGAACACTACCAGCAGGAAGTTGCCCTCCAAGACACTCACCATTGTGACTTGGAAATATATTGCTGTTCCTTCACTGTCACTGGGTCAAATTCCTGGTTCTACCTCCCTAACAGCACAGTGGGCGTACCTACATGGACTGCAGCGATTCAAGAAGGCAGCTCACCACCACCTTGTCAATGGCAATTATGGGATGGGCACTGGCCCAGCCAGTGACGCCCACACCCTGTGGGTGATTCCATGGGATGTTGATTGGTTTGGTCCAATATTGTTGGCTCTGTTAGTGATCTGCTGGGAGTATTTGGACTCCAGTATTCAAATCATTTTGCACACATCAGTAATCTGCATTATGATTTGACTTTTACACTGGCCCCCTCGAGACTTAGTGTTACACCTGTCTAATCTACAAAAACAAAGTGGATACCCCTGTCTCAACATATTGGGAATGATTGATTAGATAGAACTACTGTTGAACAAATCTGCTTGCAGTGATGGAAAGGAAGAATCTGTCTCTGGATGGCAAGATACAGAATTACATGTTTTCCATCATTCCCAGTGCTGGATCATTACTTTGGTCCCTGTCACTTATCATGTCTTAGACATCACTGTGTAGTTAGTCTGGGATGGCTCCAACATTACAAGACAGATAATGGAGGACAGACTTTATGCACTAAAATTCTAGCTGGTGAAAATCAGTAAGGCTCATTGAACAAACCAATCAGAACAGCATATTTAAAATAACTAATCCTTGAGCTAAATCAGAATGAGACCCATTAACCCATCATTGCCCCTGCTCGCAGCGCCTGCTCACTGCCCCTGCTCGCTGACCCTGCTCACTGCCCCTGCTCGCTGTCCCTGCTCACTGTCCCTGCTCACTGCCCCTGCCCACTGCCCCTGCTCGCAGCGCCTGCTCGCTGCGCCTGCTCACTGCCCCTGCTCGCTGCCCCTGCTCACTGCCCCTGCTCGCTGCCCCTGCTCGCTGCCCCTGCTCACTGCCCCTGCTCGCTGGCCCTGCTCACTGCCCCTGCTCACTGCCCCTGCTCACTGCCCCTGCTCGCTGCCCCTGCTCGCTGTCCCTGCTCACTGCCCCTGCTCGCTGCCCCTGCTCACTGCCCCTGCTCACTGCCCCTGCTCACTGCCCCTGCTCGCTGCCCCTGCTCGCTGTCCCTGCTCACTGCCCCTGCTCGCTGCCCCTGCTCACTGCCCCTGCTCGCTGCCCCTGCTCGCTGCCCCTGCTCGCTGTCCCTGCTCGCTGCCCCTGCTCGCTGCCCCTGCTCACTGCCCCTGCTCACTGCCCCTGCTCGCTGCCCCTGCTCGCTGCCCCTGCTCGCTGTCCCTGCTCACTGACCCTGCTCACTGCCCATGCTCACTGCCCCTGCTCGCAGCCCCTGCTCGCTGCCCCTGCTCGCTGCCCCTGCTCGCTGCCCCTGCTCGCTGCCCCTGCTCACTGCCCCTGCTCACTGCCTCTGCTCACTGTCCCTGCTCACTGCCCCTGCTCACTGCCCCTGCTCACTGCCCCTGCTCACTGCCTCTGCTCACTGCCCCTGCTCACTGCCCCTGCTCACTGCCCCTGCTCACTGACCCTGCTCACTGCCCCTGCTCACTGCCCCTGCTCACTGCCCCTGCTCACTGCCCCTGCTCGCAGCCCCTGCTCGCTGCCCCTGCTCGCTGCCCCTGCTCGCTGCCTCTGCTCGCTGCCCCTGCTCGCTGCCCCTGCTCGCTGCCCCTGCTCGCTGCCCCTGCTCGGTGCCCCTGCTCGCTGCCCCTGCTCGGTGCCCCTGCTCGCTGCCCCTGCTCGCTGCCCCTGCTCACTGCCCCTGCTCACTGCCCCTGCTTGCTGCCCCTGCTCGGTGCCCCTGCTCGGTGCCCCTGCTCACTGCCTCTGCTCGCTGCCCCTGCTCGCTGCCCTTGCTCGCTGCCCTTGCTCGCTGCCCCTGCCCGCTGCCCCTGCCCGCTGCCCCTGCTCACTGCCCTTGCTCGCTGCCCCTGCTCGCTGCCCTTGCTCGCTGCCCTTGCTCACTGCCCCTGCTCGCTGCCCTTGCTCGCTGCCTCTGCTCGCTGCCCCTGCTCGCTGCCCTTGCTCGCTGCCCTTGCTCGCTGCCTCTGCTCGCTGCCCCTGCTCGCTGCCCTTGCTCGCTGCCCTTGCTCGCTGCCCCTGCTCGCTGCCCCTGCTCACTGCCCCTGCTCACTGCCCCTGCTCACTGCCCTTGCTCGCTGCCCTTGCTCGCTGCCCCTGCCCGCTGCCCCTGCTCACTGCCCTTGCTCGCTGCCCCTGCTCGCTGCCCTTGCTCACTGCCCCTGCTCACTGCCTCTGCTCGCTGCCCCTGCTCGCTGCCCCTGCTCACTGCCCCTGCTCGCTGCCCCTGCTCGCTGCCCTTGCTCGCTGCCCCTGCTCACTGCCCTTGCTCACTGCCCTTGCTCACTGCCCTTGCTCGCTGCCCCTGCTCACTGCCCCTGCTCAGTGACCCTGCTCACTGACCCTGCTCGCTGCCCCTGCTCGCTGCCCCTGCTCACTGCCTCTGCTCACTGCCCCTGCTCACTGCCCTTGCTCGCTGCCCTTGCTCGCTGCCCCTGCTCGCTGCCCTTGCTCACTGCCCTTGCTCGCTGCCCCTGCTCGCTGCCCTTGCTCACTGCCCCTGCTCACTGCCCTTGCTCGCTGCCCTTGCTCGCTGCCCCTGCTCACTGCCCCTGCTCACTGCCCCTGCTCACTGCCCCTGCTCGCTGCCCCTGCTCACTGCCCCTGCTCGCTGCCCCTGCTCGCTGCCCCTGCTCACTGCCTCTGCTCACTGCCTCTGCTCGCTGCCCCTGCTCACTGCCCCTGCTCACTGCCCCTGCTCACTGCCCCTGCTCACTGCCCCTGCTCACTGCCCCTGCTCACTGCCTCTGCTCGCTGCCCCTGCTCACTGCCCCTGCTCACTGCCCCTGCTCACTGCCCCTGCTCACTGCCCCTGCTCGCTGCCCCTGCTCACTGCCCTTGCTCGCTGCCCCTGCTCGCTGCCCCTGCTCGCTGCCCCTGCTCACTCCCCCTGCTCACTGCCCCTGCTCACTGCCCCTGCTCGCTGCCCCTGCTCACTGCCCTTGCTCGCTGCCCCTGCTCGCTGCCCCTGCTCGCTGCCCCTGCTCGCTGCCTCTGCTCGCTGCCCTTGCTCGCTGCCCTTGCTCGCTGCCCCTGCTCACTGCCCCTGCTCGCTGCCCCTGCTCACTGCCCCTGCTCACTGCCCCTGCTCACTGCCCCTGCTCGCTGCCCCTGCTCACTGCCCTTGCTCGCTGCCCCTGCTCGCTGCCCCTGCTCACTGCCTCTGCTCACTGCCTCTGCTCGCTGCCCTTGCTCACTGCCCTTGCTCGCTGCCCCTGCTCGCTGCCCCTGCTCGCTGCCCCTGCTCACTGCCCTTGCTAGCTAATCTACGTTGTCTCCTGATCCAGCAACACCTCAAATTTAAAATTCCCGTCCTCGTTTTTAAGTTGCTTTATGGCCAGAACTACTTCCTATCTTTTCATAGTTTCCAGTGCCACATCCAATTGCAGTGCTCCACTAACTCTGGCCTCCTGGGCCTCCTGGATTTTAATGTCATAGAGTTATAGAGTCATAGAGGTTTACAGCATGGAAACAGGCCCTTCAGCCCAACTTGTCCATGCAGCCCTTTTTTTAAAAATCCCTAAGCTAATCCCAATTGCCCGCACTTGGCCCATATCCCACTATACCCATCGTACCCATGTAACTATCTAAATGCTTTTTAAAAGACAAAATTGTACCCGCCTCTACTACTACCTCTGGCAGCTCGTTCCAGACACTCATCACCATCTGTGTGAAAAAGTTGCCCCTCTGGGCCCTTTTGTATCTCTTCCCTCTCACCTTAAACCTATGCCCTCTAGTTTTAGACTCCCCTACCTTTGGGAAAAGATATTGACTATCTAGCTGATCTGTGCCCCTCAATGTCTCCACCATTGGTGGCTGTACCTTCAGTTGTCTCCGCCCCAGGCTCTGGAATACCCTCCCTGTACCTTTCTGATTCTCTATTCCTCTATATCGCTCTTTCCTCCTTTAAAACATTCCTTAAAATCAACCTCTTGGGCCAAACTCTCGATCACCTGTTCTTAGATCTCCTCATATTGAAATAAAATCAGGAAATGGACAGGCTGGCATTTCTCTGGTCATAGACGTGACTCCAGTGTGGTGTGTTACCTCCCTGGTGCCAGGGTCATGGATGTCACAGACCGGCCACAGGACATTCTTCTGGGGGAGGGTGAACAGCCAGAGGTCATGGTCCACATTGGCACCAATGACTTGGGTAGGAAGGGGAATGGAGTCCTGTAACCTTAATATAAGGAGCTAGGCAGAGAATTAGCAAGTACGACCTCGAATGCAACATTCTCCAGATAGCTCCCAGTGCCACTTGCAAGAGAGTTCAGAAATAGGAGGATAAGGCAGATGAATGCGTGGCCAGCAAGATGGTGCAAGAGGGAAGGATTTAGATTCCTGGGACATTGGGACTGGCTCAGGGGGAGATGGCACTTGTACAAGCCAGATGGGTTGCACCTGAGCAGAGCTGGGACTGAATTCCTTGTGGGGTGTTTTGCCAGTGCTATCGGGAGGACTTTAAGCTAACTCAGCAGGGGTGTGGGAACCAAGAGGAAATATTAGAGAGGAATATCAAGATGTTCAAAACACTTGGAGGACAGGAAGCATTAGGATAGAGAACAGTAAGTTAATAAGTGAAGTTGGACCAAGGGAGAAAGTAATGAAGTCGAAACCAGGTGCCTATGTGTGAATGTACGGAGTGCAGGAAATTAGATTGGGGAGTTACAGGCCCAGATTGCATTGTGGAATTATGATGTTGTGATGATAATGGAGACCTGCTCAAGGAACGGGAAGATTAGGTGTTAAATATTCCTGGGTAAGAGGTCTTCAGAAAATATAGGAAAGGAAGGGAGTGAATAAATTCAGAGTTCCCTGGATGAAAACGGAGGATGCTGAGGCAGAGGAATTGACATCGTGTTGATTTTAATCTGGACCAATGCAGTGTTCTGTGGTTTTAATGTTCTCCTGGGTTTGCTGAGTGGAGCTTGATTTGGGGTGATTGGCAGGTCAGGTGATCTGTCTGGGGACAGCAATTTGTTTTTACAGAACATTCCAAGCTTTTAGTTTTGTTTATCAGTTGCTGCCAGAAGTTGGTGGAAGAAGTCAGACTCTCTGTCTCTCTCTTGCCAGAGGTTTCTCCAGAGGTTTTTGGAAAGTTCCAGGACTGGGAAACCTCAGAGATTCGCTCCAACAGTCAAAGGACTAACTCACAGCCGGTGTTAAAATCCAGCATCATGTGGGCATACTCGCTTTGCGTGCTAAGTCTGAAGAAGGGTGTGAGTCTGTGGGATGGTGCTTAACTTGGAACAACAGAGATAGCTAGCTGTTGGGAGTATACTGTGTCATGTTTAAGTCTTATAATTGGTAAAGGTTATGCTAATTCTTTTTGTTATATTCTAACTGTGTTCTTAAATAATCTTTGTTTGCTAAAAGCTTCCTAGTGGGTCACTTGATTCACACTTGGAGTGAAGCATCTTCTGCTCATCCTAATGCCAAAATCAAATGTAAAACTTAGAGCGTAGGCTCGCTTCATAAAACACCTTGGAGTTTCTGGCCTGGGTTTTCACATCAGTTGCAGGCGAGGTTGGAGTTTTCTAGTGAAAGTTTCTGGGAAACAGCTTTGAATATTTTACGATGTTAACGCTGCTAGGTAAATGCAAGATGTTGTTACGATATTAGAGTTTTGCACTGTACCAGTTTCATATCATTTCCTGAAATAAAAGCCCTTTCCCCTGCGGGACCCCTGAGGCAAAACAATAACACTCTGCCTATAATATGAAATACTCAAGCGGTGGTGAGATTACTATGTGGTTATGTCAATACTGTAACATTCTGAAACAACTAATGGATATGTAGATAAGTAAAGTGTTGCTGTTTGCCTTGGGTAATAAGTGAAGATTAAATTAACCTTCAGTTTCTAATACCCTTGAACACTAACCCTGCAATGCTAACCTCCCACAGCAGTTCAGTGGTAGAGAGAAGGCCAGGTCAATGCTTTTATCTCCACTCTCTGCAGCACAAATGCTGCAATTTCTCACAAAATCCTTCAAACAGAGGAAGACTGGAATTTATACAGCGTGTTCCACCATCCCAAAACATCCCAGAAAACTTTACTGTCATCCTTTCAAATGTAGTCAGCCAATTTGTGCACAGCAAGCTCCCACAAACAGGCAGGAAATATATGATGAGACTGGCTGCTTTGGTGCTGATGTTTGAGATATGAATGTTGGAAAATGCACTGACTCTTCCTCAAAGCAGAGCCGTGGGATCTCTAACAAGCAGCTGAGAGGATGTGTCCAGCTGTGTGGCACTCCTTTAATATTGCACTAAGATTATGGACTCAAATTTCAGGATTGGGATTTGAACCTACAGCCTTCTAATGCAGAGCATCCTTTCAGAGTGCTGTTGTTGATAAGTCCAGCACCTCCCAGTCAGTTACACGTAAATGCATAAGGCAGGTCACTTAATGGCTCGATTCCCTGAGCCAGCAGGCTGGGGAGGCTGTGTGGTCCATTTTGGCTCCGATTCCCCAGTTTCGATGTCATGACAGTAGCCACAACGAATGGGCATTGGGATTCGCCTCTCAATCTGAGAATCCTCAGGGTACAGGTACCTGCCAGACACTAGCTGATGAGGGAGTAGCGAGTGAGATGTGGGAGTGTTTTGGGTGGAGTTGTGTAGAGTAGTGAGGAGTTGGTTTTGTGGCAGAGTGGGTGGGGTCCCTACTCCTGAGCCAGAAGCTCTAGGGCTTGATGGCCAGGGAAGGCCTGTTCATATTGCAGCCAGATGGGCTTATTATCAATCTGGAAACTTTTCCAACACAACTATGGCAGGTGGGAGGAGATGGAGAGTTTCCTGGTCAGCCAGAATTGTGTGGTAGCTGTATTGTAACAGCATCTACATGTTAAAAGACTCTCGGTGTGGGTTTTTGCCACGGGATATAATCTGTGGCAAGTATCAGCAAATGGACTTACTTTCTCTGGCAAGGTTAGGTCATTAAGGTGCTTTCTACACTGCATCCAAGACCTGGGCACATCCTTCCTGCTGTTCACCTCCACAGCTACGTCCCAGCACACCAGCAGGTTTGTTCCTTCCTGTGACAGGGTAAAGTCTATCCCTCCTCCTTCCTGGCTGTACACCCAGCACTCCAACACCCAGTGAGACAGTGACGGAACCTGCCTTTGCTCTCTGTCCACTGGGCTTGTTGAACCCTTGCTGAAATTACACCGTGCAACGTAGCATTGCTAACTGAACTGAGATTGTGATTCCAACCTGCTCAGTTAATCCCAGGTTTCCCCCATGCAATTCAACCCCCAGATGGGAACCACCTTCAGGTTAATATCAGGATCACATTCTCAGGATTATTAATCCTGATTTCTGTCCAGTAACAGCTAACACGGCTAAAGGATAGATGGACTCCTGCCTTGACACCATTTGGTTTTGGCATTAGGGTGAACAGAAGGTGTTTCACTCCAGGTATGATTCAAGTGACCCACTAGGAAGCTTTTATCAAACAAAGTTTATTTGAGAACACAGTTAACATAATGGAACGTCCTCCCATTCTCCCAAAGTTTCTTTCCTTGTACAGATCCACACAGCATGGATTTTAATTAATTTTCTACACTTTTAATGAGTGCATAGACTGCATTAATGTATTATAAATCGCACTGTCACTTTTGGCTGAGAGTTTTTGTGACAAAGTGGCAGCTTCGAGAAGAATCATAAGTCTGGAAATAAACTCTCAATCACAGGTGACACCTTCATTAACATTCTATCCCACACAGTTCGAAGCAATGAGCTCCTCAGGGAATTCCATTGGCTGAGCTACTTTCAAAATGACTGTCAGCTCACCTCAAAAAGGAAAATATTTTTATCTTTCATCACAACACTCTTCACCAAAATAAAATTGCTGCACTTTTTCCCCTCTGTATTGATGGATTCTTCCAATTTCTCCCGACAGGCCACAGTTACCTGAACCTGAATCAGCTCATGCCTCTAGCCCTTGTTTCTGAGGATAATTAGTGAGTGGCTGAATGTTCGACTTTGCGATTTGAGTCCGATTCCATCCGAACACAACGTCCTTCCGTTCCCCGCAGTCATTGACAAGTCAGTCAGAACTGCCGCAGTTAGCTCTACCACTCCTTCCCGAGCTTGGGGCAATGACCAAGGATCCCATTCTCAGGATTATTAATCCTGATTTCTGTCCAGTAACAGCTCTACTTTAAAGGAATGTAGGGTGAGAGGTGACTTCCTGGAGGTTTATCAATCATAGAATCATAGAATCCTACAGAAGGAGGCTTTTCGGTCCATCGGGTCTGCACCGACCACAATCCCACCTAGGCCCTATCCACATAACCCCATGCATTTACCCTAGCTAGTCCCCCTGACACTACGGGCCAATCCACCTAACCCGCACATCTTTGGGCTATGGGAGGAAACCGGAGCAGCCGGTGAAAACTCACGCAGACACGGGGAGAACGTGAAAACTCCACACAGACAGTGACCCAAGCCAGGAATTGAACCCAGATCCCTGGCATTGTGAGGCAGCAGTGCTAACCACTGCGCCACCATGCCGCCCCATGCTGAGCTAACACAGGCATCGTTGGCTAAATGAGCGCGATCTCCTTCCCTTCCCTGGTCTCGTCTGTGGCTCTGGTGTCATATCGACATAGGGCAATGGGTGGTTAAATTAGGCGGTAACACATCATCTGGAGAACAAGACATCCCTCAGTGCTCTAATCAAACAATATTTCACGTTATTATGTAACTTGACGTGTGAGTGTATTTATTGAATGAGCCAAGCTGGTTTTTGACTCAACATGACCCCAAAGGAGTGTAATTAGAGATGATTTGCTATCGATCACAAATAATCCTGTCAGCAATGAACTGCTGCTTATAATTTCATTCTTTGGACTAAAACGTTTGTTTGAGCGGCAAGATAGATTTTTCCTTGGAAGGCTACGTTTTGGTCAGTAACAGAGATTAATCATCAGGTTTTGCTGCTTTTCTGAAGAAAGAGCAGAGTCTTGCAAGATTTTAAATTGCCTGAAAAGACTTGGCTCCATTGGAGCTGTGCCAGAAGCAGAGGTCAGGGGAGCGTGCTGAGTGCCGGGTCTTGTGACATCTGCTTCGAGAGCCTGAGGCAACCAGGGCCATCTGAGCAGCAGGTTAGAGCACTTGCACTGCTCGTCTGAAAGATTGAATTGTCTGCAGACAGAGCCACCCAATATTGACACCTCAATCACTTACCTAGCAACCTTGGAGAGTGCACTGAGTGGAAGGAAAATGTGACCAAGTCCATGTTTAAGATTTGTTTCTGTTGGCGAAGGGAATGCAAATTAATGGAAATTGTATTTTCGGTTAAATATCTTAACTCTGGGTGCCCTCTATCCCAGCTCACATCACGTCGTGTTCACCCAATAACCACTGTGTTTTCTGACCTGCATTGGCACCCGGTCCAAAATAAAAACAGAAAATGCTGGAAAGACTCAGCATCTCCACAGTTGCTGCCGGATCTGCTGAGTTGATGCGGCATTTTCTGTTTTTATTTTGGTTCCTGCTCTACCAGCAACACAATTTTAAAATCCTCATCCTTGTCTTCAATTCCCTCTGTGGCTTCACCCCTCTCCAGCTCTGGAATCTTCACCAGTCCTGCAACCCCCTAAGATTTTTACAATTCTCCAATTTTGGATTCTTAGTGATCCTTGATTTCCTTCATTCCACCTTTGACAGTCGTACCTTAAACCCAACTCTGCAGAAATAGCCCCTAGACCTCGTCACCTCGTTCTCATCCTTTAAAACCTTCTCAAAAACCTCCTCTTTGGTCAATTGGTTTTGATGACCTGTCTTCATCATTGGCTCCATGTCAATATCTGTCTGATTATTCAGCTGTGAAGCACTGTGGGGTGTTTTGCTATGTTTGATTTTTGATTTGATTTATTATTGTCACATGTATTAGTATACAGTGAAAAGTATTGTTTCTTGCACGCTATACAGACAAAGCATACCGTTCATAGAGAAGGAAACGAGAGAGTGCAGAATGTAGTGTTACAGTCATAGCTAGGGTGTAGAGAAAGATCAACATAATGCGAGGTAGGTCCATTCAAAAGTCTGACAGCAGCAGGGAAGAAACTGTTCTTGAGTCAGTTGATAAGTGACCTCAGACTTTTGCATCTTTTTCCCAACGGAAGAAGATGGAAGAGAGAATGTCCGGGATGCGTGGGGTCCTTGATTATGCTGGCTGCTTTGCCGAGGCAGCGGGAAGTGTAGACAGAGTCAATGGATGGGAGGCTGGTTTGTGTGATGGACTGGGCGTCGTTCACCACCCTTTGTACTTTGTACTTGTAGCCTTTATGTTGCACTTTGGTGCTGTGTAAAGGCTAGTTCCTGTTAACTAGGATTAATAGTATCGCTTATTACTAAATTAAAAATATGTGCATTTCTGGAGAAATGATGTGAAGGTTAACAGTCTATTCGATGGCTTCAGCTGGTGCAGTGTGAATATTTGAGATGCCACCAGGAGTTGTGGATCTGGGTAAGGGTTTGACCTGGACGATCAGCTACAAGTTGAGCCATCCCCGTTTCCCACCTGTGGAGTAAGTGGCCACATTTTCCTTGGCCCAGACTCACAGAGTTGATGGTTTTCCAGATTAAAACCTGGGGCTTCAGCACTCGGTCAGCACTCGGTCAGTTACCAGGTTGCGGTTGGTGATGTTCACAGTTAACAATGAAGAGGTGGCGTTGAAAGCTTGTACAATGTGAAACGTGTTCCTGTAGGGACAACGTGATCTCAGAACTGCTTTGGGGTTTTTTTTGAGATCCTGTGTCAATGGGAGCGCTTAATAAAAGCAAATTACTGCGGATGCTGGAATCTGAAACCAAAAGAGAAAACACTGGAAAATCTCAGCGGGTCTGGCAGCATCTGTAAGGAGAGAAAAGAGCTGACGTTTCAAGCCAGATGACCCCATAGAAAACCATAGGAACCCTACAGTGCAGAAGGAGGCCACTCGGCCACTCGGGTCTGTACCGACAACAACTCCACCCAGGCCCTACCCCGTCACCCCACATATTTACCCCGCTAATCCCTCTAACCTACTCATCCCGGGACACTAAGGGGCGTTTAGCATGGCCAATCATCAACCTAACCCGCACATTTTTGGAGTGTGGGAGAAAACTGGAGTACCCAGACGAAACCCATGCAGACATGGGGAGAACATGCAGACTCTGCACAGACAGTGATCCAAACCGGGAATCGAGCCCAGGTCCCTGGAGCTGTGAGGCAACAGTGCTAACCACTGTGCCACCGTGCCGCCCAACGCTGTGACAAAGGGTTATCTGGACTCGAAACATCAGCTCTTTCCTCTCCTTACAGATGCTGCCAGACCTGCTGAGATTTTCCAGCGCTTTCTCTTTTGGCTTCAATGGGAGCGCTTCATTAGTTGTCAGCCCATGATGTTCTTGGAGGAGGATGTTCTCATGTTTTCCCTGGGACATTAGGAGGTTCCTGCCAGCACAGGAAGCCAGTCGAACTGTGTTGGTCTCAACATCGATATAATGCTCATGTCTTCGCAAGGAAGGGGATGTCTTTCATGTTATCCATTCTTATCTTGGCTTTGGTTCGGGTGTTCCAGAGGTGTTGCTGATCAGTCAATAACGATCAAGAGCAATGCCAAGATATTTTGGCGTTGTGTTGTGGGTGAGTGGTTAGCCACAGAACGAGACTGGACTTTGACCTACTCAGGCGAAAGGCTGAGACAACAGTTTGGGAAAGAGACAAGAACCTCCACGAGGTCCCAGAGTAAAGTGCGTTTTCCAACCTGAAATCCTCAAATTATTGCTGTCAAGGAAGGATCCCCGTACAAACAAACAAAAACCATTGGAAAATGGATTGTCTCAGGGGCTTTGAGTCGCAACCATCGGCCACAATTTTACCAGCACCGCCTGCCCCGATTCCTGGGGTGGGCTCGGCTCGGAGAATGCCAATCTCCGTTAGTCTCTGGCGGGATCGTACGAAACTCAGGCGGACGTGCTGGTAAAATTCCACCCAAAATCATCCTAGTGAAGGTTACTGCCAAACTCCAATGTTAAGTTCATCTTAACATTCCAAAGGAAACCGAGTCATAACAAAATGAGAATAAATGATGAACAGTGTAAATATCAAGAGATATGAATAGAAAAATAAAAGGGAAGTTAGGAGATTGTTTTTACAATCTAGGTCATAAGGGTAAATTCTGGTGAAGATGGCATATGAATGATTAGCTTGCTGATCTACTTTCCTGTGGATGTTATTTACTCAAAGGAATTAACTCATTTATTTTAAATGGAACAAAGTGGGTGTGAAAATAACACACAGAGGAATGTCGGAGGAGTAGGTCAAAAGATCACACACATGCTTTGCCAATCAGAATTTCTGCATTGTAGAACTGAGATATAAATTACCAGCGAAGGTTGTTGATAGTTGAAGAAGGCAATGGATATATTTCTGATAGGTGAAGAGTTTAGGGACAGAAGGAGGACATTTGACCTCTCAAATCTATTCCATGCTTCAATTAGATCAACTTTATTTAACTGTTTACGTTCCAGATCTTAGTCTTGAGTACAATCTTAGCATGATTTAATCTTAGCACATTTGACAGTTTACAGAAGAGCTTGCATTCGTATAACACCTTTAACAATCTCAGGACATTCCAAAGCTCCTCACACTCAATACAGTACATCTGAAATACTGTTAAGTTTGGAAAGTCTGACAAACAACAATGTGATGATGGCCAGATCATGTGTTTTAGGAAGGTTGGTTGAGGGTTGAATATTGGCCAGGACACCAGGAAGGATTCCCTGATACTGTCCTGTAATCCTTCAAGTTTACCTGGAGGGGAAAGAGGGCCTTACATTAACATCTCACCCAAAGATATGGAGCCATCAACAGTGCAGCAGCGCTCCTTTGGTGATGGTATTGGAGGGTCAGCTTAGATTATGGGCACACAATGCCCAGGCTCAGAGACAAGATCCATGGCTAGCACTTATTTCAATCAAAGCACTATTACAATCCTAAAGTCCTAAAAATTGAAAGGAAGACAGGTTCCTGTTCGAACGCTTCAATGAAAATGGGGAGCGGGATTTTCCACACAACCCGCGGAGGTGAGCCGCCATTGGCCGGCAGAGGGATCTTCTGGTCTTGCCTTTATCAACAGGGTTTCTCGTTGAGTGCACCCCTCACTGCTTGGAAACCCATGGCACTCGAGGATCCCACTGGCGTGAATGACTGGAAAGTTCCAACCAGTGAATTATGCTGGCCCTTCATCAGAACTGGAACCATAATCACTACAAATAACATAGATTGACGCTCAGAAACAGGCCATTCAGCCCAATTGGTCAATGCTGTTCATCTCACCCTATCATTATGCGATACGGTGGCACAGTGGTTAGCACTGCTGCTTCACAGCGCCAGGGACCCAGGTTAAATCTCGACCTCGGTCCACTCCCTGTGTCTACGTGGGTTTCCTCCAGGTGTTCCGGTTTCCTTCCACAGTCCAAAGATGTGTGGGTTAGGTTGATTGGCTATGCTAAATTGCCCCTTAGTGAAGGGGGATTAGCAGGGTAAACGTATGGGGTTACGGGAAGGGGCCTGGGTGGGATTGTAGTCAGTACTGGCTCAATGGGCCAAATGGCCTCCTTCTGTACTGTAGGGATTCAATGACCATTTTTTTATACTCCCTTCTCCATCATGTCTTTATCCAGCTTCCCCTTAATCCATATGTACTATCCACCTCAAGCACTCTATGTAGTAGCGAGTCCCACATCCTCATCACTGTCTGGGTAAAGAGATTACTCCCAAACTCCCGATGGGATTGATTAGTGACTGTCTGCTATTCTTGGCCATTAGTTCTGGTCCACCCAAACGTGGATCAATCTTCTCCATTTTATAATTGTAATGACCAGCATTGGGTCACTCCGTCAGCCTACTCCATTCTGGGAAAAGGACTCTGACTGTTCACTCTACCCAAGCCTGTCATAATCTTGTAAACCTCTATCAGGTCCCCCCTCATCCTCCGATGCTGCAATGAAAACAATCCAAGTTTGTTCAACTTTTCTTCATAGCCCATATCCTCCAAACCAGGCAACATCCTGGTAAATCTTCTGCACCCTTTCGAATGCATCAACATCCTTCCGGTAATGTGGCGACCAGAATTGTACACAATACTCCACTACACCAATTGTACACAATTCACCTCACATTTTTCTTGGTTAAATTCCATCTGCCATCTTTTGGCCCAGGTCATAGGAATGACCCTGGTAATTATAGGCCGGTTAGTCTTACTCGGTGGTCGGTAAGTTAATGGAAAAGGTCCTGAGGGATAGGATTTATGATCATTTGGAAAGATGATAGTCAACAGGATAGTCAACACGGATTCGTGAAGGGTAAGTCTTGCCTAACAAATTTGACTGAATTCTTTGAGGAGGTAACTAAGTGTGTAGATGAAGGTAGAGCAGTTGATGTCGTATACATGGATTTTAGTAAGGCGTTTGATAAAGTTCCCCATGGTCAGCTCATGAAGAAAGTAAGGGGATGTGGGATAGAGGGAGATTTGGCCGATTGGATAAGTAACTGGCTATCTCATAGAAGGCAGAGGGTGGTGGTGGATGGAAAATTTTCAGACTGGAGACCAGTTACCAGCGGTGCACCACAGGGATCGGTGCTGGGTCCTCTGCTATTTGTGATTTTTATCAATGACTTGGAGGAGGGGGCTGAAGGGTGGGTCAGTAAATTTGCTGATGACACCAAGATTGGTGGAGTAGTGGATGAGGTGGAGGGCTGTTGTAGGTTACAAAGAGACATTGATAGGATGCAGAGCTGGGCCGAAAAATGGCAGATGGAGTTTAATCCTAATAAGTGCGAGGTGATTCATTTTGGTAGGACTAATTTGAATGCGGATTGCAGGGTCAACGGCAGGGTTCTGAGGAATGTGGAGGGACAGATAGATCTTGGAGTTCATATCCACAGATCTCTGAAGGTTGCCACTCAAGTGGATAGAGCCGTGAAGAAGGCCTATAGTGTGTTAGTGTTTATTAACAGGGGGTTTGAGTTTAAGAGCCGTGGGGTTATGCTGCAACTGTACAGGACCTTGGTGAGACCACATTTGGAATATTGTGTGCAGTTCTGGTCACCTCACTATAAGAAGGACGTGGAAGCATTGGAGAGAGTGCAGAGGAGATTTACCAGGATGCTGCCTGGTTTGGAGGGTAGGTCTTTTGAGGAAAGGTTGAGGGAGCTAGGGCTTTTCTCTTTAGAGCGGAGGAGGATGAGAGGCGACTTAATCGAGGTTTATAAGATGATGAGGGGGATAGATAGAGTGGACGTTCAGAGACTATTTCCTCAGGTGGGTGTAGCTGTTACTAGGGGGCATAACTTTAAGGTTCATGGTGGGAGATATAGGAAGGATGTCCGAGGTAGGTTCTTTACTCAGAGAGTGGTTGGGGTGTGGAATGGACTGCCTGCTGTGATAGTGGAGTCGGACACTTTAGGAACTTTGAAGCGATTATTAGATAGGCATATGGAGCACGCCAGAATGATAGGGAGTGGGATAGCTTGATCTTGGTTTCGGACAAAGCTTGGCACAACATTGAGGGCCGAAGGGCTTGTACTGTGTTGTACTGTTCTATGTTCCATGTATGTCTCCAGCTGATTTATATCCTGCTGTATCCTCTGACAATCCTCCTCACTATCCGCTACTCCTCCAATTTTTGTATCATCTGCAAATTTATTAATCAGACCACCTACATTTTCTTCCAAATCATTTATATATATTACAAACAACAGAGAGCCCAGCACTGATCCTTGTGGAACACCGTTTGTCACTGACCTCCAATTAGGAAAGTACCCTTCCACTGCTACTCTCTGCTTTCTCTGCCCAATAAGAAGTCTCACAACACCAGGTTAAAGTCCAACAGGTTTATTTGGTAGCAAATACCATAAGCTTGTGTTGTGAGACTTCTTACTGTGCTTACCCCAGTCCAACGCCGGCATCTCCACATCTTCTCTGCCCAAGCCAGTTTTGTATCCATCTTACCAACTGACTTTTAAAAGACTCCCACATATCGGATGTGGATTTACCCTCAAACAGCCGCCCCCAGTTTACATTCCCTAGCTCCTGTCTAATACTGTTGCAGTTAGCCTTCCCCCAGTTTAGTACTTTTGTTCTGGGACTACTTCTATTCTTTTTTACAAACTCCCTGAACTCATTTTGCAGGACCGCATTTTCCTTTCTACCTACGCGGTTAGTTCCAACATGGACCACGACTACTGGCTGTTTGCCCTCCCACTTCAGAATGCCCTATGCCTGCTGAGAGACATCCTTGACCCTTGAGAGAGACTAGGCCCGAATCTGCCCCGCGCTGGATTTTATACATTCACCGGTTGCTAGGTTCCACCCGCCAGACGTTTCTTCACTGATTTCCCGGCTGGTCCTGTGAAGGGAAGTTCCCGAGAGAGACTAGATCCATCACATTGTATTTATGAAATGAAAATTAATGAAAACCAATTTGTTAAGCCAACAGTCACTTTGTTGTACAGAATTTGGTGAAAAAGAGACATGCTGTCAAAGTTTTTCATCTTACACTCATCAGGGCAGAATTGCAAGGATTCCAAATCTCAAAGGGAACAATAAATTGTATTGCACAAGAGAAAGGTAATGATTGGCTGGCAGGTTGGCCACCCTTATTGCCAACCAATCATCACCCTCTTCTCGGGTAGTATCAATTGCTCTCTTTGAGATTGGTAATTAATTTGGAAGGCGGGCGTGTGGCACCAGATAAATTGATCCTTCCAAGAACCAGTGGTGACATGATGGGCTGCATAAGACCATAAGACATAGGAGCAGAATTAGGCCACTTGGCCCATTGAGTCTGCTCTGCCATTCAATCATGGCTGATATTTTTCTCATCCCCATTCTCCTGCCTTTTCCCCATAACCCCTGATCCCCTGATTGATCAAGAACCTATCTATCTCTGTCTTAAAGACACTCAATGACCTGGCCTCCACAGCCCTCTGTGGCAAAGAGTTCCACAGATTCACCACTCTCTGGCTGAAGAAATTCCTGCTCATCTCTGTTTTAAAGGATCGTCCCTTTAGCCTGAGGTTGTGCCTCTGGTTCTAGTTTTCCCTACGAGTGGAAACATCCTCTCCATGTCCACTCTATCCAGGCCTCGCAGTATTCTGTAAGTTTTAATAAGATCCCCCCTCATCCTTCTAAACTCCAACGAGTACAGACCCAGAGCCCTCATCCGTTCCTCATACGACAAGCTCTTCATTCCAGGGAGCATTCTTGTGAACCTCCTCTGGACCTTTTCCAAGGCCAGCACATCCTTCCTTAGATATGGGGCCCAAAACTGCTCACAATACTCCAAATGGGGTCTGACCAGAGCCTTATACAGCCTCAGAAGTACATCCCTGCTCTTGTATTCTAGCCCTCTCGACATGAATGCTAACATTGCATTTGCCTTCCTAACTGCCGACTGAACCTGCACGTTAACCTTCAGAGAATCTTGAACATGGATTCCCAAGTCCCTTTGTGCTTCTGGCCTCCTCTGTGCTGCAACCATTCTGTGTGAGAGTTATATCACTTTCTAGCAGGAAGATAAGTTAACTTCCACTGCAGTGCTTAATAATTTAGCAACACATCAGACAATCACAGCACATACACTTGCTGATTCCCACACAGATCTTTACTTCCATGATTTACCACATTTACTGTGTTTTCCCAATAGAGAGGCTGGAGATGTTGAATTAATCTCGATAGCCTAGAGGGTAAAACCAACAATATCAGCCCATGAAAGAACAGCTCCATGGGTAGATTTTCCAGTCCCACTTGCCACGGGAATCATTGCGGGTGGGACGGAAAATAAAGATCCATTGACCTTGGGTGGGAGTTTCCAGTCTTGGTTTGGGCAGGACTGGAAAAATCCCACCTTAGTAACAATGGAGGGAATTTTCTGACTGTTCACGCAGATGGGATCTTCAGCACCTGTTGATGGTGCACCCCGGCTGTGGGCTTCCCGGCGGTGAGGGGCGCACTCAACAGGGAACCCCGCTGAGGCAGGAGCAGAAGATCGTGGCCAACTGCGGGCCAGCTCCAGTGCCACAAAACACACAGTGGGTTGCGTGGAGAATCCCACCCAACAGTGAATGCAATCACCTTGACTTTGAAATTGTCCTGAAAATTCTTTATCATTAAATTAAATGAAGCTCTGTGGGGAGAAATAGAACTCAGTTTCCCACGTGGAACAGGACGCACAGAGCTGATTGTGTGTCTGAGTAAGTCTGAGCCCCTGATTGGCAGCGCAAGTCAGGCTTCAGCACACACAACAAGTGGCCAATAGGATGGTTCAATGCAGCTGGCAGGTAAGGGCCTAATATGTCCCAGCAGGCTCTGCACACTACCCAACATGCCTGTTACTGTTACTCATAACAGGAGTGGGAGCTGAGGCAGGAGAGGGAGAAGCAGAGAAGAGTGGAGAGAGGCATAGCAGGCGAGATAGGGGAGATCAGGTGTAGTGGGAGCTGAGGTGTGGGGGTGGTACAGGGAAAAGGTGGAGAGGGAGGGGTAGAGGGTGAGGCTGGGTGGCAGAGTGACTTCTTGCAGGGGGAAGTGGACAGGTCAAGGAAGGAGGCACAGCTGGAATGGGGGGAGGGGAGGGTTGGGAGGCTGGTGGGGTGGCAAGGCAGAAGAGCTGAGTTTTGGGAGGAGATTGCAAGCTGGAAGTAGATCTGGATAGAGAGAGTCACTCTTCCATCTCAAGCACTGGCTGCAGTGAGGCATTGGCAGCAGCCAGGAACTGGTCAGTGATGGACATTCTGAGGGAGGTACAGCAAGAAGAAATGACTGACCAAAAACCTTAGCCCAAGGCTCAGTGGAAACAGAGACCTCTGGCACTGCCTCAAGACTGGTGAAGGTGGTATACACGGGAGTGCCCTCCAGTGGCATGAACCCATGCCCAATAGTGTTGATTGGCCATGAGTATATTGACTAAGCCTCTCCAGACAGCCCACTGTATGGTTCCTGCACTGCCTGCAAGTACCTGGACCTGCCATTGGAGACAGCCCAGAGAGCAGTAACCTGCCAAATTGTGCACTGAACAAGGTCCAACATTATCAAACTATTGGAGGGAAAATTGAATGCAGCTCGAATAATGGACACCGCACAAGATGGCTACCGAAACCTAGTGTAGCTAGTTTGTGCCTTCTTTCTTCACTGATTCACGGCTCATTTCGAGCGAGCCCAACACACTCCGAGTGCACTTTATTCACACACCGCAGAGGTGATCAGGCTACACACAGACACAGCAGCATTTCAGAGACTCTCGGCTTTCAAACTCCCCAATAGCTGCTGAAGGAGCACGTTCCGTTAAACACCTTAATTTACATACATGTCAGAGATAAGCCCTCATGATGTATGTTCTTGAAAGTTTTGAACACAATTGATTTAAATGAACAGCTGTAGTTATTTAAAGACACCTCTCTCAGACAAACTTTCCTGACTGCCTCATTCTTGAATCATTGCGTTAGATTTATTAACCACTTACCATCCTGCATACAGTTAATAGATCCTTCTGCCTATAGTCAGGAGAACTGTAACATTAATCATTTATAATTGATGTTTTTCAGTTACTCGCACAACCAGTTCTGGTTGATAGTATTCCGATTTTCGGAGTAGAACAAGTTGTTCTTTCTCCTTGTGGCTCTGCATTGTTTAATTTCGGAAGCCTGTTCCTCCAAGCTACAAGGACATTTAATCATTAACCCTTACCTCCTCAGGATGCCCAATAGCAGCCCTGGCTCTCAATCAGAAGGTGAGGCATTGCAACCCTAGTCCGGAGGCTCCAGGTTCTGAATTCCAGTTAAATAACCAGTCGGATGCCCTGCACTCAGTGGAATACTCATCCAGTGGGTGCAGGTGCCCCCACCCTGCTCAGTAGGGTAAGCACAGTAAGAAGTCTCACAACACCAGGTTAAAGTCCAACAGGTTTATTTGGTAGCAAATACCATAAGCTTTCGGAGCACTGCTCCTTCGTCAGATGGAGTGAATATCTGTTCTCCAACAGTGCACAGACACAGAAATCAAGTTACAGAATACTAATTAGAATGCAAATCTCTACAGCCAGCCAGGTCTTAAAAGTACAGATAATGTGGGTGGAGGGAACATTAAACACAGGTTAAAGAGATGTGTATTGTCTCCCGACAGAACAGCTAGTGAGATTCTACAAGCCCAGGAGGCAAGCTGTGGGGGTTACTGATAATGTGACATAAATCCAACATCCCGGTTTAGGCCGTCCTCATGTGTGCGGAACTTGGATATCAGTTTCTGCTCAGCGACTCTGCGTTGTCGTGTGTCGTGAAGGCCGCCTTGGAGAACGCTTACCTGAAGATCCAAGGCTGAATGCCCGTGACTGCTGAAGTGCTCCCCCACAGGAAGAGAACATCAGTAGGGTGGCACAGTGGCACAGTGGTTAGCTCTGCTGCCTCACAGCGCCAGGGACCCGGGTTTGATTCCCGACTTGGGTCACTGTCTGTGTGGAGTTTGCACGTTCTCCCCGTGTCTGCGTGGGTTTCCTCCGGGTGCTCCGGTTTCCTCCCACAGTCTGAAAGACGTGCTGGTTAGGTGGATTGGCCATGCTAAATTCTCCCTCAGTGTACCCGAACGGGTGCCGGAGTGTGGCGACTAGGGGATTTTCACAGTAACTCCATTGCAGTGTAAACCTACTTGTGACATTACTAAATAAACTTTTTTTAAATGATTGATGTAAAGATAGAATCATAGAGTTATGCAACACTGAAAAAGGCCCTTCGGCCCACCATGTCTATGCTGACCATCTAATACCATTTTACACTAGCCTCATTAACCAGCACTCAGTCCATAGCCTCTCTGCCTTGCCGATTTAAATGCTCGCCCAGATGCATCTTGAATGTTGTGAGAGTCCATGCCTCCATCACCCTCTCCATATTCCATATTTCTACCACCCTCTGGGTGAAAAATCTTTCCTCAGAACCTCTCGAAACCTTTTATTCCTCACCTTAAACCTCTGCGGTCTGGTCTTAAATACTTCTGCCATGGGGAAAAGATTCTTACAATCTACTCTATCTATGCCCCTCAGATCCCCCCCAGCCTCCCCTGATCCGGGGAAAACAACCCAGCTTATCCAGTCTCTCTTCATAGCTGAAACTTCCTATCCCAGGCAACATCCTGGTGTATCTCCTGTCTAGTGCAATCACATCCTTCCGATAGTGTGGTGACCAGAACTGCACACAATATTCCTGTGACCTAACCAATGTTTTATAAAGTTGTACCAAGACCTTCCCGCTCCCATATTCTATGCCCCGGCTAATGAAGGCAAGCATTCTGTACATCTTCACCACCTTATCAACCTGTGCTGCCATCTTCAGAGATCTATGGACTTGTACACCAAGGTCCCTTTGTTCCTCAATACTCCTTAGTGACCTATCATTCATTGTGTATATCCTACCCTTATTAGACCCCCCAAAATGCATCACTTCACACATATCAGGATTAAATTCCATCTGCCACTGCCCTGCCCAATTTACCAGCTGATCAAAGTCAGTCTGTAGCCGCAGACTATCCTTACTAAAACTTACTAATTAGATGTCTTTAATGTATATAATAAAAAGCAAGGGTCCCAGCACCGATCCCTGTAGTACACTAGGGTGGCACGGTGACACAGTGGTTGGCACTGCTGTCTCACAGCGCCAGGGACCCAGGTTCAATTCCGGTCTCGGGTCACTGTCTGTGTGGAGTCTGCACGTTCTCCGCGTGTCTGCGTGGGTTTCCTCCCATAGTCCAAAGATGTGCAGGTTAAGTGAATTGGCCATAATAAATTCTCCCTCAATGTACCCGAACAGGCGCTGGAGAGTGTGGTGATTAGGGGATTTTCACAGGAACTTCATTGCAGTGTTAATGTAAACCTACTTGTGACACGAATAAGAACAAAGAACAAAGAAAATTACAGCACAGGAACAGGCTCTTCGGCCCTCCAAGCCTGCACCGACCATGCTGTCCGACTGAACTAAAACCCCCTACCTTTCCGGGGACCATATCTCTCTATTCCCATCCTATTCATGTATTTGTCAAGACGCCCCTTAAAAGTCACTACCGAATCCGCTTCCACTACCTCCCCCGGCAATGTGTTCCAGGTACCCACTATTCTCTGTGTAAAAAATCTGCCTCGTACATCTCCTTTAAACCTATGCCCCCTAGTAATTGACTCTTCCACTCTGTCCATGCCTCTCATAATCTTGTAGACTTCTATCAGGTCTCTCCTCAGCCTCCGTCACTCAGTGAGAACAAACCAAGTTTCTCCAACCTCTCCTCATAGCTAATGCCCTCCATACCAGGCAACATCCTGGTAAATCTTTTCTGAACCCTCTCAAAAGCCTCCACATCCTTCTGGTAGTGTGGCGACCAGAATTGAACACTATATTCCAAGCGCGGCTTAACTAAGGTTCTATAAAGCTGCAGCATGACTTGTCAATTTTTAAACTCAATACCCCGGCCGATGAAGGCAAGCATGCCGTACGCCTTCTTGGCTACCTTCTCCACCTGCATTGCCAGTTTCAGTGACCTGTGTACCTGTACACCCAGATCCCTTTGCCTATCAATACTCTTAAGGGTTCTGCCATTTACTGTATATTTCCTATCTGTATTAGACCTTCCAAAATGCATTACCTCACATTTGTCCGGATTAAACTCCATCTGCCATCTCTCCGCCCAAGTCTCCAACTGATCTATATCCTGCTGTATCCTCTGATGGTCCTCATCGCTATCCGCAAATCCACCAACCTTTGTGTCATCCGCAAACTTACTAATCAATCCAGTTACATTTTTCTCCAAATCATTTATATATATTACAAACTGCAAAGGTCCCAGGCTGATCCCTGAGGAACACCACTTGTCACAGCCCTCCATTCAGAAACGCACCCTTCCACTGCTACCCTCTGTCTTCTTTGACCGAGCCAGTTTTGTATCCACCTTGCCAGCTCACCCCTGATCCCGTGCGACTTCACCTTCTGAACCAATCTGCCATGAGGGACCTTGTCAAAGACCTTACTGAAGTCCATGTAGACAACATCTACTGCCTTAGCCTCATCAATCATCTTTGTCACTTCCTCGAAAAACTCGATCAAGTTCGTGAGACACGACCTCCCCTTCACAAAACCATGTTGCCTCTCACTAATACGTCCACTTATTTCCAAGTGGGAATAAATCCTGTCTCGAAGAATCCTCTCCAATAAATTCCCTACCATTGATGTAAGGCTCACCGGCCTGTAATTACCTGGATTATTCTTGCTACCCTTCTTAAACAAAGGAACAACATTGGCTATTCTCCAATCCTCTGGGACCTCCCCTGTAGCCAGTGAGGATACAAAGATTTCTCTCAAAGCCCCAGCAATGTCCTCCCTTGCCTCTCTCAATATTCTGGGGTATATAAGAACATAAGAACTAGGAGCAGGAGTAGACCATTTGGTCCCTCGAGCCTGCTCCGCCATTCAATAAGATCATGGCTGATCTTTTTGTGGACTCAGCTTCACTTACCCGCCCGCTCACCATAACCCTTAATTCCTTTACTGTTCAAAAATTTATCTATCCTTGCCTTAAAAACATTCAATGAGGTAGCCTCAACTGCTTCACTGGGCAGGGAATTCCACAGATTCACAAACCTTTGGGTGAAGAAGTTCCTCTTCAACTCAGTCCTAACTCTGCTTCCCCTTAGTTTGAGGCTATGCCCCCTAGTTCTAGTTTCACCCGCCAGTGGTAACAACTTCCCTGCTTCTATCTTATCTATTCCTTTCATAATCTTATATGTTTCTATAAGATCTCCCCTCATTCTTCTGAATTCCAATGAGTATAGCCCCAGTCGACTCATTTTCTCCTCATAAGCCAACCCTCTCAACTCCGGAATCAACTTAGTGAATCCCCTCTGCACCCCCTCCAGTGCCAGTATATCCTTTCTCAAGTAAGGAGACCAAAACTGTACACAGTACTCCAGGTGTGGCCTCACCAGCACCTTATACAGCTGTAACATAACCTCGCTGTTTTTAAACTCCATCCCTCCAGCAATGAAGGACAAAATTCCATTTACCTTCTTAATTACCTGCTGCACCAGCAAACCAACTCCTTGAGGTTCCTGCACAAGGACACCCAGGTCCCTCTGCACAGTAGCATGCTGCAATTTTTTTACCATTTAAATAGGATCCCACCAGGCCCTGGGGACTTGTATACCTTAATGTTTCTCAAGAACCCAATACCTCCTCCTTTTTGATCTCAATATAAATAAAATAAAAATAAACTGCTGGTCAGAGGCTTCCAATCACAACAGTAACTCTCCACCATCACACTTTGCCTTCTATTAGAACATAGAACAGTAGAACAGTACAGCACAGAACAGGCCCTTTGGCCCACGATGTTGTGCCGAGCTTTGTCCGAAACCAAGATCAAGCTATCCCACTCCCTATCATTCTGGTGTGCTCCATGTGCCTATCCAATAACCGCTTGAATTTTCCTAAAGTGTCCGACTCCACTATCACACCAGGCAGTCCATTCCACACCCCAACCACTCTCTGAGTAAAGAACGTAACTCAGACATCCTTCCTATATCTCCCACCATGAATCTTATAGTTATGCCCCCTAGTAACAGTTCCATCCACCCGAGGAAATAGTCTCTGAACGTCCACTCTATCTATCCCCCTCATCATCTTATAAACCTCTATTAAGTTGCCTCTCAACCTCCTCCGCTCTAAAGAGAAAAGCCCTCGCTCCCTCAACCTTTCCTCATAAGACCTACCCTCCAAACCAGGCAGCATCCTGGTAAATCTCCTTTGCACTCTTTCCAGTACTTCCACATCCTTTTTATAGTGAGGTGACCAGAACTGCACACAATATTCCAAATGTACAGTTGCAGCATAACCCCACGGCTCTTAAACTCAAACCCCCTGTTAATAAACGCGAATTAATTAACCAATTTTGGATCCAACTTGCCAACTTGCCTTGGATCTGATGGACTCGAAGCTTTTGGACCAGCTTTCCATGTGGGATCTTGTCAAAGGCCTTACTGAAGTCCATGTAAACCACATCACCTGTGCTACCCTCATTAATATATTGAGTTACCTTCTCAAAAAACTCAGTTGAATTAGTTAGGCAGGATCTCCCATCAACAGATCCATCCTGACTATCCCTGATCAATCCCTGCCTTTCTAAATATTGATCAATCCTGACCCTCAGAATTGTTTCCAATAATTTCCCTGACACTGACATTAGACTAACTGGCCTGTAATTATTGGGCTTAGCCCTGCTGCCCTTCTTGAATAAAGGTACCACATTAGCTATCCTCCAGTCAACTGGCACTTCATCTGTGGCCTGCGAACTCCCCATCAGGGCCCCTGTAATCTCCTCCTTTGACTCCCATAGCAGCCTGAGATATATCTCATCAGGCCCTGGGGATTTATGCACCTTTATGCCCGTTAAAACATCTAACAGCTCCTCCTTGTTAATTTTACTGTGCTCTGGAACGTAACCATCCCAGCTGACATCTCCAGCTACAATGTCTTTCTCCTTAGTGAATACTTGATTACAACCATTGAAGACATCTTTGCATAATGGCCTTTCAGACCTTCAACCAGCTCACAAACCCTTCCAATACTTCAGAGAGAGCCGAGATATCGGAACAACAGCTTCAACTTGGTGGCTTGCATTTTCTCCCTGAATTATTTACTGGGTGGACAATGTGTGCATTTGTGCTGTGTATGTGCACATGTGAGCATGTTTGTGCATGCGTGCGAATTTGTGTACATGCATGTGAGTGTGTGCATGTATGCACTTGTGTGTGTACATGCGTATGTGCATGTATATGTATATGGGCTTGTGTGTGCATGTGTGCAAGCACATGTGTGTGTGTGGTTGTGTGCCCACATGTGTGTGTGTGTGTTCATGTGTTTGTGTGCCTGCTTAAATGTGTGATTGTCCGTGTGTGTATGTGTTGTGTGCACATGTTTATCTGCCTACTTGTGTGCTTTCCTTGTGTTAATGAAACATATGGTATCCTTGGGGCATCGAGTACAAGAGTAAGGAGGTCATGTTGAACTTGTATCAGACACTAGTTAGGTTCATCTGGAGAACTGTGTCCAGTTCTGGGCACCATACCTGAGGAAGGATGTGAAGACATTGAACAGAGTACAGAGGAGATTCACAAGAATGATTCCAGGGATAAAGAACCATAGCTGTGAGAATAGATTGGAGAAGTTGAGTCTGTTTTCCTTGGAGAAAAGAAGGCTGAGAGGAGACTTGATACAGGTACTCAAGATCCTGAGGGGTATGGACAGGGTAAATAGCTCCCTGTTCCCACTCGAGAGAAGCTCAAGAACTGGAGAGCACAGATTCAAAATAATTTGTAAAAGGAGTAAAAGTGATGTGAGGAAAAGTTATTTCACTCAGAGGGAGGTTGGAGTCTGGAACAAACTTCCTGGGAGGGTGGTGGAGGCAGGTTCAATCACGGTATTGAAAAGGAAATTGGATTGCAAGGTTACGGGGCTAAGGCAGGGAGTGGGACCGGCTAGAATGCTCTTTCAGAGAACCAGTGTAGACTTGATGGGCTGAATGGCCTCCTTCTGCACTATAAGAATTCTGTGATTCTGTGTATGCAAGCGTGTATGTGTGAGTGTGTGTGCGTGTGTGTGTGGGGGGGGGGGGGGTGGGGGCGAGCTGGAAAATTTTTCATCCCTGAGATTATCTAGTTTGAGGCAGACATTACATTTGTCTAGATTGCAGGGATGCGGGGGGATGGGATGCGGGGAGACGGGATGCGGGGGGGATGGGATGCGGGGAGATGGGTGCTTTTGCAAGATCTCATGATTTGTTTAAACGTTGAGTTTGTCCCTGTGACCTCAGCGATATTCTGGTGCTCAGGTTAGCTGGGCGAGTGTTGATTAATTGGCGTGTTAGCTTGTGCAAGAATAACTGGCAGACTTGTGACTGCTGCTATAAATAGACCTTGTGTTGCCTGGAGCCAATTAAGATACAGCTCTGCAAACACTAATAGAATAATGGGCCAGTGAAATGTAGTGTCACACTTCAAAGGCTTTTTTTAACTACTTGTCCTTCTTCTTGAAGAAGGTGTGTGTGAGATAAAATAGCCCACCAAAAATTAAAGCGTGGAGTGAGATCAGGGGTATCAGTGCCCAGAACAACATGAGAATTGTTCGATGATAAAAGACCCAAACTCCAGCTCGTTTGTCTTCTGCTAGCCTCGTTCAGGTTTGTATTTATATGATGCTTTTTATGACTATTAGAGACCTCAGAATAAATTACCACTGAAATATAGTCACTGTTGAAATGTAGGAAACGCAGCAGTATATATACACACAGCAAGATCCCACAAACAGCACTGTGATAACCTGTTTCTCATGATGGATTGAGGGATAAACATTGGTCAGGAACACAGGGGCTCTCTGCAGCTCTGTGACTGTGTGTGTGCTGCACCATTGAAGGTGTTGTAATCCACACCCTGCAGGATGAGACCTTCAGCAGCGCAGCACCCTCTCTGTACCGCACTGAGGAGACAGTCTTTGATTTTTCTTCTCAAGTCCTGAAGTGGGGCTTAAAGCTCGTGACTCTGAGGTGAGAATGGTACCACCTGATCCAAGCTGACACATCTGTGGTGACCGTATAATATGATAATGAGGCTGTTCACTCATCTGTGTTGAGGCCACAGTAAGATCAGCCATGGTCTCATCGACCGGGACAGCAGGCTCGAGGGGCCGAATGGCTGTTAATTCCTGTATTCATGAAGGAGAAGTAAGAGGGGTTGAAATTGTCACTGCAGCTGCCACACCATACAATGGAAACCACGGGAGTGGAATTTCTGGTGGTCTATCATTCTTCAGCCACACCTTCAGTGGTGGACCATAGTCCATCAATGATGGTATCTCTGTCTGGGATTTCCTCTAACCTCCCGCTAAAGCTATGGAGAAGATCGAGAAAGCACTCCACCCCACCCCACTCCTCCCCTCCCACCCCTCCCTGCTCCCTGCCTCCCCACCCTCCCCATCTCACCCCACTCACCCCTTCCCATCATCCCCATCTCACCCCACCCCACTCTTCCCCTCCCTTCCCTCTTGTCTCACCCCAGCCCTCTCCTCCCCTCCCAACCTCACCCCAGCCCTCTCCTCCCCAGCACCCACCTCCCCATCAGCTCCATCCCTCCCACCACCCCCCACTCCTCGCCTCCCACCCTCCCCATCTCACCCCACCTGACTCCCCTCCTACCCAACCTCCCCATCACCCCCACGCGCCCCCCTCACTCCTTCCCTCCCACCCTCTTGTCTCACCCTAGCCCTCTCCTCCCCACCACCCACCTCCCCATCAGCTCTACCCCACCCCATCCCATTTATTTTTTTCATTCATTCATTCCTGGGATGTGGCTGGACGAGTGTTTATTGTCCATCCCGTATTCCCAGTGGGAAGGTGATGGTGTGCTGTCTTCTCCAAGCACTGTGGTCCCTGTGGTCTCACTAGCTTTGTTGAATCTGGTAATATTTTTGTTCTAAAATAGAACTAATCAGTTCATAAAAAGCGTATTTGAAGCATTGCGTGTTCCTATGGGAACTAGCTGGATTATTCAGAAGCAGCATCAATAGTAAAGCAGATTAATATTAATGTCTCTCTGATATCTTAGGCAGGTTTAATCCCTGTCAGACAATGATGAATGTGAGGTAAGCAACAGTGTCGATGAATAGGAGCTGGTAAATATTTGCATAATTCATTTAACAAAATTAGAGAGCTTTTTTGTATTCTTGCGACAAATTGTTTACATTCTGGGTAACATCACAATTATTACAAAAGACTCTGGGTTGGGATGGTTATGCTTTATCGTACCTTTCCTCAGTCCTCATTTAAAGGGCGTCTTGACAAGTACATGAATAGGATGGGAATAGAGGGATACGGAAGGGTAGGGGGTTTTAGTTAAGTCGGGCAGCATGGTTGGTGCAGGCTTGGAGGGCCGAAGGGCCTGTTCCTGTGCTGTAATTATCTTTGTTCTTTGTTCTCTTGGCAGCAGTGTGAGAGGTCACGTTTCAGTGGGTAGCACTTTCCCAATCAGTGAGTCAGGAGATTGACTCAAGGTCCACTGCGGGACCTGTGCATGCAAAATCGAGGCTTCCATTGCACAGTGCTGCATTGCTGGTGATGTCCTTCCGAGGGGATGTTGAACTGAAGTCCTGTGTGCCCCCAGCAGGTGGGCATGAAGGAATGTGTGGTGTCCTCCTCAGTATCCCCCTCAAAGATGTGTGGATTAGGTGGATTGGCCATGCTCAATTGCCCCTTAGTGTCAGGGGGATTAGGTAGGGTAAATATGTTGGGTTATGGGGATAGGGTCTGGGTGGGATTGTGGTCGGTGCAGACTCGATGGGCTGAATGGCCTCCTTCTGCACTGTAGGGATTCTATGATCCCAACCATTATTTATCCCTCAGTCAACACCATAAAAGCAGATCATAGAATCATAGAAACCCTACAGTGCAGAAAGAGGCCATTTGGCCCATCGAGTCTGCACTGACCACAATCCCACCCAGGCCCAACCCCCATATCCCTATATATTTACCGGCTAATCCCTCCAACCTACGCATCTCAGGACACTAAGGGGCAATTTTAGCATGGCCAATCAACCTAACCCGCACATCTTTGGACTGTGGGAGGAAACCGGAGCACCCGGAGGAAACCCACGCAGACACGAGGAGAATGTGCAAACTCCACACAGACAGTGACCCAAGCCGGGAATCGAACCCAGGTCCCTGAAGCTGTGAAGCAGCAGTGCTAACCACTGTGCCACCGTGCCACCCCACCGTGCCACCCCACCATGCCACCCCACCATGCCACCCCACCGTGCCACCCCACCGTGCCACCCCACCATGCCACCCCACCGTGCCACCCCACCGTGCCACCCCACCATGCCACCCACCGTGCCACCCCACCGTGCCACCCCACCATGCCACCCCACCGTGCCACCCCACCGTGCCACCCCACTGTGCCACCCCACTGTGCCACCGTGCCACCCCACCGTGCCACCGTGCTGCCCCACCGTGCCACCCCACCGTGCCACCCCACCGTGCCACCCCACCGTGCCACCCCACCGTGCCACCCCACCATGCCCCCCCACCATGCCACCCCACCGTGCCAACCCACCGTGCCCCCCCACCATGCCCCCCCACCATGCCCACTCTGACTGCCACATTCCCAACACTGCAAAAAATGAGTAAGCTTCAAAAAGTACTTCATTGGCTGCAAACGGTTTCTGGATGTCCTATGATCATGAAGGGTGCAAGTTTTTCTTGTTGAATTAATGGAAGGATTCACGAGCTGGTTGATACTTTGACAGTCTGGAACGTGATCATTCCTTTCATGGCCCCTGACAATCCTCACCCTGATGGAGTCTTTGTCCTGTCTATTGTGGGTCGGGTTTTATGTATTTGCACAGACCACACGACAAGTCATACCCACCAGACACCACAACCCCGCTCAACATCAATCTGAAATACTGAACTCGAATGGTGCCTGAGTCTAAAGGCGAGTTCCAGTTAAAACAGTGCCATGTGCTATTAATAACCAAATTTAGTGCTCCGTACCTTTTCTTCAATTGTGTCATAGAATCATAGAATCCTTGCAGTGCAGAAGGAGGCCATTTAGCCCATCGAGTCTGCACCGACCACAATCCCACCCAGGCCCTATCCCCATAACCCCATGCATTTACCCTAGCTAGTTCCCGTGACACTAAGGGGCAATTTTTAACCTGGCCAATCAACCTAACCCACACATCTTTGGACTGCAGGAGGAAACCGGAGCACCCGGAGGAAACCCACGGTGACATGAGGAAAACGTGCAGACTCCACACAGACAGTGACCCAAGCTGAGAATCAAACCTGAGTCCCTGGCGCTGTGAGGCAGCAGTGCTAACCACTGTGCCACCATGCCACCATGCGGCCTAATTGGTCATCTCCAGGCCCACCTTCCAAAAAAGTTCAATAAATTGAAAAAAACATTTGTAGCAGTAACGGTGACCAAACAAACAGAATTTCATAAGGGCCCATCTGGGTCACTAATGTCCTTTAGGGAAGGAAATCTGCTGTCCTTACCCGGCCTTGCCTACATGTGACCCAGAGCCACAGCAATGTGGTTGACTCCTAAGTAAGAGTTTTAACAACACCAGGTTAAAGTCCAACAGGTTTATTTGGTAGCAAATACCATTAGCTCTCGGAACGCTGCTCCTTCATCAGATGGAGTGGAAATGTGCTCTCAAACAGGGCACAGAGACATTGGTATTTGCTACCAAATAAACCTGTTGGACTTTAACCTGGTGTTGTTAAAACTCTTACTGTGTTTACCCCAGTCCAACGCCGGCATCTCCACATGTTGACTCCTAACCCAGCTCTGGAATAGCCGAACGAGACACTCAGCTGTGATGAAGAAGGAGGCTCACCATCAGCTTACTAACAGCAATTAGGGATGGCCGATAGATTCTGGTCATGCCAGAGACGCCCACATCCCTGAATGAATATAAAAAAGGACATCTTAAAGTGCCTTCCAGACAATGAAGTATAGTCAATACTGTAATAAAGGAGGTTTTTGCTTGGCCTCATCGACTGAAATGCTAATCTCTGTTCCTCCTTTGTAAATCCAGCAATTTTTCTTCTGATCTCTGTTCCGCCAAACTGAGGCGGAGATTCCAGAGAACAATATTCCCCCGACTGTCTCAGTCAATGGCTGGAATCTTCCATTTTCAGCGGGTGTCTCTTGCAGTTAAATAGACAATGGCGGGGCTTCCCAACTCAGAGCCTTGGGATACAATACCTCATCCGCCAAGAGCTGCCAGCCAATCAGAGGCTGACAGCTCATGCACACAGCAGCACCAAAGATTTACAAGTTGTGTAGGTCGCATTTCCCGACCTGGAGTTGGGAAGAATACAGCGCAGGCAGGAAGGATCAGGAGTTTCATTGACTGGCCACTTAAAGGATTTACATGATGGTAAAAGGTGAAGCCTCCATAGTTCCAGATGACCATATGCCGGCTGGCGGTGATTTAACCTGAGGATCACCGCACCTCAGGCGAGGGGCAAGGCTGAAAATAACCTCAGCCGGCACAGGCATTGAACCCATGCTGTTGGCATCATTCCGCATCACTAACCAGCTGCTCAGCCAATTGAGCTAAACTGACTCAAATCATAGAATCATAGAATCCCTACAGTGCAGAAGGAAGCCATTTGGCCCATCGAGTCTGCACTGACAACAATCCCACCCAGGCCCTATCCGCGTAACCCCACATATTAACCCCGACACGAAGGGTCAATTTATTATGATCAATCCACCTAACCTGCACATCTTTTGGAGAGTGGGAGGAAACCGGAGCACCCGGAGGAAACCCACGCAGACATGGGGAGAACGTGCAAACTCCACACAGGCAGTGACCCGAGCCGGAATTGAACCCAGGTCCCTGGCGCTATGAGGCAGCAGTGCTAACCACTGTGCCACTGTTCTGCCCCGATGAAGGTGGGGTAGGAAGGTCAACCATTGGCCTTCCTGCCTAGAACTTACTTTTGATGGCGATGGGAATGCCTCGATGTGAACCTACCTCTTTCCTCGCTTCTTGTAGGGGTAGGCAATTCTAGTCAATGTTTTTTCCACTAAACCTGATGCCGGGATGTTGGGAAGGCAGCAAATCACAAACAAAATACATTCACCTGGGAGTGGAAACACTTAAAGCTGCAATTTAGTGAGGTGAGTTAATTTGGTCTTTGTCTCTCAGTTTTGGGTTTGTTAAATTGTTGACCCAAAAGTTCAACAACTGCACTTGAGATTGGGGGAGAGTTAATACATTCTGAAACTTCCAATGCAGGGCTGAGGGCATGCTGCACTGTCAGGGGTGCTGTATTTTGGATGAGTGCACTCACCTGATGAAGGAGCAGCGTTGCGAAAGCTTGTGGCTTGTGCTACCAAATAAACCTTTTGGACTTTAACCTGGTGTTGTGAGACTTCTTACTGTGTTTACCCCAGTCCAACGCTGGCATCTCCACATCCTGTCTACATCAACAGGGATGAAGTAGAAAGTTGTCGAGAGCTTCAAGTTTTTAGGTGTCCAGATCACCAACAACCTGTCCTGGTCCCCCCCATGCCGACACTATAGTTAAGAAAGCCCACCAATGTCTCTACTTTCTCAGAAGACTAAGGGCATTTGGTATGTCAGCTATGACTCTCACCAACTTTTACAGATGCACCATGGAAAGCATTCTTTCTGGTTGTATCACAGCTTGGTATGGCTCCTGCTCTGCCCAAGACCACAAAGAATACAAAAGGTTGTGAATGTGGCCCAATCCATCACACAAACCAGCCTCCCATCCATTGACTCTGTCTACACTTCCCGCTGCCTCGGCAAAGCAGCCAGCATAATTAAGGACCCCACGCACCCCGGACATTCTCTCTTCCACCTTCTTCCTTCAGGAAAAAGGTACAAAAGTCTGAGGTCATGTACCAACCGACTCAAGAACAGCTTCTTCCTTGCTGCTGTCAGACTTTTGAATGGACTTACCTTGCATTAATTTGATCTTTCTCTACACCCTAGCTATAACTGTAATGCTACATTCTGCACTCTCTCGTTTCCTTCTCTATGAACGGTATGCTTTGTCTGTATAGGGAAGTAGTTGGGAAGATGCTAGAGTCCATTATTAAAGAGGAAATAACAGAGCACCTGAATAAGAATGGTTCGATCAAGCAGACGCAGCATGGATTCATGAAGGGAAAGTCGTGTTTGACGAATCTACTGGACTTTTATGAAGATGTCACTAGTGCGGTTGACAGAGGGGAACCGGTGGATGTGGTGTTTTTAGATTTCCAGAAGGCGTTCGATAAGGTGCCTCACAAAAGGTTGCTGCAGAAGATTGGGGTACACGGAGTTAGGGGTAAGGTGTTGGCGTGGATTGGGGATTGGCTATCTAACAGGAAGCAGAGAGTTGGGATAAATGGGTGCTTTTCTGGTTGGCAGTTGGTGACCAGTGGCGTGCCGCAGGGATCGGTGCTGGGGCCTCAATTGTTTACCATTTACATAGATGATCTGGAGGAGAGGACTGAATGTAGGGTATTCAAGTTTGCTGATGACACGAAGGTGAGTGGGAAAGCGAATTGCGTGGAGGACGCGGAAAGTCTGCAGAGAGATTTGGATAGGCTGAGCGAGTGGGCGAGGATCTGGCAGATGGAATATAACGTTAGCAAATGTGAGGTTATCCACTTTGGAAGAAATAATAGTAAATTGGAATATTATTTAAATGGAGAAAAATTACATCGTGCGACTGTGCAGAGGGACCTGGGGGTCCTTGTGCACGAATCGCAAAAACTCAGTCTGCAGGTGCAGAAGGCGAATGGAATGTTGGCCTTTATCGCGAGGGGGATAGAATATAAAAGCAGGGAGGTCTTGCTGCAACTGTACAAGGCACTGGTGAGGCCGCAACTGGAGTACTGTGTACAGTTTTGGTCCCCTTATTTGCGAAAGGATATATTGGCCTTGGAGGGAGTGCAGAGAAGGTTCACCAGGTTGATACCGGAGATGAGGGGTGTAGCTTATGAGGAGAGATTAAACAGATTGGGTCTGTACTCGTTGGAGTTTAGAAGGATGAGGGGTGATCTTATAGAGACATATAAGATAATGAAGGGGCTGGATAGGGTAGAGGTGGAGAGATTCTTTCCACTTAGAAGGGAAACCAGAACTAGAGGGCACAGCCTCAAAATAAGGGGGGGCCAGTTCAGAACAGAGTTGAGGGGGAACTTCTTCTCTCAGAGGGTAGTGAATCTCTGGAATTCTCTGCCCATTGAAGTGGTGGAGGCTACCTCGTTGAATATGTTTAAATCACGGGTAGATAGTTTTCTGATCGATAAGGGAATTAGGGGATATGGGGAGCAGGCGGGTAAGTGGAACTGATTTGCTTCAGATCAGCCATGATCTTGTTGAATGGCGGGGCAGGCTCGAAGGGCCAGATGGCCTACTCCTGCTCCTATTTCTTATGTTCTTATGTTCTTATAGCGCGTAAGAAACAATACTTTTCACTGTATACGAATACATGTGACAATAATAAATCAAATTAGATCAAATCATAGAGATATGCTGCACAAACAAAGGCCATATGATCCTTTTTGCTTGAACCAGATCCTTGATAGAGCTATTGAAATAATCTCACGCCCCTCCATTTTCCCGAGGAGCATACACATTTTTCACCGTTAAGTATTTATCCAATCCCGGACTGAGAGTTCCTATTAAATCTGCCTCCATCATTCTTTCAGGCAACGCCTTCCAGAACACAACAACTCGCTCTGTGCAGAAAGGACTCCCTCCTCCCCCCACCCGCCGCCACCAGCACCCCCCCACCCCCCCCCCACCCCCCGCCCCCCACCCCCCCACCCCTCATGGCATGATTCCGGTGGCAGAGACGGCTCGTCATTGGCCACGGGCAGGATCCTCCGGTCCCGCTGGATAACATCACTACAGGAACTGGGGGACACTATTTCACGGCACCCTTTTCAATTGTTTGGTGCAGTTTCAATTGTCCTATTCCCATATAACTGGTCATCCGCTCTCACTATGTACGCAGGTGGACAATTGCAAAAAGGTTAAACGGGAAGAGGGAAAGGAGAATTTGGGAATTGTAATGACCTCAGCAAGGCCCAGGAGGCTGACCTCTTGGAGTATGAGCTCCCTGATTGAGAGAATGATGGCCTGCCAATCAGGGAGCCTCACCTGGGTATATACGGAGTGTCAAGGCTACTGACACTCTGGATTCTGACTGTGTACCTGAAACACTCTTAAGGAGTGGAATTAAGTTTGTAAATAAAGGGAGTCTGGTGAAGGGATACCGAGGGGCTATTTCAGGAATATGAGTCGCTTTCTTCGTGTCTGCTTTACTCCCTTTGTCACTGAATTGTGTTCGCTGCTTATTAAGTAAATATAAAGTCGTGAAGTTTATTTATCTGCGTTTAGGTACAAGGAGTTTTCAACTAAACTCAGTGAGTGAGGATAAAACTGTGTCGCTATGGCCATAAATATAGCTGATTAGAGACACATTGGACAACAGGTCTAGCCAGCAAAGAAATTACTGGTCATATTTCAAGATTAGCTGTTCAGTCCGCTCTGTGCTTTGGTTTACAGGCAGCTCCAGCAGCTGTCTGAAATGATTATGGCCACATCCTTGTACCTCATTCATGCTCCAACCAGGACTGAAGTCTCCATTCAGTAAGTCGTTATTTGGGCAGTAACTTTATTGCAATGTATTTGAAGTTTTCCATAAACCCTCCCCCTTAATTTTCACCCCATCTTTGTAAATCCCCCTTCCAAGCAGAGACAGAAACCGCAACCCTCTATCTCTCGGTGGCACAGTGGTTAGCACTGCTGCCTCACAGCGACAGGGACATGGGTTCAACTCCTGGCTTGGGTCACTGTCTGTGTGGAGTCTGCACATTCTCCCCGAGTCTGCGTGGCTTTCCTCCGGGTGCTCCGATTTCATCCCACAGTCCGAAAGATGTGCTGGTTAGGTGCATTGGCCATGTTAAATTCTCCCTCAGTGTACCCGAACAGGCGCCGGAGTGTGGCAACTCGGGGATTTCCACAGTAACTTTGCTGCAGTGTTAATATCAGCCAACTTGTGACACTAATAAATATGTAAACTTTAAAACTAAATGCTCCATCCAAATTGAGGCTGACAGACATTCACCCTGATTTTCTGGTGCAGTTCCTCAATCGATGCTCCTATTTCCTGTTACATTCACTTTCTCCAATACTCGGCAGGGAGATAAGGAAATCCCACTCACAGTATGCACTTAAGCCCCAGAAGGAAGCCTGTTACTTTGATACAACCACCTTGCGGGGAGCGTATCCGTCAGAGGAGAACTTCATCTTAAGGCCAGGTCCCCGGGAGATCAATTAACCTGTAGGAAACAGCAAGTTACTGGCTCTGCAGTGTGTGCTATGCTGGGATTGTTAAATTGTCACACACAGGGGCAGGCCGTACTGATCCTGCTGGATCCCTTGAATAGTGGAAATACAGAGAATCTACAACACAGAATCAGGCCATTCGACCCATCTGCTCTTTACCCGCAGTTATAATTCACAAGAGCCTCCTCCCACTCTGCTTTATCCCACCTCATTAACGTACCTTCTATTCTTCTTCCCCCTCATGTGTTTATCCAGCTCCCCCTTAAACATTTCCCCTAATCACCTCCATTGGCTGTGGAACTTCACATCCTTATTATCTCTGGACATTTTCCTGAGTTTCCTATTGGGTTAATTGGTGACTATCTTGCTGAGTTCTAATTAGGGGCTCACTTACAAAGAACAAAAGAAGAACAAAGGAAATTACAGCAAGACACCCTTAAAAGTCACTATCGTATCTGCTTCCACTACCTCCCACAGCAACGAGTTCCAGGCACCCACCACTCTCTGTGTAAAAAACTTGCCTCATTCTTCTCTTTTAAACCTTGCCCCTCGCACCTTAAACCTATGCCCCCTAGTAATTGACTCTTCCACCCTGGAAAAAAGCTTCTGACTATCCACTCTGTCCATGCCTCTCATAATCTTGTAGACTTCTATCAGGTCTCCCCTCAACCTCCGTCGTTCCAGTGAGGACAAACCAAGTTTCTCCAAACTCTCCTCATAGCTAATGCCCTCCATACCAGGCAACATCCTGGTAAATCTTTTCTGAACCCTCTCCAAATCCTCCACACCCTTCTGGTAGTGTGGCGACCATAATTGAACACTATATTCCAAGTGGAGCCTAACTAAGGTTCTATAAAGCTGCAACATGATTTGCCAATTTTTAAACTCAATGCCCCGGCCAATGAAGGCAAGCATGCCGTATGCCTTCTTGACTACCTTCTCCACCTGCATTGCCACTTTCAGTGGCCTGTGTACCTGTACACCCAGATCCCTTTGTCTATCAATACTCTGAAGAGTTCTGCCATTTACTGTATATTTCCTATCTGTATTAGACCTTCCAAAATGCATTACCTCATATTTGTCCGGATTAAACTCCATCTGCCATCTCTCCGCCCAAGTCTCCAACTGATCTATATCCTGCTGTATCCTCTGATGGTCCTCATCACTATTCGCAATCCACCAACTTTTGCGTCGTCCACAAACTTACCAATCAAACCAGTTACATTTTTCTCCAAATCATTTATATATATTACAAACAGCAAAGGTCCCAGCACTGATCCCTGAGGAACACCACTTGTCACAGCCCTCCATTCAGAAACGCACCCTTCCACTGCTACCCTTTGTCTTCTATGTCCGAAGCAATTCTGTATCCACCTTGCCTGCTCACCTCTGATCCCATGTGGCTTCACCTTCTGCACCAGTCTGCCATGAGGGACCTTGTCAAAGGCCTTACTGAAGTCCATGTAGACAACATCCACTGCCCTACCCTCATCAATCATCTTTGTCACTTCCTCAAAATACTGGATCAAGTTAGTAAGACATGACCTCCCCTTCACAAAACCATGTTTCCTAATACGTCCACTTATTTCCAAGTGGGAGTAAATCCTGTCTCGAAGAATCCTCTCCAATAATTTTCCTATCACTGATGTAAGGCTCACCGGCCTGTAATTACCTGGATTATTCTTGCTACCCTTCTTAAACAAAGGAACAACATTGGCTATTCTCCAATCCTTTGGGACCTCCCCTGTAGCCAGTGAGGATACAAAGATTTCTCTCAAGGCCTCAGCAATTTCCTCCCTTGCCTCTCTCAGTTTTCCGGGATATATCCCATCAGGCCTTGGGGACCTGTCTACCTGAATGTCTCTCAGGAACCCCTTCTTCTTGTTGATCTCAACATGACTCGAACTATCTACACACCCTTCCCCAGACTCATCATCCACCAAGCCCTTCTCTTTGGTGAATACTGATGCAAAGTACTCATTTAATACCTCACCCGTTTCCTCTGGCTCCACACGTAGATTCTCTCCCCTGTCCTTCAGTGGGCCAACCCTCTCCCTGGCTACCCTCTTGATTTTTATATATGTATAAAAAGCCTTGGGATTTTCCTTAATCCTGCTGGCCAATGATTTTTTGTGACCCCTTTTAGCCCTCCTTACTCCATGCTTAAGTTTCTTTCTACTTTCCTTGTATTCCACACTTGCTTCGTGCGTTCCTAGCCTCCTAACTTTGACAAATGCTTCCTTTTTCTCTAGTAAACCCCAACATTGTGACTACACCCTTCCTATTCCTGAGCTCTACCCATATTTCCTCACTGTATGAGCCCTCTGAGGAGTTCTCCCGCAGTACATGGTACACAGTACAGGCGGCACGGTAGCACAGTGGTTAGCACTGCTGCTTCACAGCTCCAGGGACCTGGGTTCGAGTCCCGGCTTGGGTCACTGTCTGTGTGGAGTTTGCACATTCTCCTCGTGTCTGCATGGGTTTCCTCCGGGTGCTCCGGTTTCCTCCCACAGTCCAAAGATGTGTGGGTTAGGTTGATTGGCTATGCTAAGAAAAAATTGCCCTGAGTGTCCTGAGATGCGTAGGTTAGAGGGATTAGTGGGTAAATATGTAGGGATATGGGGGTAGGGCCTGGGTGGGTTGTGGTCGGTGCAGACTTGATAGGCCGAATGGCCTCTTTCTGTACTGTAGGGTTTCTATGATTTCTATGATTTACAGCTGTGATATTCTCCTTAGCCAGTAGCGGAACTCCTCCACCCCTTTTACATCCCCCTCTATCCCGCCTGAAACATCTGTATCCTGGAATGTTAAGCTGCCAACACTGTTCTTCCCTTAACCAAGTCTCTATAATGGCAACAACATCATAGTTCCTCGTACAAATCCAAGCTCTAAGTTCATCTGCCTTACCTGTTCCACCTTTGCATTGAAATAAATGCACTTCAGTCTACCGGCCCCTCTTTGATTCGCAGCCACACCCTGCCTGCTCTTCCTCTGAGTCTTACTGATCTTACTCTCTGGAAGTGGAAACATTTTATCTGCATCGACCCTGTGAGACCCTTTCATAATCTTCAAGATGTCAGGTCACCCTCAGTTTTCTCTTTTCAAGAGAGAAAACTCCCAACTTTCCAACTGTTCTGCTAGGTTGTGGAAATCCAGCGAGGGAACCGGAAGAGAGTCTGTCTCAATCATCCTCTGGTTTCTCACAGAGAGTGTGGCTGCAGGTCTTCACTTCCCCTTTGACCTTCATATTCCCTGAGTCCAGCTAATCCAACACTCAGGAAAATTGTTCCTGTAATGATCGACATAAATAGATTTTTTTGCACGTTAACGGAATTAGGGGATAGGGTAGGGAAGGAGAGTTGAGAGAGGAAACCATTCCCACAGAACAGAATGATGGAACCATTTGGCCTATTCCTGCTCCTATCCTGTATGTTCTAATGATGTGGGTGAGAATTTTAACCCCTTACAAGGGGATGCAGACTAATCCCTCCCAAGCTTGCAACTCCCACATCCAAGAAGGGCAAGGCTGGATGTGTGTGGGAATGCCAGCACCCCCAAGTTTCCTTCCCCCTCACATACCATCCCGAAATGTTACATAATTTCCTCATCGTGGCTGGGTCAAAATCCTGGATGTCCCTCCTTCACCGCTCTGTGCGGGGATCTCCCATTGAGGGACTGCTACAACTTGAGAAGATAGCTCACCACCACCTTCTCAAGAAACAACTAGAAAGTGGGCAACAAATGTCAACTTTGCCAATGGCACTCACACCCTGAGAATCAGTGATTTTTTTTCACATAAAAATCTAAAGACGCATTACAAAACATTTCAAATTGTTATCACAGTAAAGTGCCACGATATTCACATTTTCTTCAGAGGTTAAGATTCACTCTGAGATGCTTCAGCTCAGTAACGAGAACATTCAAAACTATTCAATATTGTCATTACAGAGAATTCAGACTATATACATCACTCACGTTCCATCTGCAGTGCTTCAATACAGTTAGGATTCAGCAAACATTCTGAGGAGTTTTACCCAGTTACTAGCCCCTTGATGTACATTGGCTGAAAGGTCGTACACAGCGACCTTCCCTCATTGTGTCTCTGTGATGGCTGCCCCAAGCTTTACTGTGTCCCTCAGCACGTAGTCCTGGGCTTTGGAATGTGTCAGTCTGCAACACTCAGTGGAGGACAATTCTTTGCACTGGAAGGCCAACAAGCTTCAGTCAGACCAAAGAGCGTCTTTCACTGAGTTGATGACCTTCAGTAGCAGTTGATGTTTGTCTCAGTGTGCGTCCCTGGGAACAGCCTGTAGAATACAGAGTCCTGCGTCCCTGGGAACAGCCCGTACAGCACAGAGACCCATCCCTGGGAACAGCCCGTACAGCACAGAGACCCATCCCTGGGAACAGCCCGTACAGCACAGAGACCCATCCCTGGGAACAGCCCATACAGCACAGAGTCCCCATCCCTGGGAACAGCCCATACAGCACAGAGTCCCCGTCCCTGGGAACAGCCCGCAGAGCACAGAGTCCCCGTCCCTGGGAACAGCCCGTACAGCACAGAGTCCCCATCCCTGGGAACAGCCCATACAGCACAGAGTCCCCATCCCTGGGAACAGCCCATACAGCACAGAGTCCCCATCCCTGGGAACAGCCCGTAGACACAGAGTCCCCGTCCCTGGGAACAGCCCATAGAGCAGAGTCCCCGTCCCCAGGAACAGCCCATACAGCACAGAGTCCCTGTCCCTGGGAACAGCACAGTAAGAAGTCTCACAACACCAGGTTAAAGTCCAACAGGTTTATTTGGTAGCAAATACCATAAGCTTTTGGAGCAGAGCTCCTTCGTCAGATGGAGTGGATATCTGTTCTCAAACAGGGCACAGACACAGAAATCAAATTACAGAATACTGATTAGAATGCAAATCTCTACAGCCAGCCAGGTCTTAAATGTACAGACAATGTGGGTGGAGGGAGCATTCAACACAGGTTAAAGAGATGTGTATTGTCTCCAGACAGAACAGCTAGTGAAATTCTGCAAGTCCAGGAGGCAAGCTGTGGGGGTTACTGATAATGTGACATAAATCCAACATCCCGGTTTAGGCCATCCTCATGTGTGCGGAACTTGGCTATCAGTTTCTGCTCAGCGACTCTGCGCTGTCGTGTGTCGTGAAGGCTGCCTTGGAGAACGCTTACCCGAAGATCAGAGGCTGAATGCCCGTGACCGCTGAAGTGCTCCCCCACAGGAAGAGAACAGTCTTGCCTGGTGATTGTCGAGCGGTGTTCATTCATCCGTTGTCGCAGCGTCTGCATAGTTTCCCCAATGTACCATGCCTCGGGACATCCTTTCTTGCAGCGTATCAGGTAGACAACGTTGGCCGAGTTGCAAGAGTAGGTACCGTGTACCTGGTAGATGGTGTTCTCACGTGAGATGATGGCATCCGTGTCGATGATCCGGCACGTCTTGCAGAGGTTGCTGTGGCAGGGTTGTGTGGTGTCATGGTCACTGTTCTCCTGAAGGCTGGGTAGTTTGCTGCGGACAATGGTCTGTTTGAGGTTGCGCAGAGCACAGAGTCCCCGTCCCTGGGAACAGCCCGTAGACACAGAGTCCCTGTCCCCGGGAACAGTCCGTAGAGCACAGAGTCCCCGTCCCCGGGAACAGCCCATAGACACAGAGTCTCCGTCCCTGGGAACAGTCCGTACAGCACAGAGTCTCCGTCCCTGGGAACAGCCCATAGACACAGAGTCCCCGTCCCTGGGAACAGTCCGTACAGCACAGAGTCCCCGTCCCCGGGAACAGCCCATAGACACAGAGTCTCCGTCCCTGGGAACAGTCCGTACAGCACAGAGTCTCCGTCCCTGGGAACAGTCCGTAGAGCACAGAGTCCCCGTCCCTGGGAACAGTCTGTACAGCACAGAGTCCCTGTCCCTGGGAACAGCCCGTACAGCACAGAGTCTCCGTCCCTGGGAACAGTCCGTAGAGCACAGAGTCCCCGTCCCTGGGAACAGCCCATAGACACAGAGTCCCCGTCCCTGGGAACAGCCCATAGACACAGAGTCCCCGTCCCTGGGAACAGTCCGTACAGCACAGAGTCTCCGTCCCTGGGAACAGTCCGTAGAGCACAGAGTCCCCGTCCCTGGGAACAGTCCGTAGAGCACAGAGTCTCCGTCCCTGGGAACAGTCCGTAGAGCACAGAGTCCCTGTCCCTGGGAACAGCCCATAGACACAGAGTCCCCGTCCCTGGGAACAGCCCATAGACACAGAGTCCCCGTCCCTGGGAACAGTCCGTACAGCACAGAGTCTCCGTCCCTGGGAACAGTCCGTAGAGCACAGAGTCCCCGTCCCTGGGAACAGTCCGTAGAGCACAGAGTCTCCGTCCCTGGGAACAGTCCGTAGAGCACAGAGTCCCTGTCCCTGGGAACAGTCCGTACAGCACAGAGTCTCCGTCCCTGGGAACAGTCCGTAGAGCACAGAGTCCCCGTCCCTGGGAACAGTCCGTAGAGCACAGAGTCTCCGTCCCTGGGTACAGTCCGTAGAGCACAGAGTCCCTGTCCCTGGGAACAGTCCGTACAGCACAGAGTCTCCGTCCCTGGGAACAGTCCGTAGAGCACAGAGTCTCCGTCCCTGGGAACAGCCCGTACAGCACAGAGTCTCCGTCCCTGGGAACAGTCCGTACAGCACAGAGTCCCTGTCCCTGGGAACAGTCCGTACAGCACAGAGTCTCCGTCCCTGGGAACAGCCCGTACAGCACAGAGTCCCTGTCCCTGGGAACAGCCCGTACAGCACAGAGTCCCCGTCCCTGGGAACAGTCCGTACAGCACAGAGTCTCCGTCCCTGGGAACAGCCCGTACAGCACAGAGTCCCTGTCCCTGGGAACAGCCCGTACAGCACAGAGTCTCCGCCCCTGGGAACAGCCCGTACAGCACAGAGTCCCCGTCCCTGGGAACAGTCCGTACAGCACAGAGTCTCCGTCCCTGGGAACAGCCCGTACAGCACAGAGTCCCCGTCCCTGGGAACAGTCCGTACAGCACAGAGTCTCTGTCCCTGGGAACAGTCCGTACAGCACAGAGTCCCTGTCCCTGGGAACAGTCCGTACAGCACAGAGTCTCCGTCCCTGGGAACAGTCCGTAGAGCACAGAGTCCCCGTCCCTGGGAACAGTCCGTACAGCACAGAGTCTCCGCCCCTGGGAACAGTCCGTAGAGCACAGAGTCCCCGTCCCTGGGAACAGTCCGTACAGCACAGAGTCCCTGTCCCTGGGAACAGCCCGTAGAGCACAGAGTCCGCATCCCTGGGAACAGTCCGTACAGCACAGAGTCTCCGTCCCTGGGAACAGCCCGTAGAGCACAGAGCCCCGTCCCTGGGAACAGTCCGTACAGCACAGAGTCTCCGTCCCTGGGAACAGTCCGTACAGCACAGAGTCTCCGTCCCTGGGAACGCCCCGTAGAGCACAGAGCCCCGTCCCTGGGAACAGTCCGTACAGCACAGAGTCCCCGTCCCTGGGAACAGTCCGTACAGCACAGAGTCTCCGTCCCTGGGAACGCCCCGTAGAGCACAGAGCCCCGTCCCTGGGAACAGTCCGTACAGCACAGAGTCTCCGTCCCTGGGAACAGTCCGTACAGCACAGAGTCTCTGTCCCTGGGAACAGTCCGTACAGCACAGAGTCTCCGTCCCTGGGAACAGCCCGTACAGCACAGAGTCTCCGTCCCTGGGAACAGTCCGTACAGCACAGAGTCCCTGTCCCTGGGAACAGTCCGTACAGCACAGAGTCTCCGTCCCTGGGAACAGCCCGTAGAGCACAGAGTCCGCATCCCTGGGAACAGCCCGTAGAGCTGTCGACACAGTTGGGACTTCACGCAGGTCCTCGGGTAAGTGCGGGAGAGGGGGTAAGGATTCTGTGGTGGTCAGTAATTCAAGTGTGGGATGTGTAGAGCTGGCAGTGTCACTGTGGTCCAGAACAGAAGCTCTGGGCTGATTTGAATGGTTTCTTCCTGGACAACTTTGTTAAGGTGGTATCATTTGTCCCAATTTGGACTCCAATTTGCATAAATGTAAAGCTGTCTTAAAATGAGCAAGCGAGGTGGGATGCCCAGAGTAATTCACCCATTCCGTCTGAACTAAGCTCCCCACCACACTGTGGTACAAGACACCTTACAATTGCCCCTTCCTATCCATGACTTTGAGATTTGCTTTTAACCTGGGATACTCTCTGTCTGCTGTATTTTGCTTTTCAAATTCTTGTGGAAGATTTACTGCGCACAAATCCCTTCCCAGATAGGTGAGTTTGCAATTCCTTCATTTTAATCACATAAAGTAACTGAGTTGATCAGTTGACAATTCTCAAATACAAGTTGCCAATTCTGGGCACGAATTCATTCGAAGGTCCAAGCACTCCAGGGGAAAAGAAGAGATCTTTGTCTGAATGTGCTACATTAGTTTTGGAAGAGACATTAAACTGAGATGCCCTCTGCCCTTTCAGGACATTAAGAGTTTTAACAACACCCAGGTTAAAGTCCAACAGGTTTATTTGGTAGCAAATGCCATTAGCTTTCGGAGCGCTGCCCCTTCGTCAGATGGAGTGGATATCTGCTCTCAAACAGGGCACAGACACAAAATCAAGTTACAGAATACTGATTAGAATGCGAATCTCTCCAGCCAACCAGGTCTTAAAGATACAGACAATGTGAGTGGAGGGAGCATTAAGCACAGGTTAAAGAGATGTGTATTGTCTCCAGACAGGACAGCCAGTGAGTAACTCCAAGGCGGCCTTCACGACACACAACAACGCAGAATCGCTGAGCAGAAACTGATAGCCAAGTTCCGCACACATGAGGACGGCCTAAATCGGGATCTTGGGTTCATGTCACACTATCAGTAACCCCCACAGCTTGCCTCCTGGACTTGCAGAATCTCACTGGCTGTCCTGTCTGGAGACAATACACATCTCTTTAACCTGTGCTTAATGCTCCCTCCACTCACATTGTCTGCATCTTTAACACCTGGTTGGCTGTAGAGATTCGCATTCTAATCAGTATTCTGTAACTTGATTTTGTGTCTCTGTGCCCTGTTTGAGAGCAGATATCCACTCCATCTGACGAAGGAGCAGCGCTCCAAAAGCTAATGGCATTTGCTACCAAATAAACCTGTTGGACTTTAACCTGGTGTTGTTAAAACTCTTACTGTGTTTACCCCAGTCCAACGCCGGCATCTCCACATCATGACTTTCAGGACATCCCATGGCCACTGTTCCAAAGAAGACCAGGGGAGTTCTCCCTCAGGGTCCTGGTTCAATCCCTCAACCCACATCACTCATAAAGATGATCATTTATCACATTGCTGTTTGCGGGAGCTTGCTGTGAGCTAATTGGCTACCTTGTTTCCCATGTCACAACAGTGCCCACACATGGAGAGTACTTTATTTGCAGAAAGCCCTTTAGGATGCCCTGAAGCTGAGAAAGGCACTACACAAATGCAAGTTCACCCTTCATAAGTTCATAAGATATAGGGGCAGAATTAGGCCATTCGGTCCATCGAATTTGCTCCGCCATTCGATCATGGCTGATATGCTCCTTATCCCCATTTTCCTGCCTTCTCCCTGTAACCCTTCAACCCATTCCCAATTAAAAATCTGGCTAACTCCTCCTTGAATTTACTCACTGTCCCAGCATCCACTGCACTTTGGGGCAGCGAATTCCATAGATTCACAACCCTTTGGGAGAAGTAGTTTCTCCTCAACTCTGTTTTAAATTTGCTACCCCTTATCCTAAGACTATGACCTCTCGTCCTAGAATGCCCCACAAGAGGAAGCATCCGCTCCACGTCTACTTTATCCAAAATTTATCATCTTGTACACCTCAATGTGATCTCCCCTCATTCTTCTAAATTCCAGAGAGTGTCGGCCTGAACTGTTCAGTCTCTCTTCATACGACAAACCCCTCATCTCTGGAATCAATCGAGTGAACCTCCTCTGAACTGCCTCCAATGCCACTACATCTTTCCTCAAATAAGGGGACCAAAGCTTCCTTTGTCGTGAAAAGCCAGTCGATGCTGAACTCAGAGCTGAGGCAAAAAGCATTTTTGAGGGAATGTGAAACAGAGAAAAGGAGAGGCTGGCAGAGCGAAGCAGACTCAGGAAAAAAACACAGTGAGAGAAAGAAAGAATAAAAGTAAGACAGAAAGGGATAGCTAGAACATAGAATCCTACAGTGCAGAAAGAGGCCATTTGGCCCATCGAGCCTGCACCGACAACAATCCCACCCAGGCCCTATCCCCATAACCCCACATATTTACCCCGCTAATCCCTCTAACCTAAGCATCCCAGGACACTAAGGGGCAATTTATCATGGCCAATGCACCTAACCTGCACATCTTTGGAGTGTGGGAGGAAACCGGAGCGCCCGGAGGAAACCCACGCAGACACGGGGAGAACATGCAAACTCCACACAGACAGTGACCCAAGCCGGGAATCGAACCCAGGTCCCTGGCGCTGTGAGGCAGCAGTGCTAACCACTGTGTGCCAACCCTTAAAAAAAGAAACTAGACTGTGAAAGGGCAGGAACAGATAAAATGAGAAGAGAGGAATAGAGAGGAGAGGGAACAGGGAACAGGGAAGGCCAGATTTACAAAAAAAATAGACCAGGAGAGAGAAAGAAAGTTGGAACAGGAGAAAGGGGGGAAGGGGGAAAGGGTAAGAGGTTGGAAAACTTAGCAAAGCAAGAGAGATCAAAAGTGAGTGAGAAAGAGAAAGAGGAGAGAGAGAAAGAAAGAATGGGGGGAGCATGAGCAGATTGTATGTGTCTGCTCTCTGTGGGTAGAAAGTGTCGTGTCTGCATTTGGTGTAAGTGCACAGACACTCACAGTGGTTTCTTCTGCTGCCCTTGTGTATTGAGGAGTTGCACTTTGCAGAGCCATCACTCGCAGCGTGATGAGGCTGCTTACCCCAGCAGTCCTTGTATTGATGGGCAATCAATCTGCTCAGTCAATGAAAGGTATAAATCTGCAGGCGCAGATCTGGGTGAACATTAATCAACCTTTAATACCGAACTTATGTATTAATGCTTAAAGCAGCAAAACTCATCTTTCTTTTCTATCTCGGTCCTATTTGCTGTGCGGTTTATTTCGAGGTTTGCATGCTCTGTGGCAGAAGCTCAATGTCGTATGCGATGAGTTGGAGGTTCCTGCTCCAATGGGCAATGGTCAAATCGCAGTCCATTTTGCACCCGGCCACTAGATTAATACCTAGAATGAGAGCATTGTCTTATGAGGAGACGTTGAGTAGAATGGGTCTGAAGTTTAGAAGAATAAGAGGTGATCACACTGAAATGTATAAAATGATTGGAAGGCTTGAAAGGGTAGAAGCAGAGAGACTGTTTCCCCCGGGTGGAGAGTCCAGGCTCCGAATGAGGGGGAATTTCTTTGGAAGAGCCACAGTGGCTCAGGTGATGGCACCGCTCCTTCTGAGCCAGAATGCTTTGGGTTCGATTCCCATTCCAAGACTTTCTAACACGGAAGGATCCACTGTGTAGTGGTGCCAGAATGGATAAGTGGGATGGCTTAGTGGCAGGAAGGATTGTGAAACCACAGCTCACCACCACCTTCCCAAGGGCAATTAGAGATGGGCAATGAATGCTGGCCAGCCAGCGACACCCATGTCCCACGAATGAATTAAAAAAAACCAGTAATGATGTTGAATATGAAAGGTAATCATCCAGGATTGGGGCAAACCCCATGTTACGTGAGGAAAAGCGGAAAGAGTGATGAGGAGAACTGTCTTCACTCAGAGAGTTGTGAATCTTTGGAGTTCTCTACCTCAGCGGGCTGCGGTAGCTCAATGAACAGTGTCTTTAAAGGATCCTAGCGTTCTTATCCTTGTTTTCAAATCCCTCCTTATCCTTCCCTCTCTCTGTTACTTCCTCCAGCCCTGCAATCCTTTGTGATCTCTGCAGTTCTGCCCTTCCTAAAGTTCTTTGCCTTTCTGCTTCAATCTCCTCCTTGAAGATGCTTTTTAAAAACTTAAAATCCCTTTGATCAGAGTTTGGGTGGCCTGTGTAATTAGCTGCTTGTGTGTATTGGTGTCAGTTTTATTTTGGTGACGCTCCTATGAAGCACCTTGAGGTAGTTTACTAAAGGCAGCACATGAATGCAAGTTGTTGTTGATGGGTGGGTAAAAATGGGAGGGAGTTAGGGGAGGAGTCTGGAACTTAGGATCTGGGTGGCTGAAGATCCATTTCCCAATGGTGAGCTAAAGCAAGTAGGGCATGGATATCACATTGCAAATGAAAGCGTTTCCAGCAAGGGGAAATGAATGTCTCGCTGCCCACCACATGCATGGTCAACAGAGCCCTCTTACCGGACAGTATCAGTGGAGGTCTGAGGCCAGTTAGCGAAGGTTAGTGCAAGATACAAGAGAACTGAGAAACAGTCAATCAATGATCTATCACTCCTTTGGTTCCGCTTGTAGCTCTGTGAGTAACACTCTCATCTCCCAGGTTTCATGTCTCACTCCAAAGTTTTGAATCCAAAACCACTGCTGACATTCTGAGTGGAGTTTCTATTTGTTTCTATTTAGAGTCATAGAGGTTTACAGCATGGAAACAGGCCTTTCAGCCCAACTTGTCCATGCCGCCCTTCTTTTTGACCACTAAGCTAGTCCCAATTGCCTGCGTTTGGCCCATATCCCTCTATACCCATCTTATCTATGTTACTGTCTAAATGCTTTTTAAAAGACAAAATTGTACCCGCCTCTACTACTACCTCTGGCAGCTTGTTCCAGACACTCACCACCCTCTGTGTGAAACAATTGCCCCTCTGGACACTTTTGTATCTCTCCCCTCTCACCTTAAACCTATGCCCTCTAGTTTTAGACGTCTTTACCTTTGGGAAAAGATGTTGACTATCTAGCTGATCTATGCCCCTCATTCTTTTATAGATCTCTCTCCTATGCTCCAGAGAAAAAAGTCCCAGTCTATCCAGCCTCTCCTTATAACTCAAACCATCAAGTCCCAGTGGCATCCTAGTAAATCTTTTTTGCACTCTTTTGAGTTGAATAATATCCTTTCCATAATAGGGTGACCAGAACTGTCTTTGAGTTGGATGATTGGCCATGATCATAATGAATGGTGGAGCAGACTGGAAGGATACAATGGCCTGCTCCTGCTCCTATTTTCTGTGCTCCTAGGTTTTCTATGTTCTTATGGAGTGTTGATGGAGTGCTGCACTGTCTTCTGGATGACACATTGAGCTGAAGTGCCTCTCAGCTGAATGAAAATTATCCCAAGGCACTTTTTTGAAAAAGAGTCGGGGAATTCTCCCTGGTTTATTGGCCAACATTACTAAAAAAAACAGATCATCTGGGCATTATCACGTTGCTGTTTGTGGGAGCTTGCTGTGCACAAATTGGCTGCCTTGTTTCCTACATTACAACAGTGGCTTCACTTTGAAAGTACCTGGTTGACTGTAAAGTGCTTTGTGATGTCCGGAAGTCATGAAAGGTGCTTTAGAAAGGCAAGGGGAATTTCACAGTAACTGCATTGCAGTGTTAATGTAAGCCTTACTTGTGACTAATAAATAAACTTTAAAAAGAAAGTCTTTCTTTGTACAGTGGGAAATGACCCTTTTAAATGTTCTATAGATTGATCAAATAATAAGATAATCCATGCATCACATTCATCGCCCCTGAACCTCGGGCAGGGTGTGCAATCAAATCAGGCAAACCAAATAAGCATGTAAGTGAATTACATCACATATTGGTACAATTTGGATTGGCAGTGAGAGCACTTCACATCCTGTGACAGGGCAAGGTCCTTGCACAACATTCAGTACAAATAGGCTTTGTCCTTGGAGAATTCAGCCAGCAGTTGAATTGAAGTTTCTCTGGACAGTTCGTCCGAGTGGGGGAGGGGTACCTCTGTATCTTTCTAACTTCTGCCTGACTGGCGTTGACGGAATCGAGCTAATTGCTGAACTCTGAAAACCATCACTGCTGGACGTTAATCCACAGGAACATGATTATTAAACCTTAACCGTTTCACTGCACACCAATATCCACCAGAGTCAAAATCATTAACTAATCGCTTCTGAGAAACCAGACTTTGCTAACAACACACACACACCCTGAGAGTCAGTTTTAAATAAAAGACTTACTTATTACTGGAAGATTAACAAGGGAAGGGAATACACAATGAATGGGAGGACATTAGGAAATACAAAGGATCAGAGGGACCTTGGGATGCATGGGCATGAAGGTTTAAAGTTTAAAAGTTTATTTATTATTGTCTCAAGTAGGCTGACATTAACACTGCAGTGAAGGTACTGTGAAAATTCCCTAGTCACCACACTCTGGCACCTGTTCAGGTACACTGAGAGAGAATTTAGCATCGTCAATGTACCTAACCAGCACGTCTTTTGGACTGTGGGAGGAAACTGGAGCACCCGCAGGAAACCCACACAGACACGGGGAGAATGTGCAGAGTCCACACAGACAGTGACCCAAGCCGGGAATCAAACCCGGGTCCCTGCTATGAGGCAGCGGTGCTAACCACTGTGCCACCGTGTCACCCTACGGTGGCACAGGATGGTAGCAGGACGGGTAGATAAGGTGGTTAAGAAAGCATACTGGACACGTGCCTTTATTAGCCAAAGCATTGAATATAAGCGCAGGGAGGCTGTGATGGAGCTGTAGAAAATGCTGCTTAGGCCACAGTAGAGTACTGTGTGCAGTTCTGTTGCTGCACTATGGGAAGGATATGATTGCACTGGAGAGGGTGCAGAGGAGATTCACCAGGATGCTGCCTGGGATGGAGCATTTCAGCTATGAAGAGAGGCTGGGGTTGTTTTCCTTAGAGCAGAGAGGGCTGAGAAAAACCTGATTGAGGTGTATAGAATTATGAAGGACACAGATAGGGTAGATAGGAAGAAACTTTTCCCCTTAGTAACCAGAGGGCATAGATTTAAGGCAAGGAGCAGAAGATTTAGAGGGGATTTGAGGAAAATTCTTTTCTCCCAGAGGGTGGTGGGAGTCTGGAACTCGCTGCCTGAAAGGGTGGTAGAGGTGGGAACCCTCACACCATTTAAGAAGTATTTAGATGAGCACTTGAAATGTCATAGTATGCAAGGCTAAGGACCGAGTGCTGGAAAATGGGATGTAGATTGATGGTGGATGGCAGCCACAGACATGATGGGCTGAAGGATCTCTTTCTGTGGTGTAAAACTCTATTGATTCTGTGGCTTTATGACCAGCAAGACAACAGGAATCATAGAATCATAGAAACCCTACAGTACAGAAAGAGGCCATTCGGCCCATCGAGTCTGCACCGACCACAATCCCACCCAGGCCCTACCCCCATATCCCGACATATTTACCCACTAATCCCTCTAACCTACGCATCTCAGGACACTAAGGGGCAATTTTAGCATGGCCAATCAACCTAACCCACACATCTTTGGAGACAAGCCTCTCATAACAAAGTTGGAAATGTTGAGTACATATTTGTAGAAATGAAAAGAGTTTGTTTTACTCGAGCAGTTTGAAGTCCTCAGTTTCTGAGTTTCAGCCATTGCTCTCTTCAAAATGTTTGAGGAAGGCAATTGTCAAAATGATGTGAACAGGTTGAAGCTTCTCCTCGCTCAGTTTCTGATCTTACCCCTTCCACATTCACTGCCTGTTCGGTATTTATCGTAATTCTTATTGGCTTACTGAGCTCATGTATTCACCGGAAATTACATCATAGCTCCCTAGTGCGGGAAACAGGCAGAGAGGAAGCAGCCACGTCAGAGAACACACACCTGTAAATAAAGCTTCATTGTTTTAAACCCTCTGGGGGGAATTTTCCCGGCCCACCCGCCACGGGAATTGTGGTGGGCAGGGGTGGACAATGCAAAGGTCCGTTGACCTCGGGCAGGATCTTCCAGTTTTGGGGCAAGCACGGCCAGAAAGTCCCGCCCTCTGTGTCCCGAGTACGACATATCTCCAATATACCACACCGCCTCCACTACTGGTACGCTCTGGCTGCTGTCTATACAACCAACAGCACGCACTGAAGCATCTCTCCAAGATGGCTTTGATGGTGCTATAATGTCCTGTGACCCCTAACACCTCCACCTGCAAGTTTCCCTCCTAGTCACACGCCTCCTGACTAGGAACTGTATTGTCATTCCTTCACTGTCACTGGGTCAAAGTCCTGAACTGTTGTAGCCCATGCGGTAAAGCTACACCCTGTACCCACACCACATGGACTGCAACGGTTCAAGGTGATGGCTTACCACTACTTTCGCAAAGGCAATTAGGAATGGGTAATAAATATGGGCCACATTACCTGCCCACAACCTCAGACTGAATGAAGAACTGGTGAGATAATGGAGGGGAAAAGGAAGAGGGTAGGTCAGCTATTGGGCTAGTTGTGATGGCTAATTGGGAAACAACTCAGTTTGGCCACTCACCAGCAAAGCCACAAGGAGCAGATGTTCCCAGCAATGCACACAGTGTTAAAATAAGGGTGTTGGTTTTAAGGGGTTTGATTGAAATGAAGCCACAAACAGCTCTTGGAGTTAGACACAGTCTGAAGTGTGAAGGGTGGCACGGAGAAATGTGAGTGGTCAGCAGCATTGGATGATCTTCCTATAATATCACTGCTGAATGCTTTGAACTCTGCAATATTTCAGCAACTCTACAACTCAGCACATTCAACAGCAATAACTCAGAATTATATAACACTCCTCACATCGAGTCCTTTACAAAGGGGAAAAGGATGATACCAAGGAAATGGGACTTAAATGAGATTAAAGGCGCTTTCAACTCACTGACATTGACACAGAGGCACTCAGCCCCGTCTCAATCCACGGAGGTGACGTGCGCAGAGTAGCTCTGATCGTCATCAATGCTAAATGTCAACGAATGAGGGGGGATCTCATACAGACATATAAAATTCTAACAGGATGAGACAGGGTAGATGCAGGGAGGATGTTCCCGATGGTGGGGGAGCCCAGAACCAGGGGTCACAGTCTGAGAAATCAGCGTAGACCATTTAGGACGGAGATGAGGAGACATTTCTTCACCCAAAGAGTGGTGAGCCTGTGGAATTCATTACCACAGGAAGTAGTTGATGCCAAAACATTGAATGTATTCAAGAGGCGGCTGGATATAGCACTTGGGGCGAATGGGATCAAAGGTTATGGGGAGAAAGCAGGATTAGGCTATTGAGTTGGACGATCAGCCATGATTGTGATGAATGGCGGAGCAGGCTCAAAGGGCTGAATGGCCTCCTCCTGCTCCTATCTTCTATGTTTCTATGTCAGCGTGCTGCCTCGCTAAAACCCACTTCCATTTGGTTGCATAAAATAAAACAGCCTTTTAACATCTGAGCACGTTCAGTGCAAAGACAGCCCAGTGCCGAGCGTAGGATCACACACTCTGATTGGATATATTCCTGAAGGAGATATTCCTCCAACTGCCCCACCTCCACTTTCTGGCTGTTGCCCAAATCGTGAATCTACACGTCATTGTGGCCAATCGGAATGTGGAATTGAGTCTTTGTTCCCCAATTGGATAACTCTCAATTGCTTGTCAAGCAGCCCTTCTTTTCCCACAAATGATAAAATGATAACTAATCACCAAAAAGATTCAGAGTATTAAAGAAGGCCCCAACTTTTGTACTTCCCCCAGTGTGTATTCCTCCTGGATGCCTGGTAGAGTAATTGGTAATTCCCGGAGACTCCATAGAGTCATAGAGCCATAGAGGTTTACAGCATGGAAACAGGCCCTTCAGCCCAACTTGTCCATGCCGCCCTTTTTGTTTTAAAACCCCTCCAGGGCAAGGATTTCCATTTCCACCCCATCACAAATCAAGATTCTGGATTCAAGAGAAGTGAAAACGGTGGCAGGTTCTTTCCTTGAGGTCCAGCTTTTCCCAGTGGTGGAGAGGTTCCTCTCCACCAGCATTTTTGAGGTTCTCTTTTGCCCCATCCCCAACCTCATACAGCACATGAGCTGCAAGGGGTTCGACAGCCCCCCACCCCCCCAACCATCCTCCGGATTGAAGTCTCAGGTCAGTGCGGGCCGGTGAGGGGGATTGTGGGAAGGTTCAGGCTCCCAGGGTAACAGAGGCACTGATTACATTTTGTGTGTACTCTCCTGCTCCCTACAGGAGACCCATCAAAATAATTCAACAGTGACCTTTGACTGGGCCTCCTGGGGTCCATCGCCTGCGAGATTGGCGGGAGTAAACTTGTGGAAGATCTGACCAACTCTGACCTCAAGTGGTTACCAGGATCTGATGGGCCGTTGGTTTAAATCGGGCAGCAAGTTGGGCGTCCGGTGGGAGAGCTCTTTCCCAATGACCCCATTCGCTACGCTGAGATTAAGGTCAGTTGGCTGGAATGAGAAATTGAACCCACTGGGTTTTTTCTAGCTTTGCTTTAATATATTTTCAGTATTGATTGTGTTCCAGTCACTCTCGATTGGACAATCCGGCGCCTTCCAAATTTCAGCAAGGATTGGAAACCCTCCAGAACCTGTGACCATTTCTATATTAATGCTGGCAAGAAAGGAAGATTGAATTGCATTTAATGTGTTATTAAACTCACTAACATCCCCACCCATAGCAGAGGAGGGTGAGTAACTACTCCTTACCTTCCTCCTGCAGCTCATTAACTGCTACAAGAAGTCATGGTAAAGTTGCCAGAGTCCCAAATGACCAGAGGCTCTACTTTGAGGGAGAGAGCTGAGTGCTGCTGATTTAACCTGAGGGTTACCACACTTCAGGCGAGGGGCAAGGTGAGAAGGCAGAATCTTCATGAATAACCTGAGCCAGTGCGGCAATTACACTGGCACAGTTGGTGCCAGTCTGAATCACAAACTAACTGCCCAGGCAACTGAGTTAACCGACTCCTGACACGAAGTCCAAGCACAGCCTCAGCTCCCATCTCATGGGAAAGCATTGAGCCAGCCATTGGCAACTGGCTAGGAAGGCAGCTCCAAGATTGGGAATTACTGTGTGAGAAACTGCGGGAATGATCAGCAACTCCCTCCTTGTATTTTGTACAATTGTAAAGTGTAATTATAAGGAAGTTTATTGATGACCTTCAGACCAATCAACAGCAATTTACAATTCAGTGAGTGCTTTTTGAGATATAGGAAACAGAGCAGCCAATCAGCGCAGAGCAAAACCCCACAAACAACAATGTGATAATGGCCAGGTCATCTGTTTTAGCATTGGTTGACCCCAGGATAAAAAGGATGAGAAGCTCTTGAGAAGAAACAGGAAGATATTCCGTAAGAAGCATTCAGAATCAGAACTGCATATGCTGTTAAAATGATGGGTTCACTGAGTGAATGGTGTGCCCCTCCCCCTCTACTCCCCGGCCAGGTGTAGTTGAGGTTGGAGGTGGCATGTGAAGTAAAATGGGTACCTCGCTTGGGGGCGGTGGATGCCCTGTGCACCTTCCTGTGTACCGTCCCCCAAGATGGTATACCCCTTAGTCCCTCCTCCCTGGCCTTTCTACCCTGGTGCTCCCACTCCAATCCCCCCGTCCCCATAACCTTTGCTAGGGTCTCTCAGCCAGGCCCGCCCCAAATATAAGTGTATGGTGGCCTGAAGGGGGCAAAATACAAAATGCAATTTACAATCCACAGTCGGGGATTTCTCTGTTCTTTTTCAAATCACAATCACGGCATGGACAAGTTGGGCCGAAGGGCCTGTTTCCATGCTGTAAACCTCTACGACAATCTTTTCCATATACCTGACAGGACAGACAGGATCTCAGTTACACTTCTCACCTGAAAGTGCCTCTGACTGTACAGCACTCCCTCTGCGCTATACAGAAGTTTCATTTTGGATAATGTCCTTGGAGTGGGGTTTGAACTGTCAAGCTTTCTGACTCAGAGATAGGTGAGAGAGTGCCTGAAAGTTATTGTGAGAGATCCCCCTTTCTATCATCAGCAGAGAACATCAGGATTCACAGAGAGACACTGCCCTCTTGCAAGAAGGTCTGGACTATAATAGGTCAAGATGATTGTTTGCCTTGTAGCTGAACCTGCCCCGTGACTGGGCTGTGGTGGAAGCGCTGACTCCCAGCTGAACAGCCCCTGTTGAATTGTGTTAATGATTGTGGAGGGCAGCAAAAAGCAAGAGGATCATGTCACAAGTTGCACCCTTATGAGCACTTGGTTTACAGGCAATTAGCTTTAATTACTCCCAGCCAAGCCTACTCTTTTTCCGCTGGAAATGTTAACATGCACTGCCGCCAACATCAGTATCTCAAATTTCCTACACAGCAAAGCTGTCCTGGAAACCTCCTCCCATTGCAAACGTCGCAGTGTGTGAAAGCACGGTTTCACTGGAACCCATTTCCCAATTGGAAGAAAGTGTCTCCTCAGCCCAGCTAGACACTGTCACATCACCACGATGAAACCTCCCTGGCAACTGGTTAAAATCCCCCATTGCATAATATCATTCAGGCACATCGACTGAATTCCATACTTTTGAATGAACCCAGTCAGGTAACTTGATTTTCTTTGTTCCCTCCTCTCTCCTTTCTTCTGCATTTCTCTTTTCTGCCCTCTCTTTTCTTTCCTTCCTATCTCCTCTCCTCATGGTTCCTCCTCTCTTCCATCTCTCCGCCCCCACTCCAGCCTCGCTCCGCCCCCACTCCAGCCTCGCTCCGCCCCCTCTCCAGCCCTCGCTCTGCCCCCTCTCCAGCCTCTCTCTCTGCCCCCACTCCAGCCCTCGCTCCGCCCCCACTCCAGCCTCGCTCCGCCCCCTCTCCAGCCCTCTCTCTGCCCCCACTCCAGCCTCTCTCTCTGCCCCCACTCCAGCCCTCGCTCTGCCCCCTCTCCAGCCTCTCTCTGCCCCCACTCCAGCCTCTCTCTGCCCCCACTCCAGCCTCGCTCCGCCCCCTCTCCAGCCTCTCTCTGCCCCCACTCCAGCCTCGCTCCGCCCCCACTCCAGCCTCGCTCTGCCCCCACTCCAGCCTCTCTCTGCCCCCACTCCAGCCTCGCTCCGCCCCCTCTCCAGCCTCTCTCTGCCCCCACTCCAGCCTCGCTCCGCCCCCTCTCCAGCCTCTCTCCGCCCCCACTCCAGCCTCGCTCTGCCCCCTCTCCAGCCTCTCTCTGCCCCCACTCCAGCCTCGCTCTGCCCCCACTCCAGCCTCTCTCTGCCCCCACTCCAGCCTCTCTCTGCCCCCACTCCAGCCTCTCTCCGCCCCCACTCCAGCCTCGCTCTGCCCCCACTCCAGCCTCTCTCTGCCCCCACTCCAGCCTCTCTCTGCCCCCACTCCAGCCTCTCTCCGCCCCCACTCCAGCCTCTCTCTCTGCCCCCACTCCAGCCTCTCTCTGCCCCCACTCCAGCCTCTCTCTGCCCCCACTCCAGCCTCTCTCTCTGCCCCCACTCCAGCCTCTCTCCGCCCCCTCTCCAGCCTCTCTCCGCCCCCACTCCAGCCTCGCTCCGCCCCCACTCCAGCCTCGCTCTGCCCCCACTCCAGCCTCTCTCTGCCCCCACAACAGCCTCTCTCTGCCCCCACTCCAGCCTCTCTCTGCCCCCACTCCAGCCCTCGCTCTGCCCCCACTCCAGCCTCGCTCTGCCCCCACTCCAGCCTCGCTCTGCCCCCACTCCAGCCTCTCTCTCTGCCCCCACAACAGCCTCTCTCTGCCCCCACTCCAGCCTCTCTCTCTGCCCCCACAACAGCCTCTCTCTGCCCCCACTCCAGCCTCTCTCTGCCCCCACTCCAGCCTCGCTCTGCCCCCACTCCAGCCTCTCTCTGCCCCCACTCCAGCCTCGCTCTGCCCTCAATCCAGCCCTTGCTCTGCCCCCACTACAGCCTCGCTCTGCCCCCACTCCAGCCTCTCTCTCCGCCCCCACTCCAGCCTCGCTCTGCCCCCACTCCAGCCCTCTCTCCGCCCCCACTCCAGCCTCACTCTGCCCCCACTCCAGCCTCGCTCTGCCCTCAATCCAGCCCTTGCTCTGCCCCCACTCCAGCCTCGCTCTGCCCCCACTCCAGCCTCTCTCTCCGCCCCCACTCCAGCCTCGCTCTGCCCCCACTCCAGCCTCTCTCTGCCCCCACTCCAGCCTCTCTCTGCCCCCACTCCAGCCTCTCTCTGCCCCCACTCCAGCCCTCGCTCTGCCCCCACTCCAGCCTCTCTCCGCCCCCACTCCAGCCTCTCTCTCCGCCCCCACTCCAGCCTCGCTCTGCCCCCACTCCAGCCTCGCTCCGCCCCCACTCCAGCCTCTCTCTGCCCCCACTCCAGCCCTCGCTCCGCCCCCACTCCAGCCCTCGCTCCGCCCCCTCTCCAGCCTCTCTCTGCCCCCACTCCAGCCTCTCTCTGCCCCCACTCCAGCCCTCGCTCTGCCCCCACTCCAGCCCTCGCTCCGCCCCCTCTCCAGCCTCTCTCTGCCCCCACTCCAGCCTCTCTCTGCCCCCACTCCAGCCCTCGCTCTGCCCCCACTCCAGCCCTCGCTCTGCCCCCTCTCCAGCCTCTCTCTGCCCCCACTCCAGCCTCTCTCTGCCCCCACTCCAGCCTCTCTCTGCCCCCACTCCAGCCTCTCTCTGCCCCCACTCCAGCCCTCGCTCCGCCCCCACTCCAGCCTCTCTCTGCCCCCACTCCAGCCCTCGCTCTGAATCCTGGCCATTATTTATCCCTCAAACAACATTTCTAAAAACAGATGCTGGAATTCTACTGCCTCGTCTGCCACGGACACGGAGCGGATGAGAGACAACGGAAATGTCCATTGACTTTGGGTGGGAATTTCCAGTCTCGCTCGAGCAAGGCTGTAAAATCCCGCCCAGATTATTTGACCATTATTAGGTTACTATTTGTGGGAGCTTGCTGTGCAAATTGGTTGCCACATTTCCTCCATGACAACAGTGATGACACTTTAAACATTTCATTGGCTGTAAAGCGCTTGGGGTTACCCTGGCATTAACAAAGCCCCTGCAGAAACTCAGGTTGCTGTTTTGTGTCGATTCCATTCCTGCACGCTCTGGAACACCCGATCCGAGAAGGAGTTTCTCCACCTGGCTGTTTCCACACTCCCGTGCTGGCCACTGGGTCAGGGACACTGCACGGCCAGTAGCTCAAACCCTGGCAGGGATGTGGCGAGATCAAAGAGCCATTGTTACCGTTGCCCTGATTGAGATTGCTCACCTGATGGAGGTTTGTTCTGAAATGTATGAGTATCCTTTCTGCTGCTGAGATTGCTCAGAACCATTTCATGCCAGACCTTCAAAATGACCCAAGAAACAAATCTTTTATCCTTTCCATCTTGTCTGTAATCAAATGCTGACTGCAGGGGTGCAAGGACAGCACTGTCACTGATTATTGCTGGCATTCACTCCCTCATTACAAGGTATCGTTTGAAGTCATGCTGTAATAAAGTGCATCTCGCTACCATTCTCAATTGAACAGAGGACGCTGATCAAAGTCTGACTGCAACCAAAGCAAAAGCTCCGGTAATTTCCTGGCTGTTGGATCCATTTGTCCAATATCTTGTTGAAGAGAGTGCAATTCTAAATCAAAGGCGTTTCGTTTCCCTGGTGTTTAATGGTGCTCCCGCAGACTTGTACAGGAGGCTGGTTCTCATCAGAGTTGATTTGCAACTGGTATTTACAAGAGGTTCATAGGCTTATGTTTTTCTTTTAATATAAAGTCAATAGAAGTTTAAAGACTGAGATGAGAGGCCTGAATTATATATTAAAAACTGGAAATTGCTGGGGACACTCAGCAATTCAGGCAATATCTGTAGAGAGAGATGAACCCAGGGTTATGTTTCATCTTTATGAGCTTGCATTAGAACTGTTTCTCTCTCCACATATCTTGCTTGCGTTTGTATTCGTTGGAATTTAGAAGGCTGAGGGGGGATCTTATAGAGACCTATAAGATAATGAAGGTGCTGGATAGGGTAGAGATGGAGAGATTCTTTCCACTTAGAAAGGAAACTAGAACTAGAGGGCACAGCCTCAAAATAAAGGGGGGTCAGTTTAGGACAGAGTTGAGGAGGAACTTCTTCTCTCTCAGAGGGTGGTGAATCTCTGGAATTCTCTGCCCACTGAAGTGGTGGAGGCTACCTCGTTGAATATGTTTAAATCACGGATAGATGGATTCCTGATCGGTAAGGGAATTAGGGGTTATAGGGATCAGGCGGGTAAGTGGAACTGATCTACTTCAGATCAGCCATGATCTTATTGAATGGCGGGGCAGGCTTGAGGGGCTAGATGGCCTACTCCTGTTCCTATTTCTTATGTTCTTATGTTATGTTGCCCCTCTTGAGTGTTTTCCAGCATTTGCATTTCAGATTTCCAACCCCTGAATGGGGTAAAATTTGTCCAGCCCCATTTTTGGGCCTCACGTGGGCAACAAATGCACTGGAGGCTGGTGACCGAGCCTTCCTATTGGCACCAGGCCTGATGCCAATGTTTCTACAGAGCAGTGGGCAATCTGAGGCATCTCACTGGTTCCCTCTGGAGCAATCTCGTCTGTTGTTAGCCTTCCCAGTTTGACCTGGGAGAAAGGTGGAGGTAAATGGGGCAGAGTGTGGGTAGGGGTTTGGTGGGTGAGTTAGGGTCAACACTGGACCACTGTTACATCAAATTACATTGAGTTTTCAGCACGGAAACAAGACACTGGGTCCGCCTGACCCGTGCTCAAACTTACACTCCACCTTAACCTCCTCGCATACCTCCTTGAACCATCTCAGCAAATCCTCCTCTTCCCTTTTCCCTCATGTACTTACCTAGAATGAGTGGGGGAGGGGCAAAGATAGTCAAGATTAATCCAATTGGGTAATGAAGAATGCTTGTTTTCCAGTTGGCTTTGGTAAAGCATTGTGTTCAGAGAATGGGCCAATGGTGGGAATGGGGAGGGATGATGTTGGAGCGGGTGGGGAGTGGGGCGGGGCAAGGCTCTGTGATGGATCCCCATGGCTGTCCCCTCCATCCTGGCCCCACAATGGTAAGCTCCAAAACTTGAGCGGTAAATGTCTCCTCACGAGTCAGGCCAGGTTAAAGCTGCTGGTGTGAATACTGCAGCCCCTCATTCTCTATCAGGGTAAGATGGCGTTGGGAGGTACTGCTGGCATTGATGGAGCAGATTTGGTCAATGGCATTGTTCATCCTTTTCCTGCTCCCAACTTACATTCCGATACTCCTGGCTTGATCATCGTTCCAACTACTTTTCAGCATTTCAGCTGCATTAAACTCCTCACCACCAGGTGGCAGTCTAACTTAGAAGTCACGTTTCTTTAAGTAATTGTCTTCTGTCTCTCAGAAAGGCTCGCATTTCTCCAACACATTTCACTATCTCACAACATGCCAACAGCCGATGAAATAATTCTCGAGCGTAATGACTGTTGCAATGTGGTAAACGTGGCATCCAAAATCCGCACAGTAAGATCCCAAAAACAGCACCGTGATAATGGCCAGTTTTCAGGATATTCATGAAGGAATGAATATTCAGGACCCGGGGAGAACTCCCTTGTTCTTCTCTGAATGGTGACCATGAGTACATTTACACTCACTTCTCACGTCCATTTAACAAATTCACGCGAGAGAAGGTTACTTGCCTCAAGTGTGTGAAATGAAGCAGGCGATGGTGGGCAGATCCTTTTTCCATCAGGCCCCTCAGGTGGATGTAAGAAAATCCCAGGGCACCATTTTGTCAAAGGGTGGGGAGGGTGTTTACCCTGGTGTCCTGGACAAGATTTTTCCCTTAACTAACATTGCTAAAATGGCCACTTGTCTCACTGTTCTGTATGGGATCTTCCTGTGTGCAAATTGATTTCCTGCTTTTCCAACAGAAACTACACAGGGTGGCACGGTGGCACAGTGGTTAGCACTGCTGCCTCACAGTGCCAGGGACCCGGGTTCGATTGCGGCCTCGGGTCACTGTCTGTGTGGAGTTTGCACATTGTCCCCGTGTCTGCGTGGGTTTCCTTCGGGTGCTCCAGTTTCCTCCCACACTCCAAACGATGTGCGGGTTAGGTGGATTGGCCATGCTAAGTTGTTCCTTAGTGTCAGAGGGGTTAGCTAGGGTAAATAGGTGGGCTTAGGGGGATAGGGCCTGGATGGGATTGTTGTTGGTGCAGACTCGATGGGCCGAATGGTCTCCTTCTGTACCATAGGGATTCGATGATGCTATGATTCAAAAGCCCTTCATTGGCTGTTGAACACTTTGGGACATTCTGAGTTGATGTAAGGCGCACTGTAATTACAACGACTCCTTTCTTTCACATAGACAGATTTTCCTGATCGCACTCCCTCCATCCCCCCTTGAAACTATTCTCATTGTGATATTGTTTCAGAGGGATATTACCCTGTGATTACTGCAATAAATCACATCAGCGTATTCTAACAGCTCCATGTCGTCTGTGGGATAATTATAGAAATGTAAGAAAGCAAAATATGAATTATATTTTAAAAATCTTTTATAAAACCCGGCAAATGATCACACTGTGTAGGGAAACGTTTAGCATGTTTTATCAGTGATCGCTGAAAGTTTAAACTTAAATTATGATATTTAGCTCCGTCTGTCAATCGGGACAATTACACCCAGGAGGTGATCATAGAATTTTCCACATTCAACAATAACATGCGTTTATATAGCGACTTCATCGAGGTGAAGGTGTCCCAAGCTGCTTCACTGGGGTTAACAAGATGACGCTCTGAATCAAAGGAAGGATTTCAGTGAGAAAGTGTTTTTAAGGAGCCCCTTCAAAGTGGAACGAGAGGTAAAGAGATGGAGAGATTTAGGGAAGGAAGCCCAAACTTTACACCTTGACAGCTGAAGGCATGTCCACTAATGCTGGAATGATTGAAGTTAGGCTTATCAAGAGGCCAGAATTGGAGTGCCGAAATCACGAAGGAGCTTACACTGATAGGGAGGGGTGAGGTCAGGGAGGGTGTGGATAGGAGGAGAGGCATTTTAAAATGGAGCCATCGGCAGACACAGTCAATGTAGATCTGTGTGCACAGAGGCTATGGGTGAACTGGATTAGCCATGGAATAGGGTAAGAGCACAGTAAGAGTTTTAACAACACCAGGTTAAAGTCCAATAGGTTTATCTGGTAGCAAACACCATTAGCTTTCGGAGCGCTGCTCCTTCGTCAGATGGAGTGGAAATGTCATAGGGTAAGAGCAGCAGGGATTTGGATGAATTCAGTGTATGGGAGGATGGAGGACAGCCAGTTAGACAGCATTACAGTTGGGTTTGGAGCTGAAATAATACATAAATGAGGTAGATGTGTTTAGGCAGGAGCAGAGATTGCTGATGATGGGTAATTGAAGTAGGCTGTTTTGGTAATAAAGACTGTTAATGTTTTTTTGGCCAGTCTAACATCTTCCATTCTCCCTAAACTAGGATTCATCCAAAATTCCTTGTCGCATATTCTAACCCACACCATCATGTTCATATGTCACCCTCTCTGATTTACATCAACTTCCTGTCCACAACATCTTGATTCTAAAATTCTCGTCTTTGTTTTCAAGTCTTCCTTTGGCCTTGTCCCTCTCTATCTCTGTTACCTCCTCCCAGCCTCTGAGATCCCTGTTTCCTCCAATTCTGGCCTCTTGAACTTTCCTTTGCTCACCATTGGCGGCCATGCCTTCAGCTGCCTGGGCCCTGGAGTTCCTTCCTTCCTCTTGGCCTCTCTACTTCCCTCCTCTCCTTCAAAATGCTGCTCAAAACTTACCTCTCTGACCCTCCCATTGTCTCCTTCTTTGGCTCAGTGTCAACGTTTGTCTGATGATGCCCCTTTGACCAGCCTTGGGGGACACATTACTACATTAAAGGTGCTATCTAAATACAAATTGTTGTGGTATTTCATGTGCGTGTCTGGTAAGCACTTTGGGATGCCCTGAGAATGTGAAAGCTGCTGTCTAAAAACAAGCTCTTTCTTTCCAGTTCTTTGTTTCACCGTGGATGGTTTCAGGCTGCAGAGTTATCATCATTTGCTCACTTGCTATTTCGATTTGAAAATGGCACTGCAGCTCACAAAGGGTTAAGTTCCAGGGATGGAGTCAACCATTGATCACTGGCCCAAACTGCACACTAAATTAACAGTGCGTCAATAATCAGAGCTGTCAAAGCTGGCATCATCTTCATTACCTGTCCTCGTGGACATCGCATCATTACTGCAGTCTTCTGTGAGAGTAAATAAGGATTTGCCCACAGCTTGGCGTCAGTACTTACAGTGGCTCAGCTGTAAAGTGGAGCTGTCTAAATCAGTGGCAGGTCATTTTTAGCCTGTTAATGCATTGACAATGTTTGTATTTTTTGATGCACTATGGGTACCTTCATGTTATGAAGCGTAAACACCCTGGGTTGCAGATGGTTTATCCCAAAGGAACAAGATTGGAAGTTGAGGCTCATCTGATGCGTCCATTAGGCAAACTCATGCAACACAGAATGAGGCTATTCAGCCCATCATGGCTGTGTTAACTCTCTGGAAGAGCGACTCAATTAGTCCAATTCTACACTTCTTTCCCCATCAATTCACAGTTATTTTTCCTTTTCAAATATTTATGAAATTCTCTTTGGAAAGTTAGTATTGAACCTGCTTCCACTGCCTTTTCTAATGACACCTTCCCAGTCACAGTTGATTGCATAAAAAATTCTCCTTGTCCCTATTTTCATTCCTCTGTCAATCACGTCCAATCTGTCTGCACTGGTTACCAATTGCCCTGCCAATGGATTAAATCCTCTCACGAATTAAAGTGCCTCTTTTCAATCTCCTCTTCACCGTCTCTGCTCTAAATAGCAAGAGAATCAGAGAATGTTTCCGGGACCGAAGGAGGATATTCGGCCCATTGGGCGAGATTTTACGGTCTCGCTCAGGCCAGACCAGAAATTCCCACTCGAGATCAACGAAGACTTCCGTTGTCGGACCCTCACCCGCACCGATTCCATGGCGAGTGAGGTGGTAGGGTTTCGGCCATTATGTCTGTGTCAGCTTCCTGCAAGAGCAACTCCTATCCCACCGCCCTGTCTCTGCTCACCTGCCAAGAGCGGAGGCAGCTGGACCTGCGAGGGACGCACCAACGCTGGGGCAGCGGGCTGAAAAATAATCAGGAATGAATTCACAGGAAAACGGTAATTTAATTGGCTGGTAAGTAACTGCTAATTTGAATGGCCTGTTCTAAGCTGCTTTCAGATTAAAGGTAATAAGGAGAAATATTTGCACAGAGCAAGAAGCTAGAACAGGCCCTTCAGCCCTCCATGCCCATGCCGATCATGATGCACTAACTAATCTAAAAAAAACTCTTCTGCCCTTACTCGGTCCGTATCCCTCTATTCCCTCCCTATTCATGTACCCATCCAGATGCCTCTTAAATGTTGCTAATATGCCTTCTTTCACCACCTTCCCTGACAGCGCATTCCAGGCACCAACCACTCTCTGCATGAAAAACTTCCCCTGCACATTTCCTGTAAACTTTCCCCCCTTTCACCTTGAACCTGTGCCCCCTTGTAATTGACACTTCCACCCTGGGAAAAAGTCTCTGACTATCCACTCTGTCTATGCCTCTCATAATTTTGTAGACCTTTATCAGGTCTTCCCTCAGCCTCCATCTTTCCAGTGAAAACAATCCTAGTTTATTCAACCTCTCATAAGAACATAAGAAATAGGAGCAGGAGTAGGCCATCTAGCCCCTCGAACCTGCCCCGCCATTCAATAAGATCATGGCTGATCTGAAGTGGATCAGTTCCACTTACCCACCTGATCCCTATAACCCCTAATTCCCTTACCGATCAGGAATCCATCTATCCGTGATTTAAACATATTCAACGAGGTAGCCTCCACCACTTCAGTGGGCAGAGAATTCCAGAGATTCACCACCCTCTGAGAGAGAAGAAGTTCCCCCTCAACTCTGTCCTAAACTGACCCCCCTTTATTTTGAGGCTGTGCCCTCTAGTTCTAGTTTCCTTTCTAAGTGGAAAGAATCTCTCCATCTCTACCCTATCCAGCCCCTTCATTATCTTATAGGTCTCTATAAGATCCCCCCTCAGCCTTCTAAATTCCAATGAATACAAACCCAATCTGCTCAGTCTCTCCTCATAGTCAACACCCCTCATCTCTGGTATCAACCTGGTGAACCTTCTCTGCACTCCCTCCAAGGCCAATATATCCTTCGGCAAATAAGGGGACCAATACTGCACACAGTATTCCAGCTGCGGCCTCACCAATGCCCTGTACAGAAGCAGCAAGACATCTCTGCTTTTATATTCTCCTCATAGCCAACACCCTCGAGACCCGGCAACATTTTGGTGAACCTTCTTTGCACTCTCTCCAAAGCTTCCGCATCCTTCCAGTAGTGTGAACTTAACGCAATACTCCAAATGTGGCATAACCAAGGTTTTATATAGCTGCAACATGATTTCCCAACTCCTGTACTCAATGCCCCGGCTGATGAAGGTAAGCGTGCCATATGCCTTCTTAATCACCTTGGCCACCTGTGTTGCCATGTTTGTGGACCTGCACACCCAGATCCCTCTGTATGTTAATGTTCCTAAGGGTTCTGCCATTTACATTATATTTCTTATCTAAATTTGATCCTCCAAAATGCATAACTTCGCATTTGTCCGGAATAAACTCCATCTGCCATTTCTGTGCCCAAGTCTCCGATCTATCTCTATCCTGTTGTATCCTCTGACAATCCCTGGCACTATCAGCAACTCCACCAATCTTTGTGTCATCCACCAACTGACGAATCAGACCCCCCCACATTTTCCTCCAGATCATTTATATATACTACAAACAGCAGAGGTCCCAGCGCTGATCCCTGCGGAATCCCTGCACCACGAGTTACAGATCTCCATTCTGAAAAAAGTGGGGGGAGAGAAGAGAAATGTAGTTGTATTCGGGGACAATATAGTTAGAGGCATAAACACTGTTCTCTGTGACCAGGAACAAGAGTCCTGTAGGTTGTGTTGCCTACCTGATGCCAGGGTTCGGCATGTCTCATCTGGGCTGTAGAACAATTTGGAGTGGGAGGGTTGAGATCCAGTTGTCATTGTCCACGTAGGAACCAACAACATAGGTAGAACAAGGATAGAGGTTCTGCTGAGGGAATATGAGCAGCTAGGGGATCAATTAAAAAGTAGCACCAAAGAGATAATAATCTCCGGATTACTACCTGACACACAAACTAACTGGCACAGGATCAACAAGATTAGAGAGGTAAATGTGTGGCTCAAAGGCTGGTGTGGGAGAAATGGGTTTGAACTCATGGGACACTGGCACAGAAGGTGGTGAGTGTGTGGAACAAGCTGCCAGAGGTAGTAGTAGAGGCGGGTACAATGTTGTCTTTTAAAAAGCGTTTAGACATTTACATGGGTAAGATGGGTACAGAGGGATATGGGCCAAATGCGAGCAATTGGGATTAGCTTAGGGGTTAAAAAAAGGGGCGACATGGACAAGTTGGGCCGAAGGGCCTGTTTCCGTGCTGTAAACCTCTATGACGCTAATTTCCCAACAACAGATGTTAAACTAACTGATTTATGGTTTGCTAATTTCTGCCTCCTTCCCTTTTTGAATACTAGCATTTCTCCAATCCACTGGAACCTTTCCCGCATCCAGGGAATTTTGGAATATTATAACCAATGGATCCACTATCTCCACTGCCACTACCTTTAATAATCTAAGATGTAGGCCATCAGGCCCTGGGGATTTGTCTACCTTCAATCCCAATCGTTTGTTGAGTACTGTTTCCCTAATGATGATGATTGTTCTAAGTTCCTCTCTTTCTATTACCTCTGTGCTACCTGTTACTACTAGAATAGTCCCAGTGTCCTCCACCGTGAAAACTGAGGCAAAATATTGATATAGCGTCTCCACCATTTTTGTGTTCCCCGCTATTAACTCCCCACTCTCACTCTCCAAGGGACCAACATTCACTTTAACTACTCACTTCCCTTTTATAGAAGCTTTTGCTATCTTTTTTACATTTTGTGCATAATTTATCTTTGCACTTTTTAATCACTTTTTTAATAACCCTTTGTTGATCTTTAAAAGTTTTCCAATTACCCAGTCTTTCACTAGCCTTTGCAATATGGTATGCCTTATTCTTTGGTTGGAATCTTATGGCCAGTCACGCCAGAGGGATTGTCCCATCCTGCGGCAAAGAACGGAGATTTGGCTGGGTCCGAATTCTCCGACCTCACTGTAGCGGGAGTGAGGGGTGAACGGCCGGTAAGATCACACCCTTTGCCTTTATGTTGTCTTTAACTTCCTTGCTTAGCCATGGATGTTTTTTCCCCTCCTACAATCTTTCTTTCTCTTTGGAATATATTTTAGTTGAAGGAATTGAATGTCTCCTTAAACAACTGCCACTGCTCATCAACTGTCCTACCTTTCAACCTTCCTGCCCAGTCCACTGGGGCCAAGTCTGTCCCTCAGGCCGACACAATCACCTTTGTTTAACTCTGAAATGCGAGTATTGGGACTCAGTTTTCTCACCCTCAAACTGAATTTCAAAATCTATCACACTTTGATCATTCTTCCCTAGAAGATCCTTAACTAGTGAGGTCATTAATTAAACCCTGCGCATTACACAATACCAAATCCAGAATATCCTGCTCTCTGCTTCTTGTAGTAATACGTTGTGGAACCAACCAATCTCTAATACATTCAATGAACTCTCCCTCGAGGCTACGCTTTTCAATTTGATTAATCCAGTCTATGTGCATATTAAAATCACCAATGATTATTGCCACCCCTTTCTCACAAGCCCCCAGTATTTCCTGGTTTATATTGTGTCCCACTGCAGAACTACTGTTTGGAGACTTATAGATTACTCCTGCCAGGCACTTCTTTCTTTGCTATTTCTTATTTCTACCCAGACTGATTCCACATCTTGATCTCCCATGCCTAAATCATTTCTCGCTACAGCACTGATCCCTTACTTCACCAGCAAAGCTATATATACCACCTCCTTTTCCTTTCTGTCTATCCTTCCAAAATGCTGTATACCTTGGATATTCACTTCCCGGTCCTGGTCTCCTTGTAACCATGTCTCAATAATCACCACCAAATCATACTCTATTATTAAATTCTCCCCAATCTTGCATAATTCGTAGTTGCAAAGTTACACTCACACGTTCCGTCCCTTTCTTTTATTTTCTGGTAACAATCTGCCTCATCACAAACCTGAACTCCTAACTTTTCCTTTCATTTTGATTTTCTAATTTTCCATGCAATGGAACCCTCTCCACAGTAGGTAGTTTAAAGCCCTATCTACAGCCCTAGTGATGTGGTTTGCTAGGACTCTGATCCCATCATGATTCAGGTAAAGACCATCTGATCGAACAGCTCCCTCCTTCCCCAGTACTAGTGCCAGTGTCCCATGAGTTCAAACCCATTTCTCCCACACCAGCCTTTGAGCCACACATTTACCTCTCTAATCTTGTTGATCCTGTGCCAGTTAGTTTGTGTGTCAGGTAGTAATCCGGAGATTATTATCTCTTTGGTGCTACTTTTTAATTGCCCCTCTGGACTCTTCTGGATCTCTCCCCTCTCACCTTAAAATTGTTCGAATTCATTCCTAAGGAAGTAATAACCGAACATTTGGAAAGTCAAAACACAATCCATCAGAATCAGTATAGTTTGATGAAGGGTAAATCGTGATTGACCAATTTGTGAGAATTCTTCGAAGATGTAACAAGCCAAGTAGATAATGGAGATCCTGTAGGTGTATATATCCAGACTTCAGGAAGGCATTTTATAGGGTGACGTATAGGAGGTTAATTCACAAGGTAAGATATTATGGGGTTGGGGTAATTTATTAGCTTGGCTAGAAGACTGGCTAACTAACAGAAGATACAGAATCAGGATAAATGGGTGTTTCTCTAGTCGGCAAGATGTAGCTGGTGGGGTGTCACAGGATTCGATCTTTGGGCTCCAACTATTTGCAATCTATATTAATTATTTGGATACAGAGGTAAAAGGTACTATAGCCAAATTTGTAGATGACAGTAAAATAGGTGATAGTAAGTTGCAATGAGGAAATAAGAAATTTACAAATGGATATAGATAGATTAGGAGTGTGGGCCAAAATGTGGCAGATGGAATTTAATGTGGATAAGTGTGAAGTTATCCACTTTAGTCGTAAAAATGGAAAGGCAAATTATTATCTAAATGGAGAGAGACTTCGGGGTGCTTCGTTACAGAGGGATCTGGGTGTCTCATGCAGGTACAGCAAGTAATAAGGAGAGCAAATGGAATTTTGGCATTTAAAGCTAAAGGAATAGAGTATAAAAGTAAGGAAGTGTTGCTGCAACTATACAAGGCATTGGTGAGATCGCACCTGGAGTTTTGTGCACAGTTTTGATCCTTTTATTTGAGGAAGGATGAAGTGGCTTTAGAAGCGGTTCCGAGGGGGTTCACTAGATTGATTCCAGAGATGAGGGGTTTGACTTATGAAGAAAGATTGGGCTGGTTATGCCTTTACTCCCTGGAGTTTAGAAGAATGAGATCTAATTGAGGTGTAGAAGATGATAGTGGGAATTGACAAAGTAGACGTGGAGAGGATGTTTCCTCTTGTGGGGCAATCTGGAACAAGAGGTCAGAGTTTTAGGATAAGGGGCGGCAGATTCAAAACAGAGATGAGGAGAAATTATTTCTCTCAAAGTGGGTGAATCTGCGGAATTCACTGCCCCAGAGAGTGGTGGATGCTGGGACATTGAGTGAATTTGAGGAGGAGATAGATGGATTTTTAATTAGTAATGGGGTTGAAGGGTTACGGAAAACGGGCAGGAAAGTGGAGTTGAAACCAAGACAAGATCAGTTATGGTCGCAATCTGTCTCAACGAACAGATATCCCTCACCCCTGGAACCATTCTTGTAAATCGTTTCAGCACTTTTTCTATTGATATCACATCCTTCCTAAAGAGTTTGATTTGATTTGATTTGATTTATTATTGTCACATGTATTAGTATACAGTGAAAAATGTTGTTTCTTGCACGCTATACAAAGTATAACGTTCATAGAGAAGGAAAGGAGAGAGTGTAGAATGTAGTGTTATAGTCATAGCTGGGGTGTAGAGAAAGATCAACTTAATGCAAGGTAAGTCCATTCAAAAGTCTGATGGCAGCAGGGAAGGAGCTGTTCTTGAGTCGGTTGGTACGTGACCTCAGACTTTTGTATCTTTTTCCCAACAAAAGAAGGTGGAAGAGAGAATGTCTGGGGTGCATGGGGTCCTTAATTATGCTGGCTGCTTTGCCGAGGCAGCGGGAAGTGTAGACAGAGTCAATGGATGGGAGGCTGGTTTGCGTGATGGATTGGGCTACATTCACGACCTTTTGTAACTCCTTGCGGTCTTGGGCAGAGCAGGAGCCATACCAAGCTTTGATACAACCAGAAAGAATGCTTTCTATGGTGCATCTGTAAAAGTTGGTGAGAGTCATAGCTGACCTGCCAAATTTCCTTAGTCTTCTGAGAAAGTAGAGGTGTTGGTGGGGCTTTCTTAACTATAGTGTCGGCATGGGGGGGGGACCAGGACAGGTTGTTGGTGATTTGGACAGCTGATCTGGTGGTGCCCAGGTCTGGACACATTACTGAAGTCTCACATCAATCTCTCATCCCTGGTACCATTCTAATAAATCTCCTCTCTGCATCTTCCCCAAGACCGTGACATCCTTCCTAAAGTGCAGTGATCAGACTTGATTTTATTATTTGGTTGCGGGGGTGACACTAAATCAAACCAAAGAAGGTTGCAGGTTCCATCCTCAGCCTTTTCTGCATTAGGTGATCTCACTCAGTCTGTAGTGAGCACCACATACACACCGCACCAAGTGACTCCTGGACCCAGCTTTCAGAAGCTGAGCTCACCTGAACCATGGGAGCTGGAGGGGCGACTGGATTGGATTCATTGCCAACTAATATTGGCTGCAATCAAAGACTCCAGTTGCCAATTTTATTTTGTTAGTTTATTGATGCTCTTTTGCAGTTTTATATTTGAAGTGAAATTCGTGTCAGCATTTGCCGAGAATAGCTGCACGATGAAAGTAATTTATTGCCTGTGCCGCGCTTTGGGATGTATCAGGGACAGGATGTTGAATCTGAAAAACTCCTTCTTGGAGTTGATTGCTGCTATTCTGAACTTATTGCTCAACTAAGTTGCACATACGTAGCGTAGACACATTGCTGTACTGCAGTTATTGGTCTTGTCCCATCGCCTATCTTTCTCAATACTCAGGGTTTTATTTCACTGGATAATCGGAATTTCACACTGTTGGGAGAAACATACCAGAAGGGTTTGTTTCAATTAGATAGTACGATTGGTGCATCCCAGTGCTGAGGGGGGTGCTGCACTGTCGGAGATGCTGTCTGTCAACTGTGAAGTCCCAGGTGGATATAAAAGACCCCGCAGCACTACTCAAAGTAGAGTAACTCCTGGTCAGCACTTACCCCTCAACTAATATCACTAAAAACATATCTGCTGCTCATCATCACTTTGCTATGCCACACTTCCTCAGTACTGAACTGTCAGCCTGCTCCACTAAACCCATGAGTCTGAGAGTGCTGCAGTTAAACTGAAACATAAATACACATTAATGATGATCCCGAACACCGGCTGGCTGTGCCCAAGATCATCTGGAAATGCACAGTTACATTTCTTTCTGTGAAGACATGCAGACATTCCAACAGAGATCACGTAGTCTCCAGGAGTGTGTCAACAGATGCTGTTAATTCAGAGTCCATCTTGAGTTGTTCCGAGTGTTTGTATCATTGAGTTAATTGTGCAAGGAATCAGTGGAATACAAAGAGGTGGAAGAGTTAAGACCCAGGTCAGAAACTCCAAGGTGTTTTATGAAGTTAGCCTAAACCCTAAGTTTTACATTTGATTTTGGCATTGGTGAGCATAAGGGTTTCACTCCAGGCATGATTCAAGTGACCCACTAGGAAGCTTTTATCAAACAAAGTGTATTTAAGAACACAGAGTATAACAAAAAGAATGAGCATAACTTTTACCAATTACAAAACTTAAACATGATACAATATAACTTCTAACAGCTAGCTATCTCTGTTGTTCCAGTGTAAAGCAACATCCCACAGACACACGCCCTTCTTCAGAGTAAGTTAGCACAAAAACAAGTAGGCTCACGTGATGCTGGATTTTCAGCTTTTTAACACCCATGGAAGGAAAACAAGCCAGCAATTTTCAGAGAAGGATATATCCTCAAAACAGCCGAACATCAGAGAAGTAAACTTCATCTCTGGTGACTTCCAGTCTTCAGACTCCAGAGAGGGGAAAAGCATTGTTGTTTCTATCACAGCTTCAAGCAGCTTCTGAAAATGAAACTAAAACTGGAAATGCTCTGTGAAAAATAACTATCCTCATTCACATGACATGCCCTGTCAGTCACCAGCAAATCAAGCTCCCCACGGGAACATTAAAAATCACAGAACACTGCATTAGTTCTGTGCAGTTAGATTAAAACCAACATGATACCAATTATACAGCTTCAGTAGTGCAGTGGAGACAGATTCACACAGTGAGTGGTTAGGTTCTGGAATACACTGGACGTGGTATATATGGATTTTAGTAAGGCGTTTGATAAGGTTCACCATGGTAGGCTTCTGCAGAAAATGCAGATGTATGGGATTGGGGGTGATCTAGGAAATTGGATCAGGAATTGGCTAGCGGATAGGAAACAGAGGGTGGTGGTTGATAGTAAATATTCATCATGGAGTGCGGTTACAAGTGGTGTACCTCAGGGATCTGTTTTGGGGCCACTGCTGTTTGTAATATTTATTAATGATCTGGATGAGGGTATAGTTGGGTGGATTAGCAAATTTGCTGATGACACCAAAGTCGGTGGTGTGGTAGACAGTGAGGAAGGGTGTCGTAGTTTGCAGGAAGACTTAGACAGGTTGCAAAGTTGGGCCGAGAGGTGGCGGATGGAGTTTAATGCGGAGAAGTGTGAGGTAATTCACTTTGGTAGGAATAACAGATGTGTTGAGTATAGGGCTAATGGGAGGACTTTGAATAGTGTGGAGGGGCAGAGGGATCTAGGTGTATGTGTGCATAGATCCCTGAAAGTTGGGAATCAAGTAGATAAGGTTGTTAAGAAGGCATATGGTGTCTTGGCGTTTATTGGTAGGGGGATTGAATTTAGGAGTCGTAGCGTTATGTTGCAACTGTACACAACTCTGGTGCGGCCGCACTTGGAGTACTGTGTGCAGTTCTGGTCCCCACATTACAGGAAGGATGTGGAGGCTTTGGAGAGGGTGCAGAGGAGGTTTACCAGGATGTTGCCTGGTATGGAGGGGAGATCCTATGAGGAGAGGCTGAGGGATTTGGGATTGTTTTCGCTGGAAAGGCGGCGGCTAAGAGGGGATCTTATTGAAACATATAAGATGATTAGAGGTTTAGATAGGGTGGATAGTGATAGCCTTTTTCCTCTGATGGAGAAATCCAGCACGAGGGGGCATGGCTTTAAATTGAGGGGGGGTAGTTATAGAACCGATGTCAGGGGTAGGTTCTTTACCCAGAGGGTGGTGAGGGATTGGAATGCCCTGCCAGCATCAGTAGTAAATGCGCCTAGTTTGGGGGCGTTTAAGAGATCCGTAGATAGGTTCATGGACGAAAAGAAATTGGTTTAGGTTGGAGGGTCACAGTTTTTTTTTTTAACTGGTCGGTGCAACATCGTGGGCCGAAGGGCCTGTTCTGCGCTGTAATGTTCTATGTTCTATGTTCTATGTTCTATGAGAGTATGGTGGAGACAGATTCACACAGCGAGTGGTTAGGTTCTGGAATACACTGTCTGAGAGTGTGGTGGAGACAGATTCACACAGCGAGTGGTTAGGATCTGGAATGCACTGTCTGAGAGTGTGGTGGAGACAGATTCACACAGCGAGTGGTTAGGATCTGGAATGCACTGTCTGAGAGTGTGGTGGAGACAGATTCACACAGCGAGTGGTTAGGTTCTGGAATACACTGTCTGAGAGTGTGGTGGAGACAGATTCACACAGCGAGTGGTTAGGATCTGGAATGTACTGTCTGAGAGTGTGGTGGAGACAGATTCACACAGTGAGTGGTTAGGATCTGGAATGTACTGTCAGAGAGTGTGGTGGAGACAGATCCACAAAGTGAGTGGTTAGGATCTGGAATGTACTGTCTGAGAGTGTGGTGGAGACAGATTCACACAGTGAGTGGTTAGGATCTGGAATGTACTGTCTGAGAGTGTGGTGGAGACAGATTCACACAGCGAGTGGTTAGGATCTGGAATGTACTGTCTGAGAGTGTGGTGGAGACAGATTCACACAGTGAGTGGTTAGGATCTGGAATGTACTGTCAGAGAGTGTGGTGGAGACAGATCCACAAAGTGAGTTAAGATCTGAAACCACTGTCTGAGAGTGTGGTGGAGACAGATTCACACAGCGAATGGTTAGTGGGGCAGCACGGTAGCACAGTGGTTAGCACTGCTGCTTCACAGCTCCAGGGGCCTGGGTTCAATTCCCGGCTTGGCTCACTGTCTGCGTGGGTTTCCTCTGGGTGCTCCGGTTTCCTCCCACAGTCCAAAGGTGTGCAGGTTAGGTTGATTGGCCAGGCTATAAATTGCCCCTTAGAGTCCTGAGATGCGTAGGTTAGAGGGATTAGCGGGTAAATATGTGGGGGTAGGGCCTGGGTGGGATTGTGGTCGGTGCAGACGCGATGGGCCGAATGGCCTCCTTCTGCACTGTAGGGTTTCTATGATTTCTATAATTTCTATGATCTGGAATGCACTGTCTGAGAGTGTGGTGGAGACAGCATTAATTGTGGTTTTTAAGGGAATTGAAGATATAGCAGAAGAGAACAGTATTTCAGGGCTACAGGGAGAAGGTGAGACTATCCGAGTTCTCTTGCACAGAGCTAGAAAAGACATGCCGAATGGCACCCTTCTTGAGAAGCAAGGGAGGTGACAGGTTATCGGGGGTGGTTGGGATGCAGATTTGAGGTTACTATCAGATCAGCTGAGATCTTATAAAATGGCAGAGCAGGCTCGAGGGGCCAAATGGCCTCCTCCAGCTCCATGTTAATACTTTCGATGTTCAGTAACCGTTCTGTGATTCTAAGAGGAACACTGAGACCCCTATGCGGTTTGTGTTAATTAATTGAGAAAGTGCTGGATGGAATATTGATTGCAAAACAAAATAACAAATGGCTGAGAAAGGTTCATAATATCTCAAAGGTATTGGATGTAATTGTGACAGAGATACTGTGTCAACTTTCCATGAATAAATTACCCCATTGTTGGGGATATGTCAAAAGAAAATGGGTTACTTTTCGGACTTCGGCTAACGACTTTCCAGAGTGGTAATGGGATGGATTTTTGATGGTCTAACTAGGACTTATTTCTGTGTAAGATATATTGTGACAAAAACTTTACAGCTCCGAGCTCTCAGCAAAGCCTTCCAAAGAGATGAATGGAATCAGATAACAATCAAACAGAACAAGTCAGGCGCAGTGAAACATCTTTAGTTTCATTTCTCATTTTAATTTACAGTTTGATCAGAGGACGCAGTCAATCGCTCGCACTGAGGCAGACACCTAAAAATCACTTCAATCCCATCACTGTAATAAGATAAAATGTTGTTTTCTACGCTTCTACACTGCCATGTTCGCCCAATAAGATACCAACTCAGTTACTCCCTAACTCGATCAGGACAGTTACTCGAAGTTGACGCTGTTTCAGCTCCGAGGGGGAGGGCGAGTGGTATTATCGCGAGACTATTAACTTAGAAACTCAGCTCATGTTCTGGGGACCCGGGATCGAATCCTGCCACGGCAGATGGTGGAATTTGAATTCAGTGAAAAAAATCTGGAATTAAGAATTAAGAAACCATTGTTACTGTCGGAAAAGCCCATCTGGGTCACTAATGTCCTTTAGGGAAGGAAATCTGCCATCCTTACCTGGCCTGGTCTACATGTGACTCCAGAGCCACAGCAATGTGGTTGACTCTCAACTGCCCTTGGGCAACTAGGAATGGACAATTAATGCTGGCCAACCAGGGACATCCATGTACCATGAAATAATAAAGAAAAAGCTATGATTGGTGGGGTAGCTCTTGAGATTTTTAAATCAATAGTTTGAGAGTTCAAATTCCATTCCAGAGATTTGAGCACCTAATCCACATGCTGACGCCCGCTGTGCTGTACTGGGGAATGCTGCATTGTTGGAGGTGTCATCTGTGAGATGAGACTTTAACCTGAAACCCCATCAGATTGGAAATGATAATAACACCATATCGAGTATTAGGAGGAGAGTTCTCCCCGCTGCTTCAAAGTGTTTTATTGCCAATGGAATACGTACCATTTTCTTTATTTGTTCATGGGTTGTGGGAGTCATTGGCTAGCCCAGCATTTATTGCCCAACCCTGTTTACCCATGACCACCTTCTTGAATCACTGCAGTCCATGTGGTGTAGGTACACCCACCATGCTGTTAGGGAGGGCGTTCTATGGTTTTTTTTACCCAGCGACAACGAAGGAACGATGATATGTTTCCAAACCTGAGTGCCTTGTGGGTTGGAGACCTTGCGGACAGTGGTGCTCCCATGTGTCTGCTGCCCTTGTCTTTTTAGGTGGTAGTGATTGCAGGTTTGGAAGGTGCTGTTGAAGAAACCTTGGTGAGTTCCTGCAGTGGATCGTGTAGATGGTACACACGGCTGCCACTGTATGTCAGTGATGGAGGGAGTGAATGTTTAAGGTGGCGGATGGTGGGGGGGGGGGTCAATCAAGAGGGGCTGCTTTGCCCTTTGGACAGACTTTGGGGAGTCAGGAGGTGAGTTACTCTCCACAGAATTCCCAGTCATTGATCTTCTCTTGTGGCCACAATGTTTATATGATTGGTCCAATTTAGTTTCTGGTCAACGGTGAGCCCCAGGATGTTGCAGCAGCCAATTTATGCACAGCAAGATCCCGCAGACAGAGCAGAAAATCTGTTATTAGGTGTTGCTCGAGGGATAAATACTGACCAAGAAACCAGGGAGACCAAGAATCCCTGCTCACTGACAAATAATTCCGTGGAATATTTTCATTCACCTCAGAGAGTAGATGGCACCTTCATCTTCCAAAGGACAGTGATGGTAATCAATAGTAGGATTCTGGTCAATAAAAACTCTCTCTCTCCATTGGCCAGGTTTGTTTTGGATTCAGTTGCAGGACAGAGGATGAATTTGTGCAACAAATATTGCAGCACCAAATGTGGGCGTGAGGGGGGGAGGGGGTGGGGATTGCTTCGGGGAAAAGAACTGGGTGGCTGAAGGGGAAAATTATGAGCAATGCAGAATAATAATTTACACTTACATCGTGCCTTCAATGTCGTGAAACATCATCAAGGAGCTTCACAGGAGCACTGTCAGAACATGACACCAAGCCACATGGAGAGGTATCAGAGCAAATGGCCCAAACCTGTCTTAATTCATTCATTCATGACATGTGGGTGTCACTGGCTAATGCCAGCATTAGCTGCCCATCTCTAATTGCCATTTCAGAGGGCATTTAAAAGTCAATCACGTTGCTGTGGCTCTGCAGTCACATGTAGGCCAGACCGGGTAAGGATGGCAGATTTCCTTCCCTAAAGGACATTAGTGAACCAGATGGGTTTTGACAACGATTTCACGGTCATCATTAGACTTTTAATTCCAGATTTTTTAAAAAACCTAACTCAAATTTCACCATCTGCCATAATGGGATTTGAACCCAGGTCCCTGAGACATTACCCCAAGTCTTTGGCTTATTAGTCTAGTGACAATACCACTACACCACCGATCTGCCAAACTCAATAGAAGAGATAGTTGGGGGTGGCATGGTGGCACAGTGGTTAGCACTGCTGCCTCACAGCGCCGGGGACCCGGGTTCGATTCCTGGCTTGAGTCACTGACTGTGCAGAGTCTGCACATTCTCCCCGTGTCTGCGTGGGTTTCCTCCGTGTGCTCTGATTTCCTCCCACGGTCTGAAAGACGAGCTGGTTAAGTGCATTGTCTGTGCTAAATTCTCCCTCAGTGTAACCCGAACAGATGCCGGAGTGTGGCGACTAGGAGATTTTCACAGTGTCTTCATTGCAGTGTTAATGTAAGCCTTACTTGTGGCACTAATAAATAAACTTAACTTCAAGTTATAATGAGCATTTTAAAGGAAGAAAAAGCGATGAAGCAAATGTATTGAAGGAGGGAATTCCAGGGCTTGGGGCAAGCAGTGAAAGAATAATAAAAATCTGGGATGCTGAAGAGGCCGGGATTCGAGGAGCCTGGAATAACTAAAAAAGCTGAGATTGAGTTATTAAAAAGACGGGATAATTTTTGCAGACAAGAAGTATCATTGCTCCAGCTTTCCTTAACGAAGCTCATTCTAATCGGAGAGGGTGTTTCCTAATTGAAAAGACTGAAAGTCAGACCTTGATAACACATTTCAACGAACGTGATCATCAGCTTGAAGATATCGATGAGTTTCTCCTGTGGATGTTTGCGCTCTGTGCATCTAAATGATCAGATTTGTTGGTGCACTTCAAAACCGACTGCATTTCCTTCCTAACTCTGCTGGTTTGGTTATGTATGGTTTCACTGGGACTCTCCTGCACAGGCTATCCATTTAATGAGCGTTTATTTTTATACGCTGCATCTATCAATAATGTTACTATGGCTGCTACACAGTCTCTTCACGTCTCCAGAACTCCTGAGATCTTCTCCTTTGCAATGTAAATCACGATTTATCTGTCCTAGACCACCTATCAGCATCCCTACGGCATTCCCGTGAGAGTCCGTTTTCCAGTCAAACATTTGTAAGATGAAATATCAAAGTTCTTTTTGCTTCCAATTTCCACGAGTCTAGTTTCTTGAGGCTGACCCCAAAATTATAAAGTTTATAAAGTTTATGAAATTTATTTGTTAATCACACGTAGGATTACATTCACACTGCAATGAAGTTACTGTGAAAATCCCCTTTTGGACCCCAGGCCTCACTGAGGCCTGTTATACCCCGTCATTCTCATGTAGAAACAGGAGGGGAAAAATTAAAAAAAAGACTTGCATTTATATAGCGCCTTCATATTATTGCCATAGATGGAGCGCAATGAAGATTCACCAGACTTGTTCCAGGAATGGTGGGACTGTCTTATGGAAAGAGATTCGGCAAACTGGGCCTGCATATGGGATCTAATTGAAACTTACAGAATACTGGGAGGCTGAGATAGAGTGGAAGTGGAGAGGATGTTTCCACCAGTGGGAGAGACTAGAATTCGAGGGCACAACCTCAGAGTGAAAGGACGCTTCTTAAAAACAGAGATGAGGAGGAACTTCTTCAGCCAGAGGGTGGTGAATCTGTGGAACTCTTTGCCACAGAGGGCTGTGGAGGCCAGGTCATTGAGTGTCTTTAAGACAGAGATCGATAGGTTCTTGATCAATAAGGGGATCAGGGGTTATGGGGAAAAGGCAGGAGAATGGGGATGAAAAAAATATCAGCCATGATTGAATGGCGGAGCAGACTTGATGGGCTGAATGGCCGAAATCTGCTGTTATATTTTATTGTCTTATGTCCTGGAATTTTACCCCCCCCCCCCCGTTCCCCAGAGGCCAACTGAGAATGCCGTTCTGTGAGCCTCGCCTGCCCTGATTCTGGGGCGGGCGTGCTGGTAAAATTCCGGCATGGTATTCTCTGGAGTTTCGAAGAAGAAGAGGTGATCTCAATACTCACCGGAATAGACAGGGTAAATGTGGGTAAGATCTTCTCCTGGATGGGAGTCTAGAACCAGGGGGCACAATTTCAATATCAGGGGGAAGCCACTGTGGACCGAGATGAGGAGAAATTTCTTTCCACAGAGGGTGGTGAATCTTTGGAATTTTCTAGCCCAGAGGGCAGGGGAAGCTCAGTCACTGAGCGTGTTTAAAGCAGAGATTGATAGATTCCTGATTAACAATAATGTAAAGCGTTATGGGGACAGTGGATTTAAAAGACATTGGGCCCGATTTTACCAACAATTTGCGCCTGTTTTCGGGCGCGAAATCGTGGTAAAGTCGGGTGTGAGGCCTTTATCGCGATCTGCACCCGCTCAGATCACCACTTTACCGAGACCCGCGAATGGCGGGGATCCGTTCCGCGCCCAAATTGGGTGCAATGACGATTTAAATGTATTTGCATGCATTTAAATTGAATTAATGAACTGCCCGCCCAACTCTATCGGCATTTCCCCCTTTACCACCGCGTTTACCAATCCGGAACCGCGCTTTTAGGGAACTGCTGAATAAAAGTCTGAATCGGGCACTCCAGCCTCTGAAGAGCGTGTTCAGTGTTTCCAACGGCTCCCTGACTCAGATCAGTGGTGAGGGGGAGGAGGGAGGCGGGTCAGACCATTCTCTGGTTGGAGGGGGGAGGAGGAGGAGACGGGTCAGATGTATCTCGGGCGGGGAGGGGGAGTGAGGCCAGACCATTCTCTGGGGGGGCGGGGGGGGGGGGGGGGGGGGGGTGGTGGAGTGAGGCAAGTTCATTGTCTTGGGGGGGGGGGGGCGGGGGGGAGGAGGGAGGCGGGTAAGATGTATCTCGGGCGGGGGGGGCAGATGGATCTCTGGTGGGGGGGGACAGATGGATCTCTGGTGGGGGGGGCAGATGGATCTCTGGTGGGGGGGGCAGATGGATCTCTGATGTGGGGGGCAGATGGATCTCTGGTGGGGGGGGTGGGCTGATAGATCTCTGGTGGGGGGGCAGGGGGGTCCGCTGCCACTCTAAGAACATAAGAACATAAGAAATAGGAGCAGGAGTAGGCCATCTAGCCCCTCGAGCCTGCCCCGCCATTGAATAAGATCATGGCTGATCTGAAGTGGATCAGTTCCACTTACCCGCCTGATCCCTATAACACCTAATTCCCTTACCGATCAGGAATCCATCTATCCGTGATTTAAACATATTCAACAAGGTAGCCTCCACCACTTCAGTGGGCAGAGAATTCCAGAGATTCACCACCCTCTGAGAGAAGAAGTTCCCCCTCAACTCTGTCCTAAACTGACCCCCCTTTATTTTGAGGCTGTGCCCTCTAGTTCTAGCTTCCTTTCTAAGTGGAAAGAATCTCTCCACCTCTACCCTATCCAGCCCCTTCATTATCTTATAGGTCTCTATAAGATCCCCCCTCAGCCTTCTAAATTCCAACGAGTACAAACCCAATCTGCTCAGTCTCTCCTCATAATCAACACCCCTCATCTCTGATATCAACCTGGTGAACCTTCTCTGCACTCCCTCCAAGGCCAATATATCCTTCGGCAAATAAGGGGATCAATACTGCACACAGTATTCCAGCTGCGGCCTCACCAATGCCCTGTACAGATGCAGCAAGACATCTCTGCTTTTATATTCTATCCCCCTTGCGATATAGGCCAACATCCAATTTGCCTTCTTGATCACCTGTTGCACCTGCAGACTGGGTTTTTGCGTCTCATGCACAAGGACCCCCAGGTCCCTTTGCACAGTAGCATGTTGTAATTTTTTTCCATTTCGATAATAATCCAATTTGCTATTATTTCCTCCAAAGTGAATAACCTCGCATTTGTTAACGTTATACTCCATCTGCCAGATCCTCGCCCACTCACTCAGCCTGTCCAAATCTCTCAGCAGACCTTCTACGCCCTCCACACGATTCACTTTTCCACTTATCTTTGTGTCGTCTGCAAACTTTGTTACCCTACACTCAGTCCCCTCCTCCAGATCGTCTATATAAATGGTAAATAGTTGAGGCCCCAGTTACGATCCCTGCGGAATGCTACTAGTTACCATCTGCCAACCAGAAAAGCACCCATTTATTCCGACTCTCTGTTTCCTGTCGGATAGCCAATCCCCAATCCACGCTAACACCCTACCCCCAACTCTGTGTGACCCAATCTTCTTCAGCAACCTTTTGTGAGGCACCTTATCAAACGCCTTTTGGAAATCCAAAAACACTGCATCCACCGGTTCCCCTCCGTCAACCGCACAAGTCACATCTTCATAAAAATCCAACAAGTTCGTCAAGCACGACTTTCCCCTCATGAATCCATGCTGCATCTGCTTAATCGAACCATTCTTATCCAGATGGCCTGCTATTTCTTCTTTAATGATGGATTCCAGCATTTTCCCAACTACAGACGTTAAGCTAACCGGCCTGTAGTTACCCGCCTTTTGTCTATTTCCTTTTTTAAACAGCGGCGTAACATTAGCCGTTTTCCAATCCGCCGGCACTACCCCAGAATCCAACGAATTTTGATAAATAACCACTAACGCATCCGCTATTACCTCTGACATTTCTTTCAGTACCCTGGGATGCATTCCATCCGGGCCCGGGGACTTGTCCACCTTCAGTCCCATTGGTCTACCAAGCACTGCCTCCCTGGTAACATTAATTGTATTGAGTACCTCTCCTCCTACCAACCCTCTATCGTTAATATTCGATAAACTATTTGTGTCTTCCACCGTGAAGACCGACACAAAAAACGTATTTAAAGTTTCAGCCATTTCCTCATTTCCCACTATTAAATCCCCCCTCTTGTCCTCCAAGGGTCCAACATTCACTCTTGCCACTCTATTCCTTTTTATATATTTGTAAAAGCTTTTACTATCATTTTTTATATTTAGAGCTAGCCTAGCTTCATAACCTATCTTTCCTTTCTTTATCGCTTTCTTAGTCGTTCTTTGTTGTTTCTTAAAGTTTTCCCAATCTTCCGATTCTCCACTATTTTTGGCCACTCTGTACGCATCGGTCTTTAATTTAATACTCTCCTTAATTTCCTTCGTTATCCACGGCTGGTTATCCCTTTTCTTACAGCCCTTCTTAATCACCGGAATATATTGTTGCTGAGTACTGAAAAGGATCTCCTTAAAAATCCTCCACTGTTCCTCAGCTGTTCTACCTACCAGTCTGCTCTCCCAGTCCACCTTAGCCAATTCAGCCCTCATCCTATCGTACTTCCCTCTGTTCAAACAGAGGACAGTGGTATGGGACCCTACTTTCTCCTCTTCCATTTGTATCAGAAATTCGACCATATTGTGATCACTTGACCCAAGAGGGTCCTTCACAAGAACATCCTTAATTCTACCTACCTCGTTACACGTTACCAGATCTAAGATAACTCGTTCCCTCGTCGGTTCTGTAACATACTGTTCAAGGTAACTATCCCGACAGCATTCTAAGAACTCTTCCTCCATCCCACCCCTTCCAACTTGAGTCAGCCAATCAATATGCAGGTTGAAGTCCCCCATGATTATTGCCGTTCCGTTTTTGCACGCATCCATTATTTGCTTGTTCATAGCCCTCCCCACCTCAACATTATTATTTGGGGGCCTATAGACCACGCCTACTAGTGTCTTTCTCCCCATACTATTCCTTATCTCTACCCATAACAATTCCATGTTTTGTTCCTTAGAGCCTATGTCATCCCTCACTACTACCCTGATATTATCTTTTATTAACAGAGCTACCCCACCACCTTGGAAAAAGCGCGCCCATGGGGGGGGGGGGTGAATAAGGGACACACACACATCACTGTCCCTCTTATCCACCACCCCCCGCTACCCAGACCGATCGCCACCCCTGCCCCCCTCCCACCCCCCTTCACCGATCGCCCACAGAGTAGCAGCGGACCATCCTGTGCCCCCAGCACCCCCAACGAGAGATCCATCTGCGCGCCGCACCCCCCCCCCCCCCCCCCGCCCACCCCGAGATACACCCTCGCTCCCGCTTTTCGCTCCCGGGCCGCTTTCTCTGCTTTCTGCGGCTCGAGAGAGAGAACCGACATGGGCGCGCTTTTTCAAATTTTTTTGAACTGCGCATGCGCGGTTCAGAGCTCCGATCGTTCCGGCAGCGCTAAGCCCCGCCCACAGCACGAATCGGACTGGAGATGGCTGAGAGCGTATGGGGGCGCCTGAAAGCGGATTTCTCATTTGGATCTGTACGGCGCCCAGATTCGGCACTTAGAAAGAAAATGGTAAAATCGGGCCCGTTGAAGTGTCCAATCAGCCATGATCGTGTTGAATGGGGGAGCAGGCTCGATGGGCTGAATGGCCTCCTCCTGTTCCTATGTTCACAACCACAGAACATCCTAAAGTGCTTTATGTCACTTACGTACTTTTGAAAGGGAGTCACTGTTGTCATGTAGGACATATGCAGTCAATTTGTGCATAGCAAGATCCCACAAAACAGCAGTGTAATAATGACCAAGTTGTGAAGTCAATGAAGAGATAATTATAGGCCAGGACAGCGAGGATAACTTATTTAGCCGTCTCAGAAATAGTGCCAGGGGTTGTTTTACATCCCGCTGGTGGGGATAATGAAGCCTCAGACATCTCATCCAGAATTCAGCACCTCCAACAGTGCAGCCTTCCTTTCAGACAGCACTGCAACATCAGACTTGCTCTTTACCCTCAGAGTGTAGAGTGGCACCTGAGCCCACCGCCTCTGGGAGGGAGTTGGGGAGGGGAGTGGGGGTGAAGGGGTTGAGGAGGGGTGAGGTGAAGAGTTATGGAGGAGGGTGGAGGTGAAAGAATTGAGGAGGGGTGGGGAGGGGGTTGGCGAGAGGTTGGGGAGTGGGGGAGGGGGATCGGGAAGGGGAGGGGGAGGCGGAGGGGGGGAGGTGTTTGGGGAGGGATGGGGAGGGCAAAGGATGAGGAGGGGGTAGGGGAGGGGAGTGGGGGAAGGGGTATGAAGGGGTGGGGAGGGGGAGGGGTGAGGAGGGAGCTGGGGAGGGGACTGGGGGAAGGGGTGTGGAGGGGGTGGGAAGGGGAGGGGGGGAGGGATGGGGAGGGGGAGGGGTGGGGAGGGAGTCGGGGCGGGGACTGGGAGAACGGGTGTGGAGGGGGTGGGAAGGGGAGAGAGTGAGGGAGGAAGTGGGGAGGGTGTGGAGTGAGGAGGGGGTAGAGGAGGGAGTGGGGGAGGGGGTGGGGAGGGTGAGGGGGTGAGGAGGATGTAGGGGAGGGAATGGGGGAGGGGGGGTGGGGAGGGAGAGGGTTGAGGAGGGAGTCGGGTTGGATGTGGAGGGGGTAGGAAGGGGGAGGGAGAGAGGGAAGAGGTGGGGAGGGTGAGGAGTGAGGAGGGAGTAGGGGGGGGAGTGGTGGAGGGGAGGGGTGGGAAGGACATGGGGTGAGGAGGGGGTAGGGGAGGGTGTGGGGGTGGGAAGGGGGAGGGAGTGAGGGAAGGGGTGGGGAGGGCAAAGGGTGAGGAGGGAGTGGGGGAGGGGAGGGGGAGGGGCTGGGGAGGGCGAGGCATGTGGAGGGAGTGGTGGAGAGGAGGGGGAGGGATGGGTAGGGCGAGGGGTGAGGAGGGGGTAGGGGAGGGGAGTGGGGGAAGGGGTGTGGAGGGGGTGGGAAGAGGAAGGGAGTGAGGGAAGGGGTGGGCAGGGCAAAGGGTGAGGAGGGAGTAGGGGAGGGGAGGGAGTGGTGGAGGGGGAGGGGAAGGAGTGGGGGAGGGAGTGGGGTCGGGGTGGGGGAGGGGGAGGGGAGGGAGTGGGGTAGGGGTGGGCAGGGGATGGGGAGGGGAGGGAGAGGGGAGGGAGTGGTGGAGGGGGGAGGGAGTGGTGGAGGGGGAGGGTTGGGGGTGGGGGAGGAGGAGGGGAGGGGGAGGGATGGGGGGGATTGGCGAGTGGTGGGGGCTGCTCCATATTCACATCTTCGTAATTGATCTATTGGTGGTTGTGCATTACTAAACTGAACGGGACAGGTTCAGTGTCATTCCTCAGAGATATCCTCAACAGTAAAATCCACACCTTTGAACCAAATCTCTCATCTCGATAACCTCTTCACTCCCACTGTCCTCTGAGATAGAACCATAGAACCATAGAAAATTACAGCTCAGAAACAGGCCCTTTGGCCCTTCTTGTCTGTGCCGAACCGTTTTTTGCCTAGTCCCACTGACCTGCACTTGGACCATATCCCTCCACACCCCTCTCATCCATGAACCCGTACAAGTTTTTCTTAAATGTTAAAAGTGCATTTACCACTTTATCCGGCAGCTCATTCCACACTCCCACCACTCTCTGCGTGAAGAAGCCCCCCCTAATATTCCCTTTAAACTTTTCTCCTTTCACCCTTAACCCGTGCCCTCTGGTTTTTTTCTCCCCTAGCCTCAGCGGAAAAAGCCTGCTTGCATTCACTCTATCTATACCCATCAAAATCTTATATCAAATCTCTATCAAATCTCCCCTCAATCTTCTACGCTCCAGCGAATAAAGTCCCAACCTATCCAATCTCTCTCTGTAACTCAGCTTCTCAAGTCCCGGCAACATCCTTGTGAACCATCTCTGCACTCTTTCAACCTTATTTACATCCTTCCTGTAACTAGGTGACCAAAACTGTACACAATACTCCAAATTCGGCCTCACCAATGCCTTATATAACCTTACCATAACACTCCAACTTTTATACTCGATACTCCGATTTATAAAGGCCAATGTACCAAAGGCACTCTTTACGACCCTCTCCACCCGTGACGTCACTTTTAGGGAATTCTGTACCTGTATTCCCAGATCCCTCTGTTCAACTGCACTCTTCAGAGTCCTACCATTTACCCTGTACGTTCTACTTTGGTTTGTCCTTCCAAAGTGCAATATCTCACACTTGTCTGCGTTAAATTCCATTTGCCATTTTTCAGCCCATTTTTCTAGTTGGTCCAAATCCCTCTGCAAGTTTTGAAAACCTTCCTCACTGTCCACTACACCTCCAATCTTTGTATCATCAGCAAACTTGCTGATCCAATTTACCACATTATCATCCAGATCATTGATATAGATGACAAACAACAATGGACCCAACACCAATCCCTGCGGCACACCACTGGTCACAGGCCTCCACTCAGAGAAGCAATTCTCCACAACCACTCTCTGGCTTCTTCCATTGACAGTAAGAAGTCTCACAACACCAGGTTAAAGTCCAACAGGTTTATTTGGTAGCAAATACCATAAGCTTTCAGAGCGTGCTGCTCCTTCGTCAGTGTCTAATCCAATTTACTACCTCCCCATGTATACCTAGCGATTGAACCTTCCTAACTAAGCTCCATGAGGGACCTTGTCAAAGGCCTTGCTGAAATCCAGGAAGACAACATCCACCGCCTTCCCTTCATCCACTTTCCTGGTAACCTCCTCGAAAAACTCTCATAGATTGGTCAAACATGACCTACCATGCACAAAGCCATGTTGACTCTCCCTAATAAGTCCCTGTCTATCCAAATATTTGTAGATCCTATCCCTTATCACACCTTCCAATAACTTGCCCACCACCGACGTCAAACTTACTGGCCTATAATTTCCCGGATTTCTTTTGGAACCTTTTTTAAACAACGGAACATGAGCAACCCTCCAATCATCCGGCACCTCCCCCGTGAATACTGACATTTTAAATATGTCTGCCAGGGCCCCTGCAAGTTCAACACTAGCTTCCCTCAAGGTCCGTGGGAATACCCTGTCCGGTCCTGGGGATTTATCCACTCTGATTTGCCTCAAGACAGCGAGCACCTCCTCCCCTTTAATCTGTAAAGGTTCCATGACCTCCCTACCAGTTTGCCCTATTTCTGTAGACTCCATGCCCGTTTCCTCAGTAAATACGGATGCAAAAAAACCATTTAGTATCTCCCCCATCTCTTTTGGTTCCATACACAGTCTACCACTCTGGTCTTCAAGAGGACCAATTTTATCCCTCACTATCCTTTTGCTCCTAACATATCTATAAAAGCTCTTTGGATTTTCCTTCACTCTGTCTGCCAAAGCAACCTCATGTCTTCTTTTAGCCCTCCTGATTTCCCTCTTAAGTAGCTTCTTGCACTTTTTATACTCCTCGAGCATCTGATGTGTTCCTTGCTGCCTGTACATTTCATACAACTCTCTCTTCCTCTTAATCAGTGTTACAATCTCCCTCGAGAACCAAGGTTCCTTATTCCTGTTTACTTTGCCTTTAATCCTGACAGGAACATACAAACTCTGCACTCTCAAAATTTCTCCTTTGAAGGCCTCCCACTTTCCATTTACATCCTTACCAGAGAACAGCCTGTGCCAATCCACACTTCCCAGATCCCTTCTCATTTCATCAAATTTGGCCTTTTTCCAGTTCAGAACTTCAACCCGAGGACCAGATCTATCCTTATCCACGATCAGGTTGAAACTAATGGCATTATGATCACTGGATCCAAAGTGTTCCCTCACACTCACATCCACCACCTACCCTAACTCATTTCCCAATCGGAGATCCAATATCGCATCCTCTCTAGTTGGCACCTCTATATACTGGTGTAGAAAATTCTCCTGAACACAGATCTTTGCATTCCTTCACTTCCGGCCTCTTCTGTATTCCAAATTTCTTTCCCCGCTTCACTGCTGGCTGGGACTCCAGCTGCCAAGGCAGTGTGCTCTGGAAATCCCTCCCTATACATCTCTACCTGCACTCTCACTCCCTCCTTCTTCAAAACACACTTGACGCAGCTCAGACTGAAATTCTGTCTGACCATGCTTCTTCACTGGGAGTGTTTTGGAATTTTAAAGGTGCTATATAAATTCAGATTGCATTTGTAATTGGAATTCAGGCTCAGTCTGTGTAAATCCTTGTCTGAGTCCAGGGGAGAATAGGAATGAGAGTTTGCTCTGTCTGTTGAGTGTGTGGATTTGACACGAAATCAGCTTGAGCAATCGGAGCACTCAGCGATAAACCTCCTAACTCCTCCAGCCTCTGTACCAGCCAAAAGGTACAGGCCAGGAGTGTGATGGAATACAAAACATTGGCCCGAATGAGAGCAGCAACAATAGCACTGAAGAAGCTCAGTACAACCTGGGACTAAGCAGTTTACCTGTCCATCTGCCAAAAGACTCAACGTCAACCCTTCAGTTGGTTGTAACGGTGTGTTAGCTACAGGTTCCCGTGCCATATTCATCAAGATTCTTCTGACATCAGCGCTGTTCAAAGAAGAACAAAGAATAAAGAAAATTACAGCGCAGGAACAGGCCCTTCGGCCCTCCATGTCTGCCCGTCTGAACGAAAACCCCCTACCCTTCCAGGTGCCATATCCCTCTATCCCCATCCTATTTATGCATTCCTTTGATCTCTGCTATCAGGAAGGACAAGACGGCATACTCATGGGAGCATCAACACCCCAAATTCACCTCCAAATCAAACACAATCCTGATTTAGTTAGAAATCAGATAATTCCTTCATTATTAATGGGCTAATATCTCACGTTAAGGCCCAGGTCAGAAGCTCCAAGGTGCTTTGTGAAGTTAGCCGAAAGCCTATAGGCTAGACCATAAGATATTTCATTCCAGGTATGATTCCAGTGATCCACTAGGAAGCTTTTATCAAACAGTTTATTTAAGAACACAATTCAAATATAACAAAAGCATAACTTTTACCAATGACAAGACTTAAACATGACACAGTATAACTCTGAACACCTAGCTATCTCTGTTATTCCAATGTAAAGCAACCCTATAAACATACACCCTTCCTCATAATTAGCACAAAAATGAGTCTGCTCCCGTGATGCTGGATTTCCAGCTTTTTAAACACTTCTGGACAGTGACCTCGACACTGGTCTGAGAGAAGGATATATCCTCCAAACAGCACAACCTCCAAGAGATAAACTCAGTCTCTGGCAGCTTCCAGCACAAGAACACTTAGACAGCAAAAACATCAAAGAGAGGGGAAAAAGACACTACTATTCCTCTTAAATTCAAGCAGCTTCTGAAAACAAAACTAAAACTGGTAACGCCTTGTGAAAAATAGCTGCCCTCAGTCACATGACACCACCTGTCAATCACCCCCAAACAAGCTCCACCCAGCAATCCAAGGGAAACATTAAAACAACAGAACACTGCATTAGTTCAGATTAAAATCAACATGATATCAATTATACTGCTTCAGTAACAATAGAGGACACCAGCTACAGACAACACGGTGCCGACAAAACATCCTGCAGAGAAACATGATTAAAATACATTTCTTAAAGGCACAGTACCATCACACCCAGAACTCCCGACTTAATGTCATCATGGGACCACCAAAATGGCCTGGGTGGCAGGGATTCAAGGTTAGGCCCATGCACCACAACCTTCTCAGGGATGGGCAATAAATGTGACATTACCAGGGTTGCCCTGGATTTTCACAGTAACTTCATTGCAATGTTAATGTTAGCCTACTTGTGACACTAATAAATCAACTTTAAAAAACTCACCACAACAACAAATAAAAACACGTTTGAGCCGAATGCACAAAACACCCCCAGGTTCGAGTTGCCGTCTTATCAGAAGGACGAGTGGAACAAAGGCATAGCAACACCACCACCTGCAAGTCCCCCTCCAATCACTCACCATTCTGACTTAAAAATGGATCATCATGCCTTCATTTTGACTGGGTAAAAATCCTGAATTCCCATCCTAACAGCACTATGGGTGGACCTACACCACATGGACTGCAGCAGTTCAAGAAAATGGCTCAGCACCATTTTAAGTGCAATTAGGAACAAAGAACAAAGAAAATTACAGCACAGGAACAGGCCCTTTGGCTCTCCAAGCCTGCACCAACCATGCTGCCCGACTTAACTAAAACCCCCTATCCTTCCGGGGGCCGTATCCCTCCATTCCCATCCTATTCATGTATTTGCCCAGACGCCCCTTAAAAATCACTGTGGTATCTGCTTCCACTACCTCCCCCGGCAGCGAGTTCCAGGCACCCACCACCCTCTGTGTAAAAAACTTGCCTCGTACATCTCCTTTAAACCTTGCCCCTCGCACCTTAAACCTGTGCCCTCCAGTAATTGACTCTTCCACCCTGGGACGGGCAATAAATCCTGGCCCAGCCAGTGATGCCCGCATTCTGTGAATAAATAAAGACGAATATAGGGGTGCAATAGGTTTTTGGCATGAATGAAACTGGATTACAGTGTGTTGGAGTTTGTTATACCCCGTTTGACTTTCCTTTCTATTTGAGCATTTTTAGTTGTTGCCCCTGCACCCACAGACAGTGGGGAAGATGTTCCAGTTTGCACTAACTTTTATTTGATGAAATACTTCCGCATGTCATTCCCCAGTAACCCAACTCGAGTGTGAAGCATTTGCCCTTAGTAATCTGGATTCCTCCACCCACCAGAGCAAAAACACTTCTATCAAATCCCTGAATCATTTAATATTTAATTTCAATTTCAGTTCAAACGTTGATCTATATAAAAATCAACTTTAGTTGCAGCCTTAAGGTTTGAGTTGAGTCAAGTTCTGCAAGCAATCATTTGAAGCAAAGTACAATATACAATAAAAATTATAGCAGAAAATTGAGTACAACTCTTTCAGTTAGAAGATGGTGAGTTTGAATCCTACTCGACATATCACTCGAGTATAAAAATCAAGGCTGAATCCCATTGCAGGCTGAAAGGAAGGCTGCACAGTTGGAAATGCTGAGTTTTGGATGAGGTGCCTGAGGCTTCATCATTAGATTATCAAGGTTCCAACAAGTCTAACCATCAGCTTGAGTTATAAGGAGAGGTTGGATAGACTGGGACTCTCTTTCCCGGAGCGCAGGGCACTTAGGAGTGATCTTATAGAGGTCTATAAAATAATGAGGGTCATAGATCAGCTAGATAGTCAATATCTTTTCCCAAAGGTAGGGGAGTCTAGAACTTGAGGGCATAGGTTTAAGGTGAGAGGGGAGAGTTACAAATGTGTCCAGAGGGGCAATTTCTTCACACAGAGGGTGGTGAGTGTCTGGAACAAGCTGCCAGGGGCAGTAGTAGGGGCAGGTACAATTCTGTCTTTTAAAAGGCATTTAGACAATTACACGGGGAAGATGGGTATAGAGGGATATGGGCCAAATGCGGGCAATTGGGAATAGCTTAGTGGTTAAAAAAAAAGCAGCATGGACAAGTTGGGCTGAAGGGCCTGTTTCCATGCTGTAAACCTCTATGACTCTGAGTAGAATTTGTTCATTGTGCGAGTGAGGTATAACATTGGACTATTCTCAACTTTTTTCATTTTACTCCTTAATTCAGTTCGTTGTAGCCAATGTGAGATCCGTCTGCGTATAACAAGAAGTGAAATTTTGAGTCACAGAATCACAAAATTGTTACAGCGCAGAAGGAGGCCATTTGGCCTATCATGCCTGCAACTGGCTCCTCAAACGAGTATCGTGACATTCCTCTGCTTTTTCCCTGTGCCCCTGCACATTGTTTCTATTCAAATAATCACCTAACGCCTCTTGAATGCCTCATAGAACCCATAGTACAGTACAGCACAGGAACAGGCCCTTCGGCCCACCATGTTGTGCCGAACATGACGCCAAATTAAACTCATCCCTTCTGCCTGCCCTTGGTCCATATTCCTCTATTCCTTGCATATTCACGTGCTTATCCCTCTAATGCCCCTAACATATCTGCCTCTGCCCTGGCAGCGCATTCCAGATACCCACCACTCTCTGTGTAAAATAACTTGCCCCTCACGTCTCCTTTGAACTTTCCCACTTTTAACCTTAAGTACATGCCTCCTAGCATTAGACATTTCAACTCTGGTGACAAAGGTTCTCACTATCAACCCTATCTGTGCCTCTCATAATTTTATAGATTTCTATCAGGTCTCCCCTGAGCCTCCACTGCTCCACATTTAACCTGCCTCCGCCACACTGTCAGGCAGCGCATTCCAGACCTGAACCACTCGCTGTGGCAAAAGGTTTTTTCTCACATCACATTTGCTTCTTTAGCAAATCACTTTCAAAAGCTCTCAGTTCGATCACCCTTTGATCTGTACACAAGTCAAGTTTATTGGAATATCCAGAATCTGTGAAATTGATGAGCAGAGAAAGGGTAGCTGGTCCATCGAAGCTGCCCAGACTTGATGGTGAATGCACACGGTGACCAGACTCTTGGCAAAACCATCCCTCTCCATCTCAGCTAACTCCTACCCCCAGACAGTTCCCCACAGCCATCTGAGAGAGGCAAAAATCCTAGGGCGCATAACTGGGGCAAATAATCTGGAAAATCCTTGTTTCCTCCCTCACCCCCGCATCCAAATCAGGCAAACGCTAGCCATCCAATAGATTGCATGGGTCAACTACTATTTACATCCCAGAAATGTGTGGTTACACCTGCCAGGAAAGAATGAACAGCCAGGGTCTCCATTATTTAGAAAAGATAAGGCTCAGTGGTGACCTAACAGAACTCTTCTAAATGATGATGGAATCGGAGCAGAGAGAATGCTTCCAGAGAATGGTGAGAATATGGAACTCTGACCCTAGGTGTAGCTGGGATGAATGGTATAGGTGCATTTGAGCAGAAGCTATATCGGTAGATGAGGGAAGGCAATGCAAAGGGAAGATTTTCATTCTCTTCCTATCCACAGCGACCCAGCAAGACTCTTAGATTTGATTTGATTTGATTTATTATTGTCACATGTATTAGTATGCAGTGACAAGTTTTGTTTCTTGCGTGCTGTACAGACAGAGCATACCGTTCATAGAGTGCATAGGGGAGAAGAAAAGGAGAGGGTGCAGAATGTAGTGTTATAGTCATAGCTAGGGTGCAGAGGAAGATCAACTTAATGCGAGGTAGGTCCATTCAGATAGCAGCAGGGAAGATGATGTTCTTGAGTCGGTTGGTACGTGACCTCAGACTTTTGTATCTTTTTCTCAGATCACGAAAAAGGGGATTAGTGTTCATTCGAGCACCTACCAGGGAAGTTATACCCATACAAGATAAAGTGCAGATTCCCCGAAGAATTACAAAGCACGAGTTTTATACTGATAGACAGATAATAATCCATTTGAATTTTACCAATTACTAAGCTACACGCTGGGGTGCTGTTATCTATGACCAATTATGTAATTTTGTGCATACAATCTGGATTATTTCGACATTCCAAGTGAGCACATGTGATTATGTTATCCAATCACTGTTAATACTATATTGTCCAGTCACTACTAAAACATATAGCACGTGATGACCTGTGGGTTGTCCTGAAATTCTTAAATGTGGAAGGGGGGGCGGGGGGAGGAGGGTGTTGATGTAGCCTGAATGCCAGCATGGATTGGTCAGGCTGAATGGCCTCTCTCTGTGCTCAATGATTCTACATCTCTGCTCCAATCTAGAACCAATTCCCCTTTGAAGGGGATAGAGAGAATCAGGCCACATCGCAGCAGCAACACATCCCGAAGATTCCACACTGTCTGGGAAAAGAGAACATTGGAGCTAACAGCTGGAATAGGCCATTAACCCCTCAGGCCATCCTCACCATTCAATAAAACCACAGCTGACTTGCTACCGAAATGCCACCTCCCAGATAATCTGCCCTCTTTTAAACCACTGTCTCATTGTCCAGATCCTGGTGACTGAGACTGAACTGGACAGGTTTTCTGATCAAGAAGGACCTCAGATTGTGGGGAACAGGGGAGAGAGTGGAGTTGAGGCCAGAGTCAGATCCACCATGAAATTATTGAATGTTGAAGCAGGCTCCAAGGGCCAAATGGCTCAGTCCTGCACCTATGTCTTGTAAACTTATGAAAATCAATAACTCAGCAGTTATTTTCCTCTTATCTGATATCTTGCCAGCTGCCAGGGGCAAAGAGAAGCACCCGTGTGTGTGGGTGTTTGAATACTCAAGCACATCTCAGTCTTCCCTGCTTAACGATGGCATGAGGAAATATTTGAAATGTGTTTTCTGAATTTTTTAAATTGTTGGTCAACTTGACATCTGGTGCATGAAAAATGACACACTTCAATCTGGGGCGGGATGGTGGCACAGCGGTTCGATTCCCGGCTTGGGTCTGTGCGGAGACTGCACGTTCTCCCCGTGTCTGCGTGGGTTTCCTCTGGGTGCTCCGGTTTCCTCCACAGTCTGAAAGACGTGCTGGTTAGGGTGCAGTGGCCATGCTAAATTCTCCCTCAGTGTACCCGAACAGGCGCCGGAGTGTGGCGACTAGGGGATTTTCACAGTAACTTCATTGCAGTGTTACTGTAAGCCTTAATTGTGACACTAATAAATAAACTTTAAATACCTGATCGCTGAGATGGAGAACACACTTCGCTCCTGCAAAGTTGTCGTCACTACTGCAGAGGCTTGAGAATAAGATCTAGGTTGATACTCCTAATGCAGTACAGAGAGAGTCTTATATTGTTGAGCAACACATGAACCCAGGGTCTTATTGGTCAGTGGAGATCTTTCAAGTGTCTTGTATTTATCCCTTACCCAATAACCCTAAAAACAGATGCTCTGGTCTTTATTGCATTGCTGTTTGTTGGAGCTTGCTGTGCACAAATTGACTGCTATGTTTTCTCCATTGCCACTGTAGTGATGCTTGAAAGGTAATTATTTCATAGAGTCATAGAGGTTTACACATAGAAACAGGCCCTTCAGCCCAACTTGTCGTTGGTTGTGAAGTGCTTTATGTCCTGAGAGCTGTTGTCACATCAAGGCAAGCCTTTGGCCTGGCTTTTTGTTCTTGCATTGGGTGCGTAGAGACAGAATTCCCAGCTCCACGAACCTGACTTCTAGAAATGTGGCCCAGGCGTCGGAATTTTGGTCAGAGGGGTGGGGGCTGGGTGGCTGCAAATGGGAATTGTGGTGGGAGACTGGATAAACGGTGAGGAGGCTGTTGGCTGTGGAGGAAGGCTCAATGGAAGGTGTTCAGAATTTTCAACAAAGCACAAAACAGCATTCCAGCACTCACCCTTTAACCCCACCACCCCACACAAACACAATCCCCATGCCCCATTCATACTAACCCATGCCCTCTCATGCCCTCTATCCCATTTTCCATGGCTCTCTATACCCTCTGTGACATCCATATGTTTATCTACCACCACCATGGCCCATTATAGCGCCTATGCCAAATCAGTGCCAACTCATGCTAATCCATACACCACCACCCCCCCCCCCTCCCCCAACCTTACACCTTCCATGCCAACCCATCCAGTGTCGATCATGGGAAGACTTGGGACTCATGCTGAAATTAAATCAAATTAAGTTCTAGGTGCCTATTGAGATTTAATTTTAAAAAACACTCATCCATAAACCCATTCATTACAGTTATAGTCCTCAAACTATGGAATCCCTTAAACCAGCAAGCATTTAATGAAATTGCATAATCCCTTATATACTCAGGCTTTGGAGTTTATAGACACACTTCAAATAGTCCATAAGTTGTGAATCAAACTGTGATAATGGAAGGTTGTGAAATCAGCCATGCAGCACAAATCCAGTAATGATAACCCTCAGGTTTATTTCAACATTCAGAGTGAAATAATAAGCAATGTTTTTTAAACACACCATACAAGATTTTTTCAAAGATTTAAAGTACAGAATTTTAAAATGCCTCAATAGCTTGGCAGTTGCTTTTGACAGTGTCAATGAGCTTGACAGTGCCAAACTAGTTTATCCACTTTTTATGCCCATTCGTGTCCATTTTTAACAATTCTGAAAAGTACCTTACCGCTCCAAAAGGGCACCTGACTTCTCCGAAGATGCTGTCTATCATTGCAAACATCCAGGCCATTATTTCAAACACTCACCCCACTTACCTGAGCCCAAAGCCCAAAGGGAGCCTAGAACCATAGAACCATAGAAAATTACAGCTCAGAAACAGGCCTTTTGGCCCTTCTTGTCTGTGCCGAACCATTTTATGCCTAGTCCCACTGACCTGCACTTGGACCATATCCCTCCACACCCCTCTCATCCATGAACCCGTACAAGTTTTTCTTAAATGTTAAAAGTGACCCCGCATTTACCACTTTATCCGGCAGCTCATTCCACACTCCCACCACTCTCTGCATGAAGAAGCCCCCCCTAATATTCCCTTTAAACTTTTCTCCTTTCACCCTTAACCCATGCCCTCTGGTTTTTTTCTCCCCTAGCCTCAGCGGAAAAAGCCTGCTTGCATTCACTCTATCTATACCCATCAAAATCTTATACACCTCTAGCAAATCTCCCCTCAATCTTCTACGCTCCAGGGAATAAAGTTGATGGCCTATTCAATCTCTCTCTGTAACTCAGCTTCTCAAGTCCCGGCAACATCCTTGTGAACCTTCTCTGCACTCTTTCAACCTTATTTACATCCTTCCTGTAACTAGGTGACCAAAACTGTACACAATACTCCAAATTCGGCCTCACCAATGCCTTATATAACCTTACCATAACACTCCAACTTTTATACTCGATACTCCGATTTATAAAGGCCAATGTACCAAAGGCACTCTTTACGACCCTATCCACCTGTGACGTCACTTTTAGGGAATTCTGTACCTGTATTCCCAGATCCCTCTGTTCAACTGCACTCTTCAGAGTCCTACCATTTACCCTGTACGTTCTTCTTTGGTTTGTCCTTCCAAAGTGCAATATCTCACACTTGTCTGCGTTAAATTCCATTTGCCATTTTTCAGCCCATTTTTCTAGTTGGTCCAAATCCCTCTGCAAGCTTTGAAAACCTTCCTCACTGTCCACTACACCTCCAACCTTTGTATCATCAGCAAACTTGCTGATCCAATTTACCACATTATCATCCAGATCATTGATATAGATGACAAACAACAATGGACCCAACACCGATCCCCTAGATATAAGTTGATAGGAACCAAGGCTATCCAGTGTGCACAGTACTCTTATTGGAGTTTAATCAGCTAACCCCATACATTTTAACAAGGTAAAAAGCTGGCCTTTCACCTGTGGTCAAGTCCATTAAGGATTGCAAGGTTAACTGACGCCAAGCGAGAAGAATTCAAGTTTTTCCACCCACCCATGGTTAGCCCTACCCTTCAGGTTCCATTAATGAGCCAGGAGCCCTTGGCAGCTGGCAGCCTGGCCTGGAGTTGATTGTTGACTTGAATCCTGCATTAGGCAGGAAGTATTGGGTCAGTTCCAGTTTATAGCTGTGTTATCCTGTAGCCAGCTTGACTCAAAAGAGATCCTTTTCACCTTCCTCCTCAAGGAGAATTGTGTTAATGAGCTCCCTCAGCACGCTAACCATAGAAACACAGGATCCCTACAGTGCAGAAAGAGGCCAGTCAGCCCATCAAATCTGTTCCCCAGACTGGCAGTGCATGTATACAGATCCCTCACACCTGATCCCCTGCTCTATACCAGAAAATGAGGCTCAGAGATATGAGGGAAAACTCTACTTAAAGTAAAGTAAGGTTTATTTATTAGTCACAAGTAAGGCTTACATTAACACTGCAATGAAGTTACTGTGAAATTTCCCTAGTCGCCACACTCCGGCGCCTGTTCGGGTCAATATACCTGATCAGAAATTTGGCATGTCAGCTACGAGTCTCGCCAACTTTTACAGATGCACCATAGAAAGCATTCTTGCTGGTTGTATCACAGCTTGGTATGGGCTCCTGCTCTGCCCAAGACTGCAAGGAACTACAAAAGGTCGTGAATGTAGCCCAATCCATCACGCAAACCAGCCTCCCATCCATTGACTCTGTCTACACTTCCCGCTGCCTCGGCAAAGCAGCCAGCACAATGAAGGACCCCGGACATTCTCTCTTCCACCTTCTTCCTTCGGGAAAAAGATACAAAAGTCTGAGGTCACGTACCAACCGACTCATTCTGGGGTAGTGCCGGTTGATTGGAAAACGGCTAATGTTACGCCGCTGTTTAAAAAAGGAAGGAGACAAAAGGCGGGTAACTATAGGCCGGTCAGCTTAACGTCTGTAGTAGGGAAAATGCTGGAATCCATTATTAAAGAGGAGATAGCAGGGCATCTGGATAGAAATGATCAATCAGACGCAGCATGGATTCATGAGGGGAAAGTCGTGCTTGACGAACATGTTGGATTTTTATGAAGATGTGACGAGGGCGGTTGATGGAGGAGAACCGGTGGATGCGGTGTTTTTGGATTTCCAAAAGGCGTTTGATAAGGTGCCCCATAAAAGGCTGCTGAAGAAGATTAGGGCACACGGAGTTGGGGGTAGTGTGTTAAAGTGGATTGGGGACTGGCTATCCGACAGGAAGCAAAGAGTCGGAATAAATGGGTGTTTTTCCGGTTGGAGGAAGGTAACTAGTGGCGTGCCGCAGGGATCGGTACTCGGGCCGCAACTGTTTACCATTTATATAGATGATCTGGAGGAGGGGACGGAGTGTAGGGTAACGAAGTTTGCAGACGACACAAAGATAAGTGGAAAAGTGAATCGTGTGGAGGACGGAGAAGATCTGCAGAGAGATTTGGACAGGCTGAGTGAGTGGGCGAGGATATGGCAAATGGAGTATAACGTTGAGAAATGCGAGGTTATACACTTTGGAGGAAATAATAACAAATGGGATTACTATCTCAATGGAAACAAATTAAAACATGCTACCGTGCAAAGGGACCTGGGGGGTCCTTGTGCATGAGACGCAAAAGCCCAGTCTGCAGGTACAACAGGTGATCAAGAAGGCAAATGGGATGTTGGCCTATATTGCGAGGGGGATAGAATATAAAAGCAGGGATGTCTTGATGCACCTGTACAGGGCATTGGTGAGGCCGCAGCTGGAATACTGTGTGCAGTATTGGTCCCCTTATATGAGGAAGGATATATTGGCATTGGAGGGAGTGCAGAGAAGGTTCACCAGGTTGATACCGGAGATGAGGGGTTTGGATTATGAGGAGAGGCTGAGGAGATTGGGGTTGTACTCGTTGGAGTTTAGAAGGATGAGGGGGGATCTTATGGAGACTTATAAGATAATGCGGGGGCTGGATAGGGTGGAGGCGGAGAGATTCTTTCCACTTAGTAAGGAAGTTAAAACTAGAGGACACAGCCTCAAAATAAAGGGGGGTCGGTTTAAGACAGAGTTGAGGAGGAACTTCTTCTCCCAGAGGGTGGTGAATCTCTGGAATTCTCTGCCCACTGAGGTGGTGGAGGCTACCTCGCTGAATATGTTTAAAGCGCGGATGGATGGATTCCTGAGCGGTAAGGGAATTAAGGGTTATGGGGATCAGGCGGGTAAGTGGTACTGATCCACGTCAGATCAGCCATGATCTTATTGAATGGCGGGGCAGGCTCGAGGGGCTAGATGGCCTACTCCTGCTCCTATTTCTTATGTTCTTATGTTCTTAAGAACAGCTTCTTCCCTGCTGCTGTCAGACTTTTGAATGGACCTACCATGCATTAAGTTGATCTTTCTCTACACCCTAGCTATGACTGGAACACTACATTCTACACTCTCTCATTTCCTTCTCTATGAACGGTATGTTTTGTCTGTATAGCGCGCAAGAAACAATACTTTTCACTGTATGCGAATACATGTGACAAAAATAAATCAAATCAAATCAGCGCGTTTTTCAGACTGTCGGAGGAAACCCACGCAGACGGGGCTAAGTAGAGGCTAATTCTCATGCACTTGACCTCAATTTTCCATTAAAGGTGCAATTGGTCCAAAGTTTGATTCCTAACTTGATACAGTGATTACAAAACAGAACCTTTGTTGTAACTCTGGATAACACCAACACATCAGCTGGGATATTTTTAGAAGCACACCAATGGGAAGGGTACAATCTCACATCTCATGCTTGAAGTATAAATCTGACACTCCGCCTCCGAAGAGTTTGAAGAGCAGCGCGAGTAAATAAAATCAATTGGAAGATTCCAGAATAAAAATCAACGCTCAGCACAAATGTGTCCAATCACACAACTGCCAAACTCATACATTTCAAATTAAACAATAGGTCAGTTCAGCAATCGCTACAAAATGCCTGAGTCTTCAAAACTCCACACGCGCTGTCAGCACATAGTGACATCATTGCTGTGTTGACAGGAAGCTGCTGAGTCAGGGATTCATATCCCTTCACTAAATACTCAGATCCTGTAATCATCATTTCCAGCTTTCAAACACTGTAGTCCCGCCCACCACTCACTCCCACCACTCAAACCCCTCTTTACTGTGCCGAGCCCTGTTATTCTCTTCTACACTGCAAGTTTCTAGGTGTCCAGATCACCAATAACCTGTCCTGGTCCCTCCATGCCGATGCTATAGTTCAGAAAGCCCACCAACACCGTGGCTTTCTGAGGAGGCTAAGGAATTTCGGCATGTCCACCAACTTTTACAGATGCACCAGAGAAAGTATCCTTTCTCGTTGTATGGCTCCTGTTCTGACCAACACTGCAAAAAACTACAAAGGGTTGTGACCGTAGCCCAATCCATCACGCAAACCAGCCTCCCATCCATTGACTCCGTCTACACTTCCTGCTGCCTTGGCAAAGCAGCCAGCATAATTAAGGACCCCACGCACCCTGGACATATTCTCTTCCACCTTCTTTTTGTATCAGGAAAAAGATACAAAAGTCTGTGATCATGCGCCAGCCAACTCAAGAACAGGTTCTTCCCTGCTGCTGTCAGACTTTTGAATGGACTTACCTCGCATTAAGTTGATCTTTCTCTACACCCTAGCTATGACTGTAACACTACATTCTGAACTCTCTCATTTCCTTCTCTATGAACGGTATGCTTTGTCTGTATAGCGTGCAAGAACAATACTTTTCACTGTATCCCAGTACATGTGACAATAATAAATCAAATCAAAGAAAGGACTACTGGAGTCAGTTTAGCTCACTTGGAATTTGAATCTTCATCTCTGCTCCAGCATTCCCGTAGGTCACGGCCTGCCCCCTGTCCTTTGTTCCAGACACCTTGAGATCCTTTCCCAACAAAAGCCCAACCCGAGTTTCCCAGAAAGCTTCACCAATTCAAGGGGGGAGGTGGTGATATGTTGTAATGTCACTAAAGTAGTAATCCAGAGGCGAAGGTTAATCCTCTGGAGCATGGGTTCAAATCCCACCCTGGCAACAGGTGGAATTAAAATTCAATGAATAAATCTAGAATTACAAAAGCAAGTCTCAGCAATGATGACCATGAAACTTTTACTGATTGTTGCAAAAATCCAGCTGGCTCATTGATAGGAAATCTGCTGTCCTTACTTGGTCTGTCCTACATGTGACTCCAAACCCCCAGCACCGTGGTTGCCTCCATTCATTTGTACAGCACCAGGCATACTTAAAAAAGAACTGTCAACCTGGTGAAGCTACAACAGAGGTTTACTTGCAAACCAAACAATAGTAACAGCTTGTACAGACAGAGCTAAGCGAGCCCACCTATAACAGATCAAATCCAAGCTCTGCAGTCCTGCCACATCCAATCGTGAATGGTGGTGGACAAATAAACAACTCACTGGAGGAGGAGGCTCCACAAGTATCCCTATCCTCAGTGATGGAGGAGCCCAGGTCATCTGTGTAATAGATAAGGCTGAAGTATTCACAGCAATCTTCAGCCAGAAGTGCCGAGTGGATGACTGGCCTCCTCCGGAGGTCCCCAGCATCACAGATTTTGGTCTTTAGCCAATTTGATTCACTCTACATGATATCAAGAAATGGTTGGAGGCACTGGATACTGCAAAGGCAAAGGGCCCTGACCACAAAGACTTGTGCTCCAGAACTTGCCGCTCCCCCAGCCAAGCTCTTCCAATACAGTTACAACACTGGCATCTACCCAACAATGTGGAAAATTGCCCAGGTATGTCCTGTACACAAGATGTGGAGATGCCGGCGTTGGACTGGGGTAAACACAGTAAGAAGTTTAACAACACCAGGTTAAAGTCCAACAGGTTTATTTGGTAGCAAAAGCCACACAAGCTTTCGAGGCTCTAAGCCCCTTCTTCAGGTGAGTGGGAATTCTGTTCACAAACAGAACTTATAAAGACACAGACTCAATTTACATGAATTCATGTAAATGTGTGTTTGTGTGTGTGTAATGAGGTATTCATGTATTATTCATGTAAATTGAGTCTGTGTCTTTATAAGTTCTGTTTGTGAACAGAATTCCCACTCACCTGAAGAAGGGGCTTAGAGCCTCGAAAGCTTGTGTGGCTTTTGCTACCAAATAAACCTGTTGGACTTTAACCTGGTGTTGTTAAACTTCTTACTGTGCTGTACACAAGAAACAGGACAAAACCAACCCGGCCAATTACCGCCCAATCAGCCTACTCTCGATCATCAATAAAGTGATGGAAGGGGTCATTGAGGACACTTACTCAGCAATAATCTGCTCAGTGTGGGTTCTGCCAGAGTCACTGGGCTCATGACCTCATTACACACACACAAACACACATGCACACACACGCACACACGCACACACACGCATGCACACACACACGCACGCACACACACGCGCGCGCACACACACACACAACGCACAGATACACACATGGGCATGCGTACAGGCACACACACACACACGCGCACACACACGCACACACACAAACACACAAACACACACATGGGCATGCATACAGGCACACGCACACACATCCACAGTTAATCACTGGTCTGGGTTGAGTTTTCTATTGTCAGATAAACAATTAGTAGGTCCCCTGCACCCGACAGAGAGAGCAACAACCAGATTTTCTGCTAATTGATCATTAGTGACTCATGCTGGGAAGTGCTGAGTGTTGATGTCACATAAGGACATGACAGGGCTCAAAAATGATGTCCAGTATGGCTTGCTGACATCCTACCCGAGCAACAGGAGTTATGCCACAACAGCATATATTCATATCGTATTTCTTAATATAATAAAGCATTCATGTTGTTTCATAGAATGCTTTCAAGCTAAATTAGAGACCAAACCCCCCACATAAGGAGATACTAAGACAAATGACCAAAAGCTTGGGCAAAGAATTAGTTTTTAAGGAAAGTATTCAAGGAGGTAAGTGAGGCCACGAGGAGGAAATATTTCACAGTTAGGGCCGGGGCAGCTGAAGGCACAACCACCAATAACGGGGTGATTACAAATGGGACAGGCCCAAACCCTGAACGAACAATGCCGTCACCTGAGTAACAACGTGGTTAAACAATGGGGGGAAGGGGGTGTTGCAAAATTCATTCAAGTAGAGAGTGGTCTGATTTGAAATCTTCCAGAAGGTCATCCTGACATTCCATTTCATTTGCAAGCGATTAAAGATTATTTTAAGTTTGAATTGACTTGTAAAGCTAAAGTGCACCTGAGTGCAAGGGTGGATAGAAATCGAACAGCATTTAGTGATATATATCAGGCAGACTGCTGTAATATTATCACAGTTGATTAAGTAACTGTACTGAAAGGTCAGGATATATCGTGTCAGCAGATAAATACTGAAAAGATGAGTTTGAAAACTGCCTGCAGGCTGTACTTTGTGTGAGATCACAGAATCATTTTAAACTAGCATTTACTGTTCGATGAAATGAGATGTGTTTGGTCAATACAGTTTCATTATTTAAAAACCTTCAGTAAGGGCACATACTGATTCCCCTTTAATATTCTGATGTCTTTTGTTTACACCGGGGTGAACATTCGGAAGACCAACAATTATTTAGCATTTGAAATACAAACATCACTGGGAGGATGGGCATGATGTCATTGATGTGGGGCATGACATCATTAGGGGGCCTCAGAAATGAAGGTGAGCACATGGCCACACAAAGTGTAAGTCTGCCTCTGGCCTTCTCCCATTCTACACCTCACTCTGTCAACATATCCTCCTATTCCTTTCTCCCTCATGTGTTAACGTAGCTTACCCTTAAACGCCTCTGTACAGTACTATTTACCTCAACTGCTCCTTGTGGAGTGAGTTCCACATTCTCATCGCTTTCTGGATAAAGGAGCGGCACGGTGGCACACTGGTTAGCACTGCTGCCTCACAGCGCCAGGGACCGGGGTTCAATTCCTGGCTTGGGCGACTGTCTGTGTGGCGTCTGCACTTTCTCCCCGTGTCTGCGTGGGTTTCCTCCAGGTGCTCCGGTTTCCTCCCACAGTCAAAAAATGTGTGGGCATGCTAAATTGCTCCTTAATGTCAGGGGTATGTCACGTGATTAGCAGAGTGAATATGCGGGGTTACTGGGGATAGGGCCTGGATGGGATTGTTGTCGGTGCAGGCTTGATGGGCCGAACGGCCTCCTTCTGCACTGTAGGGATTCTATGATTCTAAAGATGTTTCTCCTGAATTTTCAATTGGATTTACTACTGACTATCTTATTGTCATGTTTGACATGTTAAAGGTAAAAGTATATATTCATCAGTTGGATTATTTTATAAAGTCATTTTTTTCTGGGCTTTTAGAAATGGAAAATAGTTGGGCTGACAACCTGCCTCCAGTTGAGTAACAATGACTGGGGTGGGGGGGAGGGGGGAGTAGGGGGGCAGGGGGGAGCGGTGGTGAATCTGGTCCTGCCATCTCTGAACAAAGGAAAGTCTTTGCAGATCTGAATCTCCCATAATGGAGCTAATGGCCAAAGCATTAGCAGTTCTGAAACCACGGTTTCAAACAAAGAGAGCATCAGTTAGTTAACCCAACACCAGTGTCTCCAAAAACAAAAGGAATCCTGATTCCTATTTAACTTCAAGGTTCCAGTCATCCTGTGTCCAACATTGAGGAGATATGTCACAGGACTTCACCCAAGCTACATTGTAATATTTGACTTGATTTGATTTATTATTGTCACATGTATCAGTATACAGTGAAAAGTATTGTTTCTTGTGCGTCATACAGACAAAGCATACCGTTCATAGAGAAGGAAAGGAGAGGGTGCAGAATGCAGTGCTACAGTCATAGGGTATAGAGAAAGATCAATTTAATCATCTTAATATCATCTGTTGGAATTGAATTTGAGCAGTTTCTGTCTGACGCTCAACGTGACAGGTTTCCAGGTTGTGTTGTCTTCCATCAAGCTGGTGGCAGCAGAGAGAACCTGGACTCTCACCAAACCTGCCAACTGCTGGAACACTGGAACTTGTGCCTTCAGACTGGCTCACTCACTCTATGTGCCTTCCCCTGTCGTGCCAGTCTCAATCCGAAAATATGGAGCATTCTACAATCAGCCGACCTCCCCTCAGAAAGAACATTCCAATTGACTTCTGATTCTGGACACATGTAAATCTCATACTTGTATTTTATTGTGGTCATGACCTGAATCATCTCCCGTCTTCCTTATCCCCCATTTATTGCGTGAGTTTAAAAATGGGTGGATGTTGTGAAACTCCTCTTGTGTGACTATTTGTATTAGTATGCACATGAGAGTATGTGTGTATATGTGTGTGCAGTATGTGTGTGCGGTCTGTGTGTGCGGTGTATACGGTATGTGTGTGTGAGGTGTGTGTAAGTGTGTGTGTGTATGTTTGTGTGTGAGGTGTGTGTGTGTGAGGTGTGTGTATGTATGTATGTGTGTGGGTGTGTGTGTGTGTGGGTGAGTGTGTGTGTGTGTGTGTGAGGTGTGAGTGTGTGTGTGAGGTGTGTGTGTGAGGTGAATGTGTGTGTGTGAGGTGTGTGTGTGTGTGGGTGGGTGTGTGTGTGTGAGGTGTGTGTGTGTGTGAGGTGAGTGTGTGTGTGAGGTGAGTGTGTGTGTGTGTGTGTGTGTGTGAGGTGAGTGTGTGTGTGTGAGGTGTGTGTGTGTATGTGTGTGGGTGTGTGTGTGGGTGTGTGGGTGTGTGTGAGGTGTGTGTGAGGTGAGTGTGTGTGTGTGAGGTGTGTGTGTGGGTGTGAGGTGTGTGAGGTGAGTGTGTGTGCGTGAGGTGTGTGTGTGTGAGGTGAGTGTGTGAGGTGTGTGTGAGGTGTGTGTGTGTGTGTGTGTGTGTGTGTGTGAGGTGTGTGTGTGTGTGAGGTGTGTGTGTGTGAGTGTGTGTGTGTGTGAGGTGTGTGTGTGTGGAGTGTGTGTGTGTGTGTGTGTTGTGAGGTGTGTGAGTGTGTGTGTGGTGTGTGTGTGAGGTGTGAGTGTGTGTGTGTGGGTGTGTGTGAGGTGTGTGTGTGTGTGTGTGAGTGAGTGTGTGTGTGAGGTGTGAGTGTGTGTGTGAGGTGTGAGTGTGTGTGTGAGGTGTGAGTGTGTGTGTGAGGGTTTGTGTCCAACTAATAAACCAACCCTTTTATTTCACACTACCTCGAGTTTACTGTGCAGGTTATTAACAGGGGATTGGAACATTTCCAAGTGTAAGGGTTGGGAGAATTACGCCACCATTTTTAAAGGGGGAAATCAGGAACTTAACAAAACCTTCCTGCGAGTGGACAGGTCGAGAACGGGGAAATCAGGGCAGTTTAAATGGACCCCCCTCCTGTCTGTGGCCCTAGTTCCAGTCTCCCTACAAGGGTTTTCTTATATTTACCTTCTCAAACCCTTCATAATTGTAATGACCTCCATCAGGTGAAACATCAGACTGTTCTCGAGAAAAGACTCCCAGCAGTTCAATCATTCCTGATGGTTTTAACTTTTCATTCTGGTATTATCCTTGTGAATCTATCTTGCCATTTTTCCAGTCTTTCTGAAATCTTATCAGAACATATTCTCTGTTAACAATTTGCAACTGTAAAAATAAATCGAAAAACTCTCATTTCCTAATTAGTCTCCCACATGTCGAATAAATTCACTTTCTGCTTATCACCTGCGCATTTTACGATGACACTAATCCTGTTAATTGCACAGAACCTCACTCATTCTCCGAAAGGTCTGAGATGTCCATTTATAACCCGCAGGAACAGCTCACTGGCACAGCGCATTCAAGTGTAGATCCAGAGAGAATGTCCCCAATGGTGGGGGAGTCGAAAACTCGGGGTCAATGTATGAAGATAAGGGGTAAATCTTTTAGGACTGAGGTGAGGAGAAATTTCTTCATCCAGAGGGTGGTAAATGTGTGGAATTCACGACCACAGAAAGTAGTTGAGGCCAAAACATTGTCTGATTTCAAGAAGGAATTAGATATAGCTCTTGGGGCTAAAGGGATCAAGGGATATGGGGGAAGGGAGGATCAGGAAATAGATTTTGATGATCTACTCCTGCTTCTAGTTTCTATGTAAGTCTGAACCTGGAGAGTTTGGTGGACTGGCTGCAGGATGGTCTTCTTTACTCGGGGGGGTCTATTTTAATTTTGGATTAGGTGTTCATTCCAATGTTTCTAGTCACTGCTGGTCAACTTCTGAAAAAGAGAATGGGCTGGAGCTGCGAGAGCGTGGGGAAAGGGAGTAAACAGGTAAAGGAACAGGAGATAATGTAGGGTGGGGGGACATAATAGTCTTGGCCTCGTTGTGTTAACACAGAATATTTACAGAGTCTGCTGGGGTAGCGATGGCCTGGATGAGACAATCTGTCAGAGTATAGGCTCGACGGCCGAATGACCTCCTTCTGTACTTTAGGGATTCGACGATTTTATTGAATCTCCACCAAACCCTTTCAGGCAGTGCACCCCAGCTCACATTATTCTGTAAACATGTTTTTCCCCATCTGCCCTCTGGTTTAAATACTATTTACCTGGCATTTACCTGAGATCTATATTGCCAGTTACTAACCATCCTGCCATTGGAAACAGATTCTTCTGGAGTACTCTTCAAAACCCTTCATGACTGTGAGCAACCATAGAAATCATAGAAACCCTACAGTGCAGAAGGAGGCCATTCGGCCCATCGAGTCTGCACCGACCACAATCCCACCCAGGGCCTACCCCCATATCCCTACACATTTACCCGCTAATCCCTCTAACCTACGCATCTCAGGACACTAAGGGCAATTTTAGCATGGCCAATCAACCTGACCCGCACATCTTTGGACTGTGGGAGGAAACCGGAGCACCCGGAGGAAACCCACGCAGACACGAGGAGAATGTGCAAACTCCACACAGACAGTGACCTAAGCCGGGAATCGAACCCAGGTCCCTGGAGCTGCGAAACAGCAGTGCTAACCACTGTGCTACCGTGCCGCCCAACAGATCCCTATCAGATCTCCCCTTAACAACCTCTGACCTCAGGGGAACAACCTCATGTTCTCTGCTGCCAACTCACAACTGAAGATCCTCACTCCTGCTCCCATTCTTGTGGATCTCTGCTGCACACTCTATAAGAAACATAGGAACATACCACTATAAGGCATTAACAACTCGTCCTGCACAGTGATGTACAGAATTGGACAGGGAACTCTGTCTGAAACCTAACCAGTAAAGGTTGAGCAAGACCTCCTTGTTTTTGTGTCTGATGACTCATTTATAAATCTCAGTTCCATGTTCCTTTTAAACTGCCTTTTCAACCATCCCTGTCACATTCAACGACTTGTGTATGTACACCTCCAGGCTTCTCTCTTTCCACATCCCCTTTAAAATGATACCATTTAGTTTATGTGGCTTCTCCCCACTCTTCCTACTGGAATGAATCATTTCACACTTAGCTGCATTAAATTTAATCTGACATATGTCCTCCCATTTCATCAGTCTGTCTACGTCCTCCTGTTAAAGTCTGCTACTACCCTCCTTATTGTTTACTACATTCTCAAGTTTTGTGCCACCTGCAAACTTTGAAATGATTCCCTGATTACCCAAGCCCAGGTCAGTTATATAAAAGAGCAGTGGTCCCCACACTACAGAGACACCTGAGGAACATCACTGTCTACTTCCTCTGGATGAATAAATAACTATTCACCACAAGTCTCTGCTTCTTTTTGTTATTCATTCATGGGACATGGGCGTTGCTGGTTGGCCAGCATTTATTGCCCATCCCTAATTGCCCTTGTTCAGAGGGCAGTTGAGCGTCAACCACATTGCTGTGGCTCTGGAGTCACATGTAGGCCAGACCAGGTAAGGACGGCAGATTTCCTTCCCTAAAGGACATTAGCGAAACCAGATGGGTTTTTCCAACAATCGACAATGGTTTCATGGTCATCAGTAGATTCTTAATTCCAGATATTTTTTGTTGAATTCAGATTCCACACGTTGCCGTGGTGGGATTCGAACCCGGGTTCCAAGAACATTAGCTGAGTTTCTGGATTAAGTTTAGCAATGATACGACTAGGCCACCACCTCCCCGTAATTTTATTTGCACGATCGCTGCTCCTTTAATCCTGGGGGCTGTACTTTTGCCAACTAGTGGCGCTTTATCAGAAACGTTTTGAAAGTCCATCCACACAGCAACAAAACACTCTCTTCCTGGTAGTGGAGGGGTCTTTTTCCGGCTGGAGGCCTGTGACTAGTGGTGTTCCGCAGGGCTCTGTATTGGGACCTCTACTGTTTGTGATTTATATAAATGATCTGGAAGAAGGTGTAACTGGGGTGATCAGTAAGTTTGCGGACGACACAAAATTGGCAGGACTTGCAGATAGTGAGGAGCATTGTCAGAAGCTGCAGAAGGATATAGATAGGCTGAAAATTTGGGCAAAGAAATGGCAGATGGAGTTCAATCCTGATAAATGCGAAGTGATGCATTTTGGTAGAAATAACGTAGGGAGGAGCTATACGATAAATGGCAGAACTATAAAGGGTGTGGATACGCAGAGGGACCTGGGTGTGCAAGTCCACAGATCCTTGAAAGTGATGTCACAGGTGGAGAAGGCGGTGAAGAAGGCATGCTTGCCTTTATAGGACGGGGCATAGAGTATAAAAACTGGGGTCTGATGTTGCAGATGTATAGAACGTTGGTTCGGCCGCATCTGGAATACTGCATCCCGTTCTGGTCGCCACACTGCCAGAAGGACGTGGAGGCTTTGGAGAGAGTACAGAGGAGGTTTACCAGGATGTTACCTGGTATGGAGTGGCTTAGTTATGAGGAGAGATTGGGTAAACTGGGGTTGTTCTCCCTGGAGAGACGGAGGATGAGGGGAGACTTAATAGAGGTGTATAAAATTATGAAAGGCATAGATAGGGTGAACGGTGGGAAGCTTTTCCCCAGGTCGGTGGTGACGTTCACGAGGGGTCATAGGTTCAAGGTGAAGGGGGGGAGGTTTAACACAGATATCAGATGGACATATTTTACACAGAGGGTGGTGGGGGCCTGGAATGCGCTGCCAGGCAAGGTGTTGGAGGCGGACACACTGGGAACGTTTAAGACTTATCTAGATAGCCATATGAACGGAGTGGGAATGGAGGGATACAAAAGAATGGTCTAGTTTGGACCAGGGAGCGGCGCGGGCTTGGAGGGCCGAAGGGCCTGTTCCTGTGCTGTATTGTTCTTTGTTCTTTGTTCTTTGTTCCTCAAACCTCTTCATTATTTCATCAAAGATATCAATCACATTGGTCAAATACAATTTCCCTTTTACAAATCTATCTCGGCTTTCATTGCATCATGCATTGTTTGTCATGTGCCAATTAATTTTGTCCCAGACTATGGCCTCTAAATCTTTACCATTAGTCTGACTGGTCTCCAGCTGCCAGGTTTATTCCTCTCCCCTTTTTTGAACAGGGGTATAACATTTATAGAGAAAACGCTGGAAAATCTTAGCAGGTCTGGCAGCATCTGTAAGGAGAGAAAAGAGCTGACGTTTCGAGTTCAGATGACTCTTTGTCAATGCACTGTCTGAGAGTATGGTGGAGGCAGATTCACACAGCGATGTTAGGATCTGGAATGCACTGTCTGAGAGTGTGGTGGAGACAGATTCACACAGTGAGTGGTTAGGATCTGGAATGCACTGTCTGAGAGTGTGGTGGAGACAGATTCACACAGTGAGTGGTTAGGATCTGGAATGCACTGTCTGAGAGTGTGGTGAATACAGATTCATATAGCGAGTGGTTAGGATCTGGAATGTACTGTCTGAGAGTGTGATGGAAACAGATTCACACAGGTCTGAACATCCCCCCCCCCCCTTCCTTCTGGTCCAGCCCACACCTGCCACTTTACAACTTCCTGGCTTGAATCTCTCCTCTGGCCCGACACCCCCACCCCCCCAACAGCAGCACTGACCCCGACACCCCCTCCCAGCTCTATGCTAACATCTCCTCCTGGTTCAGCCCCCTCTCCTCCCATTTTGCCACCCCCCTCCTGGACACCACCCCCACACCGCTCACCCACACTTACTAGTGAAACTCACCTGCCTCCTTGTCCCTTAAGGGGGTGTGACCTACTTTTGTGCCCCAATTACTCTGCAGAGCTCCGGTATCTCCCAGCCCACTGTGGGGAGTGTGCTGCATAGCTCCTGTCTTCCAGCCTAAGTGTGGGGGTCCGACTCAGGTCAGAAACTCCAAAGTGTGTTATGAAGTCTGCCTGGATCATAAGTTTTGCCTCTTGAATTTGGCTAGGATAAGCATGAGATGTTTCACTTCAGATATGATTCAAATGACCTACTAGGGAGCTTTTATCAAACAAAGTTTACTTAAAAATACACAGTAGGAAGTCTCACAAAACCAGGTTAAAGTCCAACAGGTTTATTTGGTAGCACGGGCTTTCGGAGCATCGCTCCTTCATCAGGTGAGTCGCGGATCACCTGATGAAGGAGCAACGCTCCAAAAGCCCGTGCTACCAAATAAACCTTTTGGATTTTAACCTGGTGTTGTGAGACTACTTACTGTGTCCACCCCAGTCCAACGCCGGCAACTCCACATCATGGCTACCATCGATACCTTAAAAATACAGTTAACATGTGTAGAAAGAAAATTAGAAATAACTTTTACCAATTACAAACAAGAAAAGCAATTGTATAAACCTTAACAGCTTCCAACCAAACAAATCCCATCAACAAAACCCTTGCCACAATTTAGCACAGGAAATACGAATGCTCACGTGATGTTGTCATCTAGTCCTTTGGTTGGATGCTGCAGTTCTCTTGACAAGTTTGAAGTCACAACAGCTTCCCAAAAAACCAGAGAGAGAGAGAGAGACGCTCTAGGTACGAACTAGCAAACCACCAACAGCAGAATTCTCACTCCAGGAAGGCCAGGAGACCTGCTTCCAACTAGCCAGCAGAATTTACAAAACCAGAGCGAGAGAAACACTGCTTTCAGTCTGATGTCCAAACACCTTCTAAACTAAAACTGCAGCCAAACTGAACATGAAACCTTGAATTCAAAATGAAGAAAAAAAAACTGTCCAAAACATATAGAGTCAGAGAGGTCAACAGTGTGGAAACAGGCTCTTCGGCCCAACTTGTCCATGCCACCTGGTTTTAACCATTAAGCTAATCCCAATAGCCCATGTTTGGCCCATATCCCTCTATACCAATCTTACCCATGTAACTATCTAAATGCTTTTTAAAAGACAAAATTGTACCCACCTCTACTACTACCTCTGGCAGCTCGTTCCAGACACTCACCACCCTCTGTGTGAAAAAAGTGCCCCTCTGGACACTTTTGTATCTCTCTCTTCTTACCTTCAACCTGTGCCCTCTAGTTTTAGCCTCCCCTATCTTTGGGAAAAGATGTTGACCATCTAGCTGATCTATGCTCCTCGTTGTTTTATAGGCCTCTATAAGATCACCCCTAAGACTCCTACACTCCAGAGAAAAAATTCCCAGTCTACCCAGTCTCTCCTTATAACTCAAACCATCAAGTCCCGGTATAATACTAATAAATTTTTTCTGTATTCTTTCTAGTTTAATTATATCCTTTCTATAATAGGGTGACCAGAATTGTTCACAGTATTCCAAGTGTGGCCTTACCATTGTCTTGTACAACTTCAACAAGACGTCACAATTCTTGTATTCAATGTTCTGACCAATGAAACCAAGCATGCTGAATGCCTTCTACACCACCCTGACCACCTATGACTTCACTTTCAAGGAGCTATGAATCTGTACCCCTAGATCTCTTTGTCCTATAACTCTCTATCATTAACTGAGTAAGGCCCTGGTTCGATCTACCAAAATGCATCACCTCACATTTATCTAAATTAAACCACATCTGCCATTCATTGGCCCTCTGGCCTAATTGATCATGAACCCGTTACAATCCTAGATAACCTTCTTCATTGTCCACTATGCCACCAATCTTGGTGTCATCTGCAAACTTACTAACTATGCCTCCTAAATTCTCATCCAAATCATTGATATAAATGATAAATAACAGTGGACTCAGTACTCATCCCTGAGGCACACTGCTGGTAACAGTCCTCCTGTTTGAAAAACAACCCTCTACAACCACCCTCGTCAAGCCAGTTTTCTATCCAATTGGTTACCTCACTCTGGATTCGTGAGATTTAACCTTGTGTAACAACCTACCACGCGGTACCTTGTCAAAGACCTTGCTGAGTCCATGTAGACAATGTCGGCTGCACTGCCCTCATCTACCTTCTTGTATACCCCTTCAAAAAACTCAATCAAATTCATGACCAGTAGTAAATTCCAAGTCAGTGCATAAGGCCCAGAATAAAAATAAACAAAACCCCATTTAAGCCATTGAAGCAGCAATAAAATGACTTTAATCAGGCAGCTAGTGCCACAATGAAATCAAAAGGCCTGCTTACAAACTGCAGAGAATATGATTTTTAAAAAATAATTTCTTAAAGGTACACTAGCGTCACAATGTACATCTCCTGTTTCCCAGTCTGAGTATAAGGGTCACACTGTACAGCTCCTCTCTCTCCACTGGAATCAGAGCGGGCGAGGGGCGGACCATGGAAAGTCCATTGACCTCGAGTGGGACCTTCTGGTTTCGGGGCGAGTGAGGCCAGAAAATCCCACCCAAAATTTAAAAAGATTTCCATCCTTAAAGTTCCAAAGTCAATGCTCAGAGTGGACAGGGCAAACCCAAATCCATCTCCTTGCCTGCTCCAAAAACCAAATTCAAATCCAATTGAATCCAATTCACTCAAAATTTTTCCTACCTTTCATTGTGAAATTCCTCATTGCAAAGAAACGCAGCACGGGTCAGCATTTTGCAGATTAAAGGATTAACTAATTGAAATGTTTAATATGATTAAATGGATTGATAGGGTCGAGAGAGAGAAATTAGCACTAAAGCAAAATATCGCAGATGCTGGAAAAAATGCTGAAACACAGCAGATAACAATTGCAGAGAGAGGCACAGAGTTAAAGGGCTGAATAATACCGGGGGGGTCCAGCCCCCACCCCCAGAAGAAAAGTCATAATGGTTCAGCCGCTCACTGTGGGGGAGGGGGGGGTTAAGCCCCACCCTCTGGAGCTGCTGGCCAATCCAATCAGTCCCACAGTGCCAAGAGCCCATTAGTGGCCACTGCCGGGACTGCAAGAGGAAGAGGAAGGTGGCCCAATGGATCCCAGGAACCAATGACTGGGTGGCACAGTGGTTAGCACTGCTGCCTCACATTGCCAGGGACCTGAGGTTGATTCCCGGCTTGGGTCACTGTCTGTGTGGAGTCTGCACATTCTCCCCGTGTCTCCGTGGGTTTCCTCCAGGTGCTCCGGTTTCCTCCCACAGTCTAAAGATGAGCGGGTTAGTTCGATTGGCCATGCTAAATTAACCCTAGTGCCGGGGGATTAGCAGGGTAAATATGTACGTTTACAGGGATAGGCCTGAGTGGGATTATGGTTGGTGTAAACTCCATAGGCCAAATGGCCTCCTTCTGCACTGTAGGAGTTCTATGATTCTAAACCAGGTACCACCCAGAACCTTGGGCAGGGAGGGGTTGAGCAGGTCAGGAAGGGGGCGGGAGGAGGGGCTCAATGTTAAAGGCTGAAGGCAGGTAGAAAGAAAGGGGAGAGGGTTTGATCTTTGGGGGGTTGTCCCTGATCCACAAAGGGCTTCATTCCTTCCTGCCCTTCGATGATATTATTGAGAAGATTGGGCTGCAGACTCCTGCTTGACTGCCCATCCCAAACATTTCATGGTGTGGTCCCATCGGGGGCAACTGATTTGGTAAAAAGCCTCATTGAACCTTGATTATTTCTTTCAACACGGCAGATGGGCCACCTGCCCACCCTCTATGAGCTCAAGGGTGTGCTCGGCGCCCATCCAATTTCCATGTCCCTCACCCTATTTTGCATACCACCCTGCTGGATACGAACTGGCAGGGGCATGAAAAGGAACATAACGTTCCAAATTAATCATCTATCGACCAATCAAACCAAAATGTTTGTTTTATTTCTCTCCTTACACGATGACCTGCGCACTATTTCCAACATTGCCTGTTCTTAATGAGAGAGAGAAATGATTTTTCTAGTGGGGAGAGCGGGGTGTCCGGAACAGTGGGGTGTCACCTTAAAAAGAGTGATGTCAGAAAACACACCCTCATGCAGAGGAGTGGAAAAAATCCAAAAGGTTGGTAAGGGATATTCCACAAAAAAGGCTAAAAGGTTAGTCATGATTTAATTGAATGGAGTGAATGCAGTTGAGGGGTTGAATGGCCTCCTCTTGTACCTCTCACCCTAGATCTCCAGCTATTGCTATTATTCTCCCAGTGTGTTATATCCACTAACTGCACGGTAAGACAACTTGTGTTCTTGGTGCTCAGCTGGCAGTTTGCCCATTGTACAGTGTGAATTATGGGGCACTTATTTTTTGGCTTGCATTGGGCAGAGGAATCAGCTCTCTGCTTCAGGATGGAATGTTCCTTAAATCTAACAGGCATTTGGTATAACGCCTACACCGCACAGATGTGAGGACCGATCCGTGGATATATTTAACACAAAGTTGGCTTAAGTTGATTAAAGCAAAAATTAATCACACAGTGAGATGTGATTAAGGCCTGCTGTAATTGATTCTGTTGCAATTCAGTGATGCTACTGTCCATTCTATTATGGAACTGTGAAATGAAACTCTATATCCAGCTTTCACCCAATTAAAACCTAGCCATGAAACTGAATCTCATTTTGCTTGTTATCTTGAAGGTTGAAGGGGAGTGAAGAAGGAGGGTCTCTGTGCAGGTATTCATGTGGTCAGCCAAGTCAGGAATTAAACGCAGTGAATTCATGGGTTGGCGATGGCCTAGTGGTGTTATCGCTAGACTATTGATCCAGAAACTCAGCTAATGTTCTGGGGACCTGGGTTCGAATCCCGCCACGGCAGATGGTGGAATCTGAATTCAATAAAAAAAAATCTAGAATCATGAATCTACTGATGACCATGAAACCATTGTTGTAAAAACCCATCTGGTTCACTAATGTCCTTCAGGGAAGGAAATCTGCCGTCCTTACCCGGTCTGGCCTACATGTGACTCCAGAGCCACAGCAATGTGGTAGACTCCCAACTGCCCTCGGGCAACTAGGAATGGGCAATAAATGCTGACCAGCCAACGACGCCCATGTCCCACGAATTAATTTTTTTAAAAATTGCTCACACCTGATTCTCAACCATAAGCAAGATGTTTGTTTTCCCCTGAGTGCTGTGGGAATCAGGATTTTCCAGGTTTTGAATACAGCCTGACTGGCCGCCATTAAAGGGATTGCTGGAGGCCACAGCCTATGAGGCAGGTTTCTGTGTAGAGTCAGGAGGTTGTGGGCTCAAACCCCACTCCAGAGGCCTGAGCACTCCCACTGGGGGAGTGCTGCACTGCCGGAGGTGCTGTCCTTCACATGGGATTTAATCCGAGACTCTTACGTGTGGGTAAAAGGTCCCACGGTCACCATTTCAAAAAGCAAGTAGATTTTCTCCTCATTACCCTGGGCCAATGTCCATCTCTCAATTGGTATTGAAAACAGACTCACAGAGCATTTATACCATTGCTGTTTGTGGGAGCTTACTGTGTGCTGCTGCCTTTTCTACATTTCACATAAGGTATTTTGTTAGCTGTAAAATGTTTGGAGTGCTCTGAGGTGATGAAAAGTATTATATAAATGCAGAATTTTTTAGCTTCCCCTTGCTTCGGAAGGGAACTCTGGACACCTGGAGCATAAAGAGTCCAGAGAAATGAGCTGGGTAAATGAGGCAGAAACGATATCCACCTCATTTCACTCTCTGTTACTCTCTGGAAATGGGTGCAGATGGGATGCCCCATTGATTTTATGGTTTGAACCAATATTTAATTGAATTGTAAATGTTGACCAAAGCTTTCTACTAAAAGCAAGCAGCGTACAATATTTATTTTCAGAAAGATAAATCTTCCAACTATTGGGGGTTATCTCTGCTAAGTGTCAGCTTAGAGGTTCTGCCATTTGGAGTAGACTTCGCACAGGAGACCACAGCCAGGTCATATCCATTAAGTGTCAAGCTAAGATTTACACAGTGAAATGAGGCTTAGGATGGAGCTTCCATTTATTACATAGTGACTGCCTCAATGCATCAGCAGCAGGGTTTATGATAAACTATTGGGGGAGCAAGGATATAGCTAATAATGTGAAATTACAGAACACCATCTATTCATCTATTCATCTATCTATCTATCTATCTATCTATCATCTATCTCTCTCTCTATCTATCTATCTATCTATCTATCTATCTAAAAATCTACCTATCTAAAAATCTATCTATCTATCTATCATCTATCTATCATCTATCTATCTTCTACCTATCTATCTATCAAATCATCTATCTATCCATCCATTTATCTATCTATATCTATCTATCTATCTATCTATCTATCTATCTATCTATCCATCATCTATCTTTCTATCTATCTATCAATCATCTATCTATCCATCTATCTATCTTTCTATCTATCATCTTTTATCTATCTATCTTGTCCATGTATTTATCTATCTATCTTATCCATTTATCTATTTATGTGATCCATCTATCTAATCTACCACAGCTACCACTTATTTTTACATGGTCTCCTAATGTAGTAAAACATTCCAAAGTTTCCCAGGATATTCAAAGAACAAAGAACAAAGAACAGTACAGCACAGGAAACAGGCCCTTCGGCCCTCCAAGCCTGTGCCGCTCATTGGTCCAACTAGACTATTCGTTTGTATCCCTCCATTCCCAGACTGCTCATGTGACTATCCAGGTAAGTCTTAAACGATGCCAGCGTGTCTGCCTCCACCACCCTACTTGGCAGCGCATTCCAGGCCCCCACCACCCTCTGTGTAAAAAAGTCCCTCTGATATCTGAGTTATACCTCGCCCCTCAAAAGGAACTTGACACTGTGGATGAAAAAAAAGCACAGAGATAAGTTTTAAGGTGGCTTAAAGCAGGAGAAAGAGAGGTGGGGAGGTTTAGGGAGAGAATTTCAGAGCTTGGCATCTAGGCAGATGACGGTGTACCTGCTAACGGTGGGGTGATTGGAGAATATTGTGGGAAAATAGACCACTTCAAACAGTTTGTTACTCGAAAACATTGACAACATGTAAAACAGAGCCACATACAAGAAGTGCAAGGAAAGAACAGGAAATGACCTTCCTAGGGGAAATGAACAGCACTGAAAACATGTATTGGAATGTTAAACTCAAAGTGGATAGACACCCCCACAGAGTTTAAATTAACAGACAGACACCATGCAGGGTTCAAAATTAGACAGAGGAGCAGGAGTTTCTATTTTATCAGCTGTAGCCAAATGGCTCAAATAGACTACATTGTAACCCTCATATATTAAATTAGAGTATCCTGGGGGCACTACATTAAAAATAAAAGTCCAACTCATGGCAAAGCAGAAATATAAAGACCAAGAAATCCTCAAACATGGGCGGCACGGTAGCACAGTGGTTAGCACTGCTGCTTCACAGCTCCAGGGACCTGGGTTCGATTCCTGGCTTGGGTCACTGTCTGTGTGGAGTTTGCACATTCTCTTCGTGTCTGCGTGGGTTTCCTCCGGGTGCTCCGGTTTCCTCCCACAGTCCAAAGATGTGTGGGTTAGGTTGATTGGCCATGCTAAAATTGCCCCTTAGTGTCCTGAGATGCGTAGGTTAGAGGGATTAGCGGGTAATATGTGTAGGGATATGGGAGTAGGGCCTGGGTGGGATTGTGGTCGGTGCAGACTTGATGGGCCGAATGGCCTGTTTCTGCACTGTAGGGTTTCTAAGATATTTCTATGAGATATCTCTGTCCTCCACAATCAAGAGTGCTCTTTATTAAGTACAATGACATGACTAAAACAGAAATTAATTTGTAAGGTGGAGGGGTTGTTGATAAGCATTACCATCGCACATTTTGAAATTAATTTCCAAAATTGCTTACAGGCCTAGGGAAGTTAAAGATCGAATGCCATGTCACCCTACAAGCTAATGTTAAAAGAAGTTACCTCTTTACTCTGAAGAAAGCCTTCCTCCCACTCTTGGACAAAGTCAAGGTTGAAATAGCGGAGTGCCACAGGGAGTTTAAGAGCCGTGGGGTTATGCTGCAACTGTACAGGACCTTGGTGAGACCACATTTGGAATATTGTGTGCAGTTCTGGTCACCTCACTATAAGAAGGATGTGGAAGTGCTGGAAAGAGTGCAGAGGAGATTTACCAGGATGCTGCCTGGTTTGGAGGGTAGGTCTTATGAGGAAAGGTTGAGGGAGCTAGGGCTGTTCTCTCTGGAGCGGAGGAGGCTGAGGGGAGACTTAATAGAGGTTTATAAAATGATGAAGGGGATAGATAGAGTGAACGTTCAAAGACTATTTCCTCGGGTGGATGGAGCTATTACAAGGGGGCATAACTATAGGGTTCGTAGTGGGAGATATAGGAAGGATATCAGAGGTAGGTTCTTTACGCAGAGTGGTTGGGGTGTGGAATGGACTGCCTGCAGTGATAGTGGAGTCAGACACTTTAGGAACATTTAAGCGGTTATTGGATAGGCACATGGAGCACACCAGGATGATAGGGAGTGGGATAGCTTGATCTTGGTTTCAGATAAAGCTCGGCACAACATCGTGGGCCGAAGGGCCTGTTCTGTGCTGTACTGTTCTAAATAGAAAAGTTGTAGCACCAAGAAGTTATCTTACCGATCACCACACCAGTGTTCAAGACTGGGTACAATTCCAAAGCCAAGTAGCTTTATAGAATCTATCTCGACTTAACCGAACAACTTAGTTGACAGTGAGATCTGCCCGAAGGCCTCAATGGATGTGAGCCTTGTTAAACTAGCCAGAAGTACTTTATTTACCAAATGGGATGTGAACAGTGGACAAAGACTATAGTTTGCTGAGCACATTTATAACACCCTTTGTTTAATATTGTTTCAATAGATTCCCGTTTGGAATAGTGTCCGCTCCAGAAATGTTCCAGAGAACAATGTCTCACAGTCTAGACGGCATGGAAGGAGTAACACACCAAATGGACAACACACTTACACATGGCTGCAGGACAGATGAACCTGGGCGCAGAAACAGAGCCTTACAGGATGATGGCCTAATATTGAATGAAAAATGTGAGTTTGTCAAACCTATGATCACGTTTCTAGGTCACATAGTACAAGCCACTGGAATCACAGTTAATCCACAAAAAAAACAAAGGTAATCAGAGAATTTCCACAACCCAGGAACATAACGGAGCATCAAATATTCCTTGTGATGGTGAACTAAGTAGGCAAATTTCTATCAAATTTAGGAGAGGCCGGTAAGCCTTTGAATCAGCTGTTAAGACAGGGTCAACAGTGGCCCCAGAACATGGACCAGCAAAATACTTTTGAAAGGGTTGAACAACTTCTAATCTTTTCTGAAACCTTGGCACATTATGACCCAGAATTATTGACCATAGCAACAGCAGAAGAAGCATTGGCAGCATCAGGAACACAAGAAAATGTTTTAGACTATGTTCTGGATGACTTTTCAAAATCAAAACAGAACATAAACCACTAGTTACCCTCCTGAAGATGAAAGAAATTGTAAAAATGCAGCCCACAATCCAGCAGTTCGAACTGCAACAGATGAGATATGCCTCCAACACAGAGTATGTGTGAGGAAGTATCAAAAACAGGAGACTCACTGACATAAATACCATCAGAAGGAACCAAACAAGAGGATTTACATATCATCAAGCAGGCTGAAACATACAAATCCTTAATCATTTAGCACCTACGGCTACTGCAAAAAGTTTCAGGGAATGAAGCAAGTCCAGCAATGAGTGGGACGGGGAAGATCCGAGATTGCGATCTCGCCAGCGAGGTCTGAGACTTCCTGATCTCAAGCTCCCTCGACGTTCGCACGGACGGTGAGCGGGATCATCCCCAGTGGCTTTACGGAGCTGATGGGAATGAGTCTCTTAGTAATGGAGTATTTAAACCAGCACAAAGCTTTGGAAAAAAGAACAAATTAACATTGACAGTTTGTCATAAACCCGTCACTGACTAAATACTTGAATGCATGCACGAATGGAGAATTAAATTAAACAGACTATTTTCAGCAACTCCTAATGATACCATCCTTGAAAATGAGATGAAGATTGTTCTTTTTCATTGACACCTTTTATAGCTGCTGCAGTATCTAATTGTATTGTACAGATGTTCCCCGCCTGATAGTTAACCATTGTGACTGTTTCTGCAAATTCTATTACTCATCTCGAAACAATCTGTAATCAACGACTATTTATAAATGCATTACACTTCAAACATTGGGATCAATTGTTTTTTTTCTTAGTTGCTACTTGCGAGGTGGATCAGGAAATGTTCATAATAAATAGCGGAATAAACATCAAACACTCCCAGGACAGGTACAGCACGGGGTTAGATACAGAGTAAAGCTCCCTCTACAGTGTCCCCATCAAACACTCCCAGGACAGGTACAGCATGGGTTAGATACAGAGTAAAGCTCCCTCTACACTGTCCCCATCAAACACTCCCAGGACAGGTACAGCATGGGTTAGATACAGAGTAAAGCTCCCTCTACACTGTCCCCATCAAACACTCCCAGGACAGGTACAGCACAGGGTTAGATACAGAGTAAAGCTCCCTCTACACTGTCCCCATCAAACACTCCCACTACAGGTACAGCATGGGTTAGATAGAGAGTAAAGCTCCCTCTGCAATGTCCCCACTAAACACTTCCAGGAGAGGTACAGCACGGGGTTAATGACACAGTAAAGGAAATGGTCTTCAATTTCTATAGCACCTTTCATGTCTTCAGGACATCTCAAAGTGCGCTACAACCAATTAAGTATTTTGGGAGTGCAGTCACTGTTGTATTTTGGAAGCCGGTAAGAAGTCTCACAACACCAGGTTAAAGTCCAACAGGTTTATTTGGTAGCAAATACCATAAGCTTTCGGAGCGCTGCTCCTTCGTCAATAATGTAGTGTAGTCATTAGTGTATTTTGGAAGTGCAGTCACTGGTGTATTTTGGAAGTATCCAGGTCTTGCTGCATTTGAAAATGGAGTGTTTCAGCATCTGAGGAGTTGTGAATGGTGCTGAACATTGTGCAATCATCAGCGAACATCCCCACTTCCAGTGACTGCAATACTTTGTTAGTAATCGAGAGGCCTGGACTGGTTACCTGGGCACCATGAGTTCAAATCTCATGATGGCCAAATTTAGATACAGTTTTTTTAAAAATCCTGGAATAAGATAAAATGCTGTTATCTGTAAAAATGACCAAGAAGCTGCTTAATTGTCATAAAAATCCATCTGGTTTACTAAGATCCTTTCGGGTTCTTAGCTAGTCTGGGCTTTTATGAATGGGTTCTATGGTTTATGTGACTCCAGTCCCACACCAATGCTGTTGGCTAGTAACTGTCCTCTGAAGTGGCCGTGAAAGCCTCTCGATTGTTTCAAAGTGGTAGGTTGTCCACCACCAATATCTCAGGGGCAGCCAAGGATGGAGCAATGAAGACTGGGCTCCACCATCTCACTGCTTTGTGACTTACTTGGCACAAAAACAGAAGCAAATACGGCCAGGCTTACCAGGGAGCTGGAACTTCTAACCAGAGTAGGATCCTTGCACGCCAGTGACAGTTCCCTGGCCTCCTCCCTCTCGAGGGGGAAACAAACACTGATTACCAGTGTGATACATTTGCTTCAACACCTGGATCCTCCCTGATAGCTCGGAATAATAGCTCTCAAATTACTTGTCAAATTACAATAATCAGTCACAAATAAACAGCCCACTGTTCCTAATGAGTCGACAAAAGGTGGAAAAAAATAACCACTGTGATCTTCTTTTGAACAGACGCTCACATAATAATGGCTAATTGTCATTAATGCTCACCTGCCTGTGATTCACGCAATGCCCGATTGGTTTAGGTTCGAGGTTTTATCAGTTCACCTGCTTTTATTTACTTATTGTATACTTGGATGCATAAATTATGTTCTCCTGCAGCCAAGTTGATGCACATTTGTTGTTCTATCAGATTGTCCTCATCTGTCCGGTGACACTTTAACTGAGGCCCTATCCGACCTCTCCAGTGGCCACATCTGATTGGGTGTTTCAGAGGAGAGCAGTGGAGTCCATAGAATCACAGAATCCTACAGTGCAGAAGGAGGCCATTCGGCCCATCGAGACTGCACCCACCATAAAGCCACCGTGGCACTAGGCTTATAATCCCTACTTACCCATGCTAGTCCCCCTAACACGAAGGAGTAATTTAGCATGGCCAATCAACCTAACCCGCACATTTTTGGAGACTAAGGGGGGAATTTATCATGGCCAATCCACCTAACCTGCACATCTTTGGACTGTGGGAGGAAACCGGAGCACCCGGAGGAAACCCACGCAGACACGGGGAGAATGTGCAAACTCCACACAGACAGTCACCCAAAGCTGGAATTGAACCCAGGTCCCTGGAGCTGTGAGGCAGCAGTGCTAAGCATTGTCCCTCCCTGCCGCCCTCATCAGTGTTCCAGAGCGATGCTGATTCCTCAGCCAACATCATAAAACAACCAGATTATCCGATCATTATCACATTGCTGATTGTGGGATCTTGCTGTGCACAGATTGGACTGTCACATTTCCTACATTGCAACACAGGCAATAGTTCGAAAGTGCTTTAAGGTAATTGGCAAAAGAGCCCGAGGGAGATGAGGAGATTTGTTTTTCCACGCAGCAAGTTGTTACCATCTGGAATATGCTGCCTGGAAGGGCAGTGGAAGCAGATTCAATAATAATGTTCAAAAAGGGAATTGTATAAATATTTGAAAATATAAAACTTTCCTGGGCTATGGGGAAAGAGCTTGGGGGGGGGGGGGGTGGGTGGGGGGGGGAGGAATATCTCTTTCAAAGAGTAAAGAAAGCATGCATTTCTGTAGCAGCCTTCATGACCACTGGATGTCACAAAGCACTTTATGGACAATGAGGTATTTTTTGATGTGTTGTTACTGTGGTCCATGTGTCAAAAAACAGTCCAGAACAGGAACAGGCCCTTCGGCCCACTGAGTCTGTGTCGACATCTGACATCTTTCTAAACAAAAGACCTTTTAGGGGCGGCACGGTGGCACAGTGGTTAGCACTGCTGCCTCACAGCGCCAGGGACCCGGGTTCGATTCCCAGCTTGGGTCACTGTCTGTGTGGAGTTTGCACGTTCTCCCCCGTGTCTGCGTGGGTTTCCTCCGGGTGCTCCGGTTTCCTCCCACAGTCTGAAAGACGTGCTGGTTAGGGTGCATTGACCTGAACAGGCGCCGGACTGTGGTGACTAGGGGAATTTCACAATAACTTCATTGCAATGTTAATGTAAGCCTTACTTGTGACTAATAAATAAACTTTATTTTAACTTTTTACCACGATGTGATCTGTATCCCTCTATTCCCAGCCTCTTCACGAGGCTATGCCCATTTGGTAGGAAATGTGTGGATATTTCTTTGCATAATCAGATTATCCTTTCCTGGCAGAAATCTGGGAATAACGGTGAAGTTACCTCTCCCCTCCCCAGCGGAAATTCCCTAAAACCTGACGGCAAGTGTTGGAATTTTATGTTAAACTTTTATGTTAAAATGGGTGGCACGGTGACACAGTGGTTAGCACTGCTGGGTTCAATTCCAGACTCGGGTCACTGTCTGTGTGGAGTCTGCACGTTCTCCCCGTGTCTGCGTGGGTTTCCTCCGGCTGCTCCGGTTTCCTCCCACACTCTAAAGATGTGCGGGTTAAGTTGATTGGCCAGTGCCTTTGCTCTATGACTCTATGACCCTAATTTGGCACTTTGTGTCGGGGGATTAGTAGGGTAAATAAGCGGGGATAGGGTCTGAGTTGAATTGTTGTCATTGCATCCTCGATGGACCGAATGGCCTCTTTCTGCACTGTAGGGATTCTATGATTTGTTTTTTGATGATATGATTTGTAAATTTTCGACTAACCGGACATTTTACAGTTTGAACTGACGCAGAGCAGACTGTTTAAATGTACAAGGTAGAGGTGGGAAGCAAACCATCAGGGGAGTGTGAAGAGAGAGACATTTCCTACAATTCAGATACCCATCAAAACCCATAACAGTCTCAGGAAAAGGCATAAAAAAGGCAGCGTACTGGGTGTTGTAACACTGGCTGCCACACACTGGCCCACCCACAATCTTCTGCGTGAGTGGGATTGTGAGCCCGCACTCTCCATCTGTGGGATCGTTGCAGGGGGGTTCCAAAATCCGACAAAAACCAGATTTCGCAAATCTCGCTGGCGCAATTGCGATTTTCTGCATTTCCCCGCCCCACACCAGCGACATAACCAGGTGTACACTCATAATGGACCAGAACCGGATTTTAACACATCTTAATAAATATAATTATACACCCCACTCTCAAATTATCCCCCTCACTCAATTTTGGTATCTTGCCAATGTGACATTATGTCGGTGAGGTTTACTACAGGTTGCCCAAACATAAACCTGTCAAGAGCATCACTCCGGGGGTGATCGGGAGGGAATATGGGGAGGGAATGGGGTTGCCACAGATAACAGGGGAATGGGGTGGCGGGGGGGCGGGGGGGGGGGGGGAGGGCAGAGGCAGATGAGCAGAGAATATGGAGTAGCTGGGGATGATCAGGGGGTGAAGGGAAAGCCTCAGATATCTCCGTGGGGGTAGGGGGTCATCATTTATTTTGTGGTGGGGGGGGGTTATTATTATTATTATTTGTGATTGTGGTGTAGGGGAGTTATTTCTTGTCGAGGGCACACCGATCTCTGTGGAACCACTTCCTGGCTCTCAGAGGCTCTCGTCCAATCAGAATGATGGCACAAACCTTGCCCACTTTTTCCCTTTGCTGTCAAATTGTCACAATTTGCAGAGAAAACAGACTGCTTGGAGCTGGAGAATTTCACACCAGAACTCACTAGAACTGACAGTTTGACAAATTCTGCTAAGATTCCCCCCAATGAGTGAAATGTGTCAATGCAGGGTGTCCCTCCACGAGAGAGAGTTTGCAAGCGACAATGTCAGAAAAGTCTTCAGCAGAAGAAACATAGAAAAACTACAGCATAATACAGGCCCTTCAGCCCACAAAGTTGTGCCGAACATATCCCTACCTTAGCGATTACTAGGCTGACCTATAACCCTCTATCTTACTAAGTTCCATGTACTTATCTAAAAGTCTCTTAAAAGACCCTTCAGCAGAAGAAGCAAGCTGGAAGCTGCTCTCGCTCCCTCGCACTCTTTTGGAATAAATGTGTCACCCAGTTTGAGATGCAGCCCGACCAGAAACCCACTGAGATCTTGTAACAACTGCTCCAGCTGACCTCATCCAAGAAAGCAGACAACCTAAATAGGCCTATGTTCATTCATAGAATCATAGAATCATAGAAACCCTACAGTGCAGAAGGAGGCCATTCGGCCCATCGAGTCTGCACCGACCACAATCCCACCCAGGCCCTACCCCCACATATTTACCCGCTAATCCCTCTAACCTACGCATCTCAGGACACTAAGGGGCAATTTTTAACCAGGCCAATCAACCTAACCCGCACATCTTTGGACTGTTGGAGGAAACCGGAGCACCCGGAGGAAACCCACGCAGACACGAGGAGAATGTGCAAACTCCACACAGACAGTGACCCGAGCCGGGAATTGAATCCGGGACCCTGGAGCTGTGAAGCAGCAGTGCTAACCACTGTGCCATCGTACCGCCCACAAGGATAATCAGAGCGCCCTTAACTGTATATTCTTTTACTATGTTCTATTGCACTAACTCTGTGTGTGTGAGTGTCTGTGTGTATACGTGTGTGCGTATGTGTGTGCGTGTCCATGTGTGCATGTGTGAGCACGTGTCTGTGTTTGTGTGTGTGTGACTGTGTGTGTTTGTGCACGTGTGTGCATGTGTGTGCATGTGTGTGTGTGTGTCTATGTGTGAGTGTGCGTGTGTGTGTGTGCATGTTTGCGTGTGTGTGTGTGTGTGCGCATGTGTGTGTGTGTGTGTGTGTGTGCGTGCGTGCGTGCGTGTGTGTGCGTGCGTGTGTGTGTGTGTCTATGTGTGCGTGCGTGCGTGCGTGTGTGTCTATGTGTGCGTGCATGCGTGCGTGTGTGTCTATGTGTGCGTGCGTGCGTGCGTGCGTGTGCGTGCGTGTGTGTGTGTGTGTCTATGTGTGCGTGCGTGCGTGTGTGTCTATGTGTGCGTGGGTCTGTGTGCATGGAGTAGGTGGACGCCAAATGACTGCGTGAGGGCCAATTGTGTAACATTGCATTTAACGATTTTTATCTGGTTTAGGGGTTAATAAATTTGCTCTTTTTCCCCCTCAGGAAAACCTTGTTTGATTGGCTCCTTATTGCTCACATTCTTATTTGGAAAATCCTGATGAGAAAGAAAGTGATATCTTTGTTGTGAGGAGGGTGTACAGAGGGGAACCCCTTCACCCCTGCTCTCCTACTCCTGATAAAAATATAGGAAATGCAGCAGCCAATTTTCACACAGAAAGTTCCCACCGACAACAATATTGTAAGCATCAGGAAATCTGTTTCTTTTATGTTGATAAGAAGATAAATATTGACTAGGACACAAGGCAGAACTCCCCCTAATCTTCCTCAAAATAGCTCCAGAATGCATTAATTCCACCAGAGAGAAAAGACAGTGCGGCACTCCCTCAGTACTGACCCTCTGACAGTGCGGCACTCCCTCAGTAATGACACTCTGACAGTGCAGCACTTCCTCAGTAATGACACTCTGACAGTGCGGCACTCCCTCAGTACTGACCCTCTGACAGTGCGGCACTCCCTCACTACTAACCGTCTGACAGCGCAGCGCTCCCTCAGTACTGATCCTCTGACAGTGCGGCACCCCCTCAGTACTGACCCTCTGACAGTGTGGCACTTCCTCAGTACTGACATTCTGACAGTGCAGCACTCCCACAGTACTGACCCTCTGACAGTGCGGCACTTTCTCAATACTGACCCTCTGACAGTGCAGCACTCCCTCAGTACTGACCCTCTGACAGTGTGGCACTCCCTCAGTACTGACCCTCTGACAGTGCAACACTCCCCCGGTACTGACCCTCTGACAGTGCGGCACTCCCTCAGTACTGACCTTCTGACAGTGCGGCACTCCCTCAGTATTGACCCTCTCACAGTGCGGCACTCCCTCAGTATTGACCCTCTGACAGTGCAGCACTCCCTCAGCACTGACCCTGTGACAGTGCAGCACTCCCTCAGTACTGACCTTCTGACAGTGCGGCACTCCCTCAGTACTGACCCTCTGACAGTGCGGCACTTTCTCAGTACTGACCCTCTGACAGTGCAGCACCCCCTCAGTACTGACCCTCTGACAGTGCGGCGCTCCCTCAGTACTGACCCTCTGACAGTGCGGCACTCCCTCAGTACTGACCCTCTGACAGTGCAGCACTCCCTCAGTACTGACCCTCTGACAGTGCGGCACTCCCTCAGTACTGACCCTCTGACAGTGTGGCACTCCCTCAGTACTGACCCTCTGACAGTGCGGCACTCCCTCAGTACTGACCTTCTGACAGTGCAGCACTTCCTCAGTACTGACCCTCTGACAGTGCAGCACTTCCTCAGTACTGACCCTCTGACAGTGCAGCACTTCCTCAGTACTGACCCTCTGACAGTGCGGCACTCCCTCAGTACTGACCCTCTGACAGTGCGGCACTCCCTCAGCACTGACCCTCTGACAGTGCGGCACTCCCTCAGTACTGACCCTCTGACAGTGTGGCACTCCCTCAGTACTGACCCTCTGACAGTGCAGCACTTCCTCAGTACTGACCCTCTGACAGTGCGGCACTCCCTCAGTACTGACCCTCTGACAGTGCAGCACTCCCTCAGTACTGACCCTCTGACAGTGCAGCACTTCCTCAGTACTGACCCTCTGACAGTGCTGCACTCCCTTAGTACTGACCCTCTGACAGTGCAGCACTTCCTCAGTACTGACCCTCTGACAGTGCGGCACTCCCTCAGTACTGACCCTCTGACAGTGCGGCACTCCCTCAGTACTGACCCTCTGACAGTGCGGCACTGGAATACCAGTCTTGATTCTGGTGCTTAAGTGGAGTGAGAAATTGGACTTACAAATTCCTGCAACATGTGCCACAGCCAATGCCTTTCAGTGCTAGCACAGGCAGAATGGGCTGAAGCAGCCTTCAGTGCTGTGTGATTCACTGGGTAGAATCAGCACACACAAATCATTGAAGTCTATTGAAATTCGAATTTCACTGGAAATGATCCAAGATAACGCAGCACCCAGTGGTGACCTGTTGTTGTGGCATCTCGCTGAGAGATCTGAGTGGGTTTGTGCCAACGATGACTCACATTCCCTGCTCCCTATGCAACCCACCCCCCTCCGGCGGCACCTCACCCCCCATTTGTCCCTTTGACTTTTTGTGACCAGAAACCAGGCAAGCTTTGTCCTCGCTAACTCTGCTTGACCTCTTAACAAGAGCAAGAGGTTCTACCAATCACAGAGCTGCCAGTGATTGACTGCAGGTCAGTTCGAGAACACGAGGAGTAAACAGAAACGGAGAAATACAATACGGCAAAAGACAGAAGAGTGAGTCACGTAATGAGGGATCTGACTTTGTCACTTTAAAGGCAATTTCACACTCCATTTGATTTTCATTTACCTGCATTTATTTCTGATCCCAGCACGCTTCATCCAGACTGCTCCAGGATTTCTGAGGCTGGGATTCTGAGGGGAAGGGCCCGTCCAGTAGCCATTGGTTACCGTCGGGCCTACTTTGCAGGCTCATCATTGCCTGGGGTCAAATTTGCAGCAGCCCCCTAACCCGGACACTGATTACAGACCTGCATTTCTATAACGCCTTTCATGACCCCAGGGTGACTTTGAGCCATTCAAAACCAATGAAGCATTTGTCAAATGCAATCACTGAGTAACGTAGGAAAGATGGCAGCTAATTGGGGCTAATTGCTACACTACAGGGAGCAGGGAACCACTGACACAGTGGTTAGCTCTGCTGCCTTACAATGCCAGGGACCTGGATTCAATTACAGCCTCGGGTCACTGTCTGTGTGGAGTTTGCACGTTCTCCCCGTGTCTGTGTGGGTTTTCTCCGGGTGCTCCGGTTTCCTCCCACACTCCAAAGATGTGTGGATTTGGTTGATTGGCCATGCTAAATTAACCCTAAATATGTGGGGTTACGGAAATAGGGCCTGGCTGGGATTGTTGTCAGTGCAGACTCGATGGGCCGAATGATCTCCTTCTGCACTGTCGGGATTCTATTATTCTAATTGGTGCACAACAAGCTCCCGCTAACAGCCAGATAATTTGTTTTAATGATGTGGGTTTGGGGATAAAACACTGAGGATAATTCCCCTGCCCTTTTCAGTTAGTGCCATGAGATGTTTTACATCGAGCGGGGAGGAGAGATAAGACCTCAGTTTATAATCACATCTGAAAGACAGCATTCCCTCAGTGTTACACTGCGAGTGTTGAGTTGCTGGGTTGGAAATGAAGGACATTCTCCCCCACACCCTGTGGAATTGGGCCTGGGGCCTCCTGTTCTCTGATTTTCAGAGATTTTAGAAATCCACTGATCAAACTTTCATTTAAAATAAGAGTGTCGTGTGAAGATCGGTAGGAGCGAGGGCATTCGTCCGGATCCACTGCCCTCCTGCTGGTCACCCTCCCCTTACTCAATCTGGAACTCACCTGAGGACCAGTGCCTACAGGCCAAGGAGCACAGAGTTCACACTCTGAAACGTCCAAGCTGCCTCCGCAGTCAGGATGGTCATCACCTGTTGGCCTGAATGAGTGAGGCACCATCCTGGGCTTTGCTGTTGGAATGTGCAGTGCCTGCAGGTTCCAGATCTGCAAATGGGCCAAGACCAATCTCTGTGAATGGGTGGAGTCACTCTCTCTGGATTACCACACAGAAAGAAGTCTCACAACACCAGGTTAAAGTCCAACAGGTTTATTTGGTAGCAAATACCATAAGCTTTCGGAGCAATGCTCCTTCGTCAGATGGAGTGGTCTCTGTTCTCAAACAGGGCACAGACACAGAAATCAAAATACAGAATACTGATTAGAATGCAAATCTCTACAGCCAGCCAGGTCTTAAATGCACAGACAATGTGGGTGGAGGGAGCATTCAACACAGGTTAAAGAGATGTGTATTGTCTCCAGACAGTACAGCTTGTGAAATTGTGCAAGTCCAGGAGTCAAGCTGTGGGGGTTACTGATAATGTGACATAAATCCAACATCCCGGTTTAGACCGTCCTCATGTGTGCGAAACTTGGCTATCAGTTTCTGCTCAGTGACTCTGCGCTGTCGTGTGTCGTGAAGGCCGCCTTGGAGAACGCTTACCTGAAGATCCAAGGCTGAATGCCCGTGACTGCTGAAGTGCTCCCCCACTTCAGCAGTGGGGGAGCACTGTGGGAGGAAACCGGGTGCTCCGGTTTCCTCCCACAGTCCAAAGATGTGCGGGTTAGGTTGATTGGCCAGGTTAAAAATTGCCCCTTAGAGTCCTGAGATGCGTAGGTTAGTGGGATTAGCGGGTAAATATGTGGGGGTAGGGCCTGGGTGGGATTATGGTCGGTGCAGACTCGATGGGCCAAATGGCCTCCTTCTGCACTGTAGGGTTTCTATGATTTCTATGAATTGACGCTTCTTTATACATGAGAGATACTCATTCCCCTTTACCCCTCCCCCCCCCCTCACACCACCCCCCATCTCTCAATTCCGTTCCCCCACCCCCAGCCCTGCCAGTGGGACACTCCCTGCTGGAACAGCTTCTCAGGGCAGTGGTTGTCAGGATCCAATGGGACTGCAGTTCCTGAACCTTTACCCATTCAGACTGATGGAAGGGAGAGGAGCAGTCGCTGCATTCTTTCCAGATCCAAGGTTCTGTGCGGGCTCTGGGTCTCAATGGAGAGATCCCTGAGGAAACCAGCTCTAAAAAAGAAAGGCAGAGGGACTCAGTGGCCTCACCCTGTTCCTTTGGGACAGTGTCTGGAAGTAAGAACATTGATCGAGTTGAGCCAAGTTCCAGTGTTTGGAATATTTTGCAGATTTACAACATCTGCATGCATTGGGCATAGTTCCCAGCAGCAGGTCCGAGTGATCCCAGCCCTGGGTGAGGCTGGAGAATACCAGCCAGCACCTCCAATAGTGTGTCATCGGTCATCATAGAATCCCTATGGTGCAGAAGGAGGCCATTCTGCCCATCGAGTCTGCACCAACTCTCTCTGACAGAGTACCTTACCCAGGCCCTTTCCCCCACCCTATCGCCATATATCTACCATGGCCAATCCACCTAACCCGCACATCTTTGGAGCGTGGGCGGAAATTGGAGCACCCGGAGGAAACCCACGCAGACACGGGGAGAACATGCAGACTCTGCACAGACAACTCATGTGACTGAACAGGCCAATTCTCAACCTCAGAGTTTATATTGTTGGCATCAGGGTGGATTTGTACATTTTAGGTTGGGTGATCACACATGCATGGTAGAGCAAGTCCAACTTTGTGTGAATTATAGAATCCCTAGAATGCAGAATGAGGTCATTCGGCCCATCAACTCTGCACCAATCATCCACAGGGCACCTCACTCAGGCCCTATCCCCATAACTCCACCTATTTACCAGGACTAATACCCCTAACCTACACATCTTGAGACACTAAATCAGGGAGGTGATGGCCTGGTGATATTACCACTAGACTATTAATCCAGAAACTGAGCTCATGTCTGGGGACCCGTGTTCGAATCCCACCACGGCAGCTGGTGGAATTTGCATTCAATAAAAAAAATCTGGAATTAAGAATCTAATGATGACCATGAAACCATTGTCAATTGTCGGAAAAACCCATCTGGTTCACTAATTTCCTTAAGGGAAGGAAATCTGCTGTCCTTACCTGGTCTGGCCTACATGTGACTCCAGAGTCACAGTAATGTGGTTGGCTCTCAACTGCCCCCGGGCAACTAGGGATGGGCAATAAATGCTGGCCAACCAGCGATGCCCAAGTCCCACAAATGTTTAAAAAGAAAACTAAGGGTCAATTTACCACAGCTAATCCCACTAACCCGCACATCTACGGACTGTGGGAGGAAACCAAAGCACCCAGAGGAAACCCACGCAGACACGGGGAGAGTGTGCAAACTCCACACAGACAGTGACCCAAGCCGGGAATCGAACCCTGGCCCCTGGCGCTGTGAGGCAGCAGCGCTAACCACTGTGCCACCGTGCTGAATGACAATGGCTTGCAAGCAGTGGGCTGCGGGTGACACAGAGGCAGTGGAGGTTTGAAGAGTAGGAATTATTCTGGGATGGGGTGTGGGTGGTGCAGCTCTGGGTTTTAATGGAACAGTTCTGCTGAGCGCTGCGCACTCTGCAATTGCAGCGTTCTTGTTTGTAATTGAATATAATCTCAGCGTCACATGCTGCAAACCAAATAAAGAATGAAGCTCTGATATACTTCCAAATATCTATTATTCAAAGGTGAAACTTTTCATTCTTCATGAATTTAGAAAGTGACAGCAATAAGGAGAGCAGACCCGAGTGTCCCGGACTGACACAGATCTCTCGGCTTCCTCAACAGCAACAAATTCTCTTTTTTAATATCCATTTGCTTCTGCATTATTGGATTAAATCTATTCCCCGGCTACCTGCTGGTATTGCATAAAACATATTGTTATTCCTGGCAAATATATATTCCATTTCTCACTGACTGGGAGAAGCGATGCCAAATTAAAATAGACAGCTTTCTGCATGGAACCTTCAGCAACAGCACTGCAAGATTTCCGATGCTTGCAAAGGGATGGAATGAAACTGCTCTGGCAACAAAGCAACGACTTTGCTGGTGAACTCTTATGGGTTCAAGTCAATCCGAAGCTGCAGCTTTGTGTGTTTCTCACATCAAGAGGGCGCTTTGATCTCAATTCAAACAAAAAGCGCAGAAAACCACAAACACGTCGCAGGATTTGGAACCCTGCTAAAGCACACGTTTATATTCTTATTCCTACTTGCCACCTTTTATTAACCACATGCTGCTAATTACCCCGAGGGGTACAAGTGGCAAGGGAAGAGCATTTGCAGACACTTGAATTGGATAGGGGGTTGGGGGGCAGATTTTTAACTGGGCTCTTTTCGGACCTGATTGAGTTGGGTGGGGGGTGGGTGGAGTGGGTACAGAACGATTGTCAGGACGAGGTAAATTTGATAAATTTTGGAAGGGCTGGAGTGAGCTTTGCTGGGACTGAAACTCAAGGCTGATTTTTAAACAGTATTCCATAGGATGTGTAAGTTACTGACTAGGCCATCATTGAGTGCCCATCCCTAACTGCCCCTCGAGAAGGCGGTGGTGAGCTGTCTTCTTGAACCACTTCCATCCATGAGGTATATGTAGACCCACAGTGTTGATAGGGAGAGAAATCCAGGATTTTCACCCAGTGACAGCGTCCGATATATTTCCAAGTCCGGATGGAGTTGGAGGGGTTTGGGCTATAACCGAGTGCCCAGCTAACTGATCAACATGTATCAGCGGTGATAGCCAGATTTGACTCTGCCCTCACTCAATATCCACACACCTGATATCCAACATGGATCACCAATGGAAACCCACCTTCCTGACACTGGGACATTGAGGTCACTAACCACTGCTACATCTTCTAACTCAACCCGCACAGGGCCAGTAAATACTGTACAAACTGACTCCTCCAACAGTAAGCAGATAATTTCATCACATCGCTCTGGGCTGCCTCTCATATTGTCCGTGCTATCGTCCCCCCAGAGGCCAGTGGGAACTGGAGGATGGGTTCGTAGTCTGATTAGCAATCTGACAGTCTGACAATGTGATCACTTCTTCCGTGACCATCCTCACCTCAGATAGGAGGAGGGTTAGTCCCACAATCCCATGACATGTGGTGGTGGTGTGAAGGGGGAGGTGGGAGGTAGGGTGTTGGGGTTGGGGTTGGTGATGGGGGGGGTCTCTTCCATGTCCATCAGACATAAGGATCCAGTGGAGGTTAACCCAGAACTCTGGCCTCTACCCGTCAGGACTGTCCGAATTGGGGTTCCTGCCCCTCACCTTCCAATCCAGGGACAAGGAAATTGAGCTGAAGGCTGGTTCACGAGATCCAAGGTGAAAGACGTGATGTCGAACCCGTTGCATCACTTGTTCTCCCCGAAGGATTGCTTTGCTATTCCAGCCCTTCTGTTTATCTGCTTGTGCAGAATCTTTAAACCGCCCACTCCTCTGAGGGAATTAATTCCGTTCACTACGGTTTGGCTAAAAGCTACACAGATTATTTTTGTCATTGGCTTCAGAATGTGTGAGGAACTATTTCCAACTTACTGCGAGTATCATTTTCACTGACATATGTTGAAGCAACCTGGGTTCATTCTGTTATAGTGAGCTGTGCCATCAACTGAGCGGTGCCTTCATTTCAAGGGCCCAGGCTGTAAATTCATCTGGCCTAGTTGTGTTTAGTGGGAGAGTATTGCCAGCTCTCCGGGAGATGGTTGAATGCTGCATTTCCATCTGGGTAACACCTTTCAGGATTGATTTCTCCATCACCATATCCGGTGTGTTCCCACCAGCTGCCCCCATTTGAAGGTCCAGTCCATCTTGAGGGTTTACCTCGATGACCATTGTGCTGGCTGGGCCTTAAGCGCATTCAGGAAAGAAAAAGCTCTCATTGACGGAGCACCTTTCACAATCCCGGGATGTCCTGAAATGTTTTACAGACAGCAAAGCATGGCTACTGACTGCTCCATGGGGTGGCACAGTGATTGGCATTTCTGCCTCACAGCACCAGGGACTCAGGTTCAATTCTGGCCATGGGTGACTGTCTTTGCGGAGTCTGCACGTTCTCCCTCCATCTGCATGGGTTTCCTCCCAGGTGCTCCGGTTACCGCCCACGGTCCAAAGATGTGGAGGTTGGGGAGGCGATGGCCTAGTGGTATTATCGCGAGACTATTAACCCAGAAACTCAGCTAATATTCTGGGGACTTGGGTTCGAATCCTGTCATGGTAGATGGTAGACTTTGAATTCAATAAAAAATATCTGGAATTAAGAATCTAATGATGACCATGAAACCATTGCCAATTGTCAGAAAAACCCATCTGATTCATTAATGTCCTTCAGGGAAGGAAATCTGCCATCCTTACCTGGTCTGACCTACATGTGACTCCAGAGCCACAGCAATGTGATTGACTCTCAACTGCCCTCCAAGGGCAACTAGGGATGGGCAATAAGTGCTGGCCAGGCAGTGATGCCCATGTCCCATGGCTATGCTAAAACTTTCCCTTTAGTATCTCAAGTTGTGTAGGTTAGATGGATTAGCCATGGTAAATTTGTCCAGGGCTATGGGGGTAGGGCGGAGGGAGAGGGCCTGGGTGGGATACTCTGTCAGAGAGTTGGTGCAAACTTGATGGGCCGAATGGCATCCTTCTATACTGTCGGGACTCTATGACTCTATGAATGCAGGAAATGTGGCAGCCAATTTGTACACAGCAAGATTCCACACACAGCAGTGGATCAATGGTCAGATAAAGCGTATTTTTAACATTGGCTATAGATTACAGCTTGACCAATCCTCAGCCACCTCTTACTCCAGCAGCTTCTCTGGGCTGCTGCCTTCTCTGGCTCTGAGAGATCGGATTTAACAAGGAACATTCACGCACACTTGGTCCAAAGCTGGTCATCGCAATGCACTGGCTAATGGATATTGAAGACAGTTCACCGTGCCACAATGCAAACCAATTTCACGTCCAGACTGCACCAAGGCAGCAAATTCATAGAAAATACACTCAGATGCTGTGCATTTTTTTCAATGCAATTAAACTATTTAAAAGGTGTTTTGTATTTAATCTTTTCTGTTTAAATTGCAGCGTGGGGAAGGGGGGTCAGTGTCACCTCAGCTCGCTTCTGTTTATCCAAATTTGTACTTTTGGCAAAATTTCAAATCAAGAAAATTATTCGTGCAGCTAAAAATAGAGGCAGCGAGATCATTTGCATCTGACTGAAATATGTATTCAGTGCGTGTCTGTGCAAAGACAGGGCGACTAAATATAGGACTGGTGTGAACTGGCGGTGAAGAGGCATGAAATCAGCGACTGAAAATCTGCTGCCTCTTCTTATCGAGCTGTAGAATGCGACGGCACAGGAGGAGGTTCAACCATCCAGCCCTGCACCAGCTTGTGTGCTTTCCAAATTCATTCCACTTTATACTGAGTGACAACTATTCCTCACTCACACCCCACTCTGATATCCTCCCCACCTGCTCCAGCACCCCCCACCCCAACCCTGCCACCCCCACCTGCCCCCCCTCCATCCCAAATCCACCCCCAAATACACACCTTCCTCCTCCCTCATGACACCTTTTTTTTGTGACCCGCCCCCCCCCACCAACAGGCTGACTGCCCCCTGGCTCCCCCCCCCACCCCGCCACCCAGGCCCTGCCCCATGCCTGATGGACAGTGCCAAGGTGCCTCCTGCGCATTGTCCCCTGGTCATTGCCAGGAAGCATAGACTGGCACTGCTCGGGTGCCCATGCTCAGGGGCCACAACCCCCCACAGCCCAACCCCCTGGGATGCCCCGATTGCCCCCACTTCACTCCAGCAGGGTCACACCACTAGCTCCCCAAAAGTGGACTGTAATCCCTGCTGGAGTGAAACACTCTGGCGGGATGGGAGATGCTTGCAGGCCTGGAGACTTCAGACCTGGGCCCGCTAATCATCTATAAATTATATCATAATGACCGCGTCAATGGTCTTTGTGCCTCTCCGCCGTCGCCGCAGGAAATCCGGCGCTGGGAGAACCAAGCTGGGTGCAAAAGCTCACGCAAACCCTACGAACCAGCCGACGCGAGAATCTCCTGGCCCGCTGCGCTCAAACATTAGTAAGCATCACAGCCTATATCTTTGCTGAACCAAGGAGAGAGCTCCCCAGAATAACTATTCAATTGTATACAGTATGGTAATGATAAGCTGGTCTTCACTTATAGATCTATTGGATTGGATATTGTTTGAGAAGCGGGAAGTTCTGAATGAGTTTAGTTCTTGTTAATAAACTTTGAAACAAAAAGGGTAACTCCCACTTAAACTGTGTGGGCGTAGATTCTTATACATAACTGGCTTAGGTTATGATAGTCATGTTTGGGTATATGTGTCTTTTCTTTGTGATAAGTCATAGAATCCCTACAGTGCAGAAGGAGGCCATGAAGTCAACACCTGATTCTCTGACTGACCGATTCTCTGACTGACCGATTCTCTGACTGAGCATCTTACCCAGGCCCAAACCCACCCTATTCCCATTATCCCACTAATCCTCCTCATTTACACATCTTGTAAGGGGCACTTATGCATGGACAATGCACATAACCAGCATGTCTTTCAGACTGTGCGAGGAAACCAGAGCACCCGGAGGAAACCCATGCAGAGACGGGGGGAACGTGCAAACTCCGTACAGACAGTGACCCAAGGCCGGAATTGAACCCGGGTCCCTGGCGCTGTGAGGCAGCAGTGCTAACCACTGTGCCACCCGTGTTTTAATAAGTCTTATCCTACAACTGGGCTGGTTTCTGCCCTCATTGAGTCTCACACATGGCTCCTCACAGCCACTCTGCACCACGATGAACCAGTGTCCCAGGTTGGGAAACCTTTGCAGAGAACATCAGTTGGGTTTGTGTCATGAAATACCGGCATAGATCAGTTGGGGATAATGACATCTTTTTGTGGTGTACATTCTACGCAATTCTTTGCGAAGCTGTTGGGTTCTGTACATTTTGGAGGTTTAATAAAGGGTCAGACCAACTGGCCTCTGGATGACAAGGCAGCCAAGTTTCAGTCTTTCATGTGACATGATTCAGCTACATCCAAGGCCAAACATAGATCTCAGTCAGCCTTTCTCTTCCCTTGTAAGAAGCCACCATTGGCCAAATGAAAAGCTTAGTGAGCAGAAAACAACATGGAAGACGTGATAAATGATGTTGCTCGCAGAGGCCAGCAGAATCCCAAATCTGACTGCGTTGCAATACTCCTGTGCTGAAGAATTAGCCGTGCAAAGTATTTTCTGCTCCAACTTCATTCCAGTTTTCATTTTGCCTGATTTGCTTTGTGAATAAATTCCAGCATCTTGATATTCTTCAATCACAGAGTCTGCATTAAGGGTAAAATTGATCCATTCATTCCGGAGGATCCAACGGCTGTGCTTTGCCCACTCCCTGTCGCCAGCAATCACTTTATTGAACAGTCATGACAATGTATGCCAGAACTGATACCAGCCCCAATTTATAGTCTCAATCCATTCACTTGATGGACTAGTTTGCTCACTCAACCCATAAGAGATTGGCAGCCGTTTATACCAATCATCACAATACTGTACCGCAGTGACTATTTAACAGACTCAAAGTGGAATTAGAAGTGGCCATTAGTCTTTTTTATTAACAACTTTACTCTGTGTAAAGCCCCAGAATGACAACCATTGGCAGAACCATATTGTCCCATTTCAATTCCCATTCAACATCCTTTGTACTTGGCGCTTGTTGATTTTATGGATGACTTTCCCAGCTGCATTGAGGGGTTTATGTTTCCTTTTTACTATCACTGCTCTTCTCTGACTCACAAATATATTGGGTGACAATGATCAAGACTTTGGAACAATGTTGGTGAAAGTTCAAAAGAAGACACCGCAGGAGATTAAAACGTATCAATTTCAGATTGGCCCTCTTCCTGGTGCTCAGAATGGAATCCCTAAAGTACAGGAGGAGGCCCTTTGGCCCATCGAGCCTGCACCAACAACAATCCCACCCAGGCCCTATCCCCATCACCCCACATATTTACCCAGCTAATCTCCCTCAGTCTAAGGGGTAATTTAGTATGGCCAATTCACCTAACCCTCTTTGGAGTGTGGGAGGAAACTGGAGCATCTGAAAGAAACCCAGGCAGACATGGGGAGAATGTGCAAACTCCATACAGACAGTCACCCGAGGCCGGAATTGAACCCACGTTTTAAAGGTGCATCCATTACCCCCCTGATGCATTCATGGGCGGATGGCTGCAAAATGCCACAGAGGTAATCTGTGGAGCCCTGTGACGACCCCATTGAGGGCTGCTATGACTTTCGCAGCCATAGGGAGCGAGTGTCCTCTGTATCCGGGTGTTAAGTTGGGAAGAATGTGGCACAGGTGGCACACTGACTCCTGGGTGAAGCTGAGCCTCCTACGGCACATGTTGTCTGACAACTTCATGAAAGACACTCAGGTTCTGCACACCCTTGGTCTCCTTTGCCTTTGAGAGACAGAGAGAGAGACAGAGAGAGAGAGATTCAGTCAGGTTGGTGTCACAGCTGCTTGCAACACAATAATACCTCCACCCCCTATTGGCGTCCTGGATCTGAAAACAGCCAGTCCTACACCCTAAGCAGTGACTGCCACTCACTCACATCTCAAGTGTCCTTTCATCTCCATTGCATAATCAGCCCCGGTCAATGCCCTCAGAGTCACCTCTGACCTCCTGTCTGGTAGTTCCCTCCCTTAATCTCTGCGTCACTTGGAGTCCTGACAGGGGGCTTCTATGGTCACCCATCCATCATGGACAGGGTCAACTGCATGGTGATGTCCAGCTCAGGGGCTAATGGGTTCCCAATAACAGCTGCTGGGGTCCAGCACATAGGCAGGCACAGTCCCTCTCAATCCCGACTATCCAAGCATTTATCCTGGATTTTCCCCTCCTCTCCTTGACTTTGAGAATGTGGGCAGCTGACCTTGTTAAGGGTTTACTCATGAGAGTCAATTAATTTGATGAGCATGAGTTTCCGGAATGTTAGAGGGCGCAAATACTCTCGGAGTCAGGGATAGGCACCCTTCTTACTGAGGCTGCATCATCCGAGGTGTCATTGCTGACAGGACTTTACTCTGAACACTCCTGGACAGACAGTTTTTGCTGATCCACAGCACTCCATCCACAAACCACCACCCCCCCCCTTCAGCACCCCCCCCCCCGCCCCCCCCACTGCAGCCCCCCACCCCCCCCCTCCCCTCCTGCAGCCCCCCCCCCTCCTCTCCCCACACCCCGGACATGAACCTGACCAGGTCATTGGGGAGGGTCCGGGAAGATCACGTCCTGAAATCTCATTGGCCCAAATCCCCTATTTGCCCTCTCACGATATTTTGCAGCCATCACATGATTGGCTAACAGGCCTGTTAAATTTCCACCCTGTGTTTTAGTGGAGCCAGCTGGGGGGTAAATATTGGACCAGGAAACTTGGGGAACTCCCCTGCTGTTCTTTGAATAGTGGCCACGGAATCTTTGCTGACCACCTGGGAGGCCAGTGGGGGCCCCTGGATTTAACGTCTCACCCCAAAGATGGCACCTGTGACAGTGCAGACTTGCTCAGCACTCCTCAAAGTGAAGTTTATTTATTAGTCACAAGGCTTACATTAACACTGCAATGAAGTCACTGTGAAATTCCCCTCAATGCAATGGCCTTGAATTTATTTCCTTTCAGTTTGTGCCTACATTTATTATTGTGTTATAAGTTGTTGGAACCTCTGATAAAACAGGGATAATTCTTGATCTGGGCCAGTGAAGTCCTTGCTGAAATTCTTAAACACTAACCCATTAGAGAACGCTTTGAAGAGTGTGTTTATCTTCAGTGCAAAGTGCGATTGAGATGCTATCGACAACAGCAGGTACATGTGTTTTAGTCCCATTATTGCACAAAAAATGCCATTGCCATGACAACAGGTTGCCCAGCATGTTAGCTGTCACATTGTGATTGTCAGTTTGTTCTGTCAGACATTTGGAGACTGTTCCGGAATGAATCTGTCAAGGGCAAGTGGAAACTCAGAATTGGGAGTGCAGTGGTATAAAGAATTACGAAAGACAGAATGCACAAACTGGACTTGAAAATAAAAAGACTCGAAATTCCTCAGCACTTTCACAACCTCGGCATATCCCCAAGCACTTTCCAGCCAATGAAATACTTTTGATGGCAGGATTCTCCAATGAGGAGAGATTGAATCATAAAATCATAGGCACCCCGTCCACCCACTTCCCCAACCACCAATGCCCCCCCTCTGACAGAGACTGTACGTCACGCACTGGACTCAGTCATCTGGAGACCTCATTTTTAGCATGGAAGCAAATCACCCTCAACTCCGAGAGACTGTGTGAGGAGGAGAAGAAGATGAGGGTTCGACAGGAAAGTGAAATTGAGGCCACAGCAAAGTCAGCCATGATCTTATTGAATTGGGGAGGGGTGGGACAGGTTTGAAGGGCCAAATGGCCTAATCCTCCTCCTAGGTCCTATGTCTTATGTAAACATGGTTTCAATCTCCAGAGTTTGCAGTGAGTGCTGAGTGATTGGTGCTAATCATTACTTACACATTCCACAGACACACAGTGGGATTTCCCATTGGAACTTGCTGTTGTTAAACAGACAAATCAGAATGGCTCCTTCCACAGGGGATTTGTGATCTTTGTGAACACTGCCAGCAACAATGCTTCACCTTCATCCATCAGAATGAAGAGTCTGATGGAGCCATGCAGAGCCTGAACCAGCTGTCTGTTCAAACTATCAATTCAAAGACAAATTAAAGGCAAAGTGAATAAGAATAAGGAACCTTGGTTCTCGGGGGATATTGGAACTCTGATAAAGAAGAAGAGAGAGATGTATGACATGTATAGGCAACAGGGAGCAAATAAGATGCTTGAGGAGTATAAAAAGTGCAAGAAACTACTTAAGAAAGAAATCAGGAGGGCTAAAAGAAGACATGAGGTTGTTTTGGCAGACAAAGTGAAGGACAATCCTAAGAGCTCCTACAGGTATATTAAGAGCAAAAGGATAGTAAGGGATAAAATTGGTCCTCTTGAAGATCAGAGTGGTCGGCTATATATGGAACCAAAAGAAATGGGGGAGATATTAAATGGGTTTTTTGCATCCGTATTTACTAAGGAAACTGGCATGGAGTCTATGGAAATAAGGCAAACCAGTAGGGAGGTCATGGAACCTATACAGATTAAAGGGGAGGAGGTGCTTGCTGTCTTGAGGCAAATCAGAGTAGATAAATCCCCAGGACCGGACAGGGTATTCCCTCGGACCTTGAAGGAGACTAGTGTTGAAATTGCAGGGGCCCTGGCAGATATATTTAAAATGTCGGTACCCACGGGTGAGGTGCCGGATAATTGGAGCATAGTTCATGTTGTTCCGTTGTCTAAAAAAGGCTCAAAAAGTAATGTGGGAAATTATAGGCCGGTAAGCTTGACGTCAGTAGTAGGTAAATTATTGGAAGGAGTCTTAAGAGATAGGATCTACAAATATTTGGATAGACAGGGACTTATTAGGGAGATTCAACATGGCTTTGTGCGTGGTAGGTCATGTTTAACCAATCTATTAGAGTTTTCCGAGGTGGTTACCAGGAAAGTGGGTGAAGGGAAGGCAGTGGATGTTGTCTACATGGACTTCAGTAAGGCCTTTGACAAGGTCCCGCACGGGAGGTTAGTCGGGAAGGTTCAGTTGCTAGGTATACATGGAGAGGTAGTAAATTGGATTAGACATTGGCTCAATGGAAGAAGCCAGAGAGTGGTTGTGGAGGATTGCTTCTCTGAGTGGAGGCCTGTGACTAGTGGTGTGCCGCAGGGATCGGTGTTGGGTCCATTGTTGTTTGTCATCTATATCAATGATCTGGATGATAATGTGGTAAATTGGATCAGCAAGTTTGCTGATGATACAAAGATTGGAGGTGTAGTGGACAGTGAGGAAGGTTTTCAAAGCTTGCAGAGGGATTTGGACCAGCTAGAAAAATGGGCTGAAAAATGGCAGATGGAGTTTAATGCAGACAAGTGTGAGGTATTGCACTTTGGAAGGACAAACCAAGGTAGAACATACAAGGTAAATGGTAGGATACTGAAGAGTGCAGTAGAACAGAGGGATCTAGGAATACAGATACATAATTCCCTAAAAGTGGCGTCACAGGTAGATAGGGTCCTAAAGAGTGCTTTTGGTACATTGGCCTTTATAAATCAAAGTATTGAGTATGGGAGTTGGAATGTTGTGGTGAGGTTGTATAAGACATTGGTGAGGCCGAATTTAGAGTATTGTGTGCAGTTTTGGTCACCTAATTACAGGAAGGATATTAATAAGGTTGAAAGAGTGCAGAGAAGGTTTACAAGGATGTTGCCGGGACTTGAGAAACTGAGTTACAGAGAAAGGTTGAATAGGTTCGGACTTTATTCCCTGGAGCGTAGAAGAATGAGGGGGGATTTGATAGAGGTGTATAAAATTATGATGGGTATAGACAGAGTGAATGCAAGCAGGCTTTTTCCACTGAGGCTCGGGGAGAAAATAACTAGAGGACATGGGTTAAGGGTGAGGGGGGGAAAGTTTAAAGGGAATATTAGGGGGGGCATCTTCATACAGAGAGTGGTGGGAGTGTGGAATGAGCTGCCAGATGAGGTGGTGAATGCGGGCTCACTTTTAACATTTAAGAAAAACTTGGACAGGCACATGGATGAGAGGGGTGTGGAGGGATATGGTCCAGGTGCAGGTCAGTGGGACTAGGCACAAAAATGGTTCGGCACAGGCAAGAAAGGCCAAAAGGCCTGTTTCTGAGCTGTAATGTTCTATGGTTCTAAATCATGTTAGAAAGTGAAGAAAAGAGAGGGAAAGAAAGATGGAATTATGTAGAAACATAGGAGCAGGAGGAGGCCATTCGGCCTTCAAACCTGCTTTGCCATTCATTTTGATCTTGGCTGATCATCAATTTCAATATCCTGATTCCCCCCTTCCCCCCATATCCCTCGATCCCTTTCGCCTCAAGAGTGAAATCTAATTTCTTCTTGAAATCACACATTTTGGCCTCAACTACATTCTGTGGTGGTGAATTCCACACATTCGCCACCCTCTGGGTGAATATATTTCTCCTCACCTCAGTCCTAAAAGGTTCATCCCTTATCCTCAAATGATGACCCCTAGTTCTGGACTCTCCACCATTATCATAGAATCCCCACAGTACAGACGGAGGCCATTTGGCCCATCGAGTCTGCACCGACCACAATCCCACCCAGGCCCCTACCCCGCAACCCCAAACATTCACCTCACTAATTCCCCTGACACTAGGGACAATTTAGCATGGCCAATCAACCTAACCCGCACACCTGTGGACTGTGGCAGGAAACCGGAGCACCCGGAGGAAACCCATGCAGATATAGGGAGAATGTGCAAACTCCACACAGGCAGTGACCTGAGGCTGGAATTGAACCTGGGTCCCTGGTGTTGTGAGGCAACAGTGCGAACCACTGTGCCACCTTGCCACCTGTTGGGAACATTCTTTCTGAATCTATCCGAACTAACCCTGTTAGAATTTTATAAGTTTCTGTGAGATCCCCTCTCGCTCTTCGAAACACCAGTGAATATAATCCTAACCGACTTAGTCTATCCTCATATGACAGACCTGCCATCCCAGGAATCACCCTGGTAAACCTTCGCAGTCCTTCCTCTATAGCAAGGGTTAATGAGTTAAAAGAGAGAAAAAGAGAAAAGAAGAGATAGCAATAAAAAGAAACAGTTTATTTAGGCAACTTGAATTTGAAAAATCTCAAACAATGATTAAAATCTAAAGGAATGAGACTACAGGATTATAAGAAGGTATTTTGCAGTGCCAGAGAGGTTGTTTAGCAGTAATGAGAGACTGATCACTGGGTTAAAAACTTACTTATACTTCAATGGACAAGTCACATGTTTTCTGTCACACCTTGTGATATTTGTGGTAGAAAATGTCTGCCATTTTGTGATGGAAGGGGTCATCAACAGCGCTATCAAGCAGCACTTCCTCGGCAATAACCTGCTCACAGACGCTCAGTTTGGGTTCCGCCAGAGTCACGATAGCCTTCATCCAAACATGGACACAAAAGCTGAACTCAAGATGTGAGATGAGAGTGATTGCCTTCGACAACAAGGCAGCATTTGACTGAGTATTTGAGAAGTATTTACATGTGCACTTGCGAAGCCAAGATACACAAGGCTACAGACCAAGTGCTGGAAAATAGGATAAGAATAGTTGGGTGCTTTGTCTTTGACCGTTATAGGTGCAATGGGCCAAAGGGCCTTTTTCTACACTTGGAATCTCTATGATTCTATGAATCCCTCTGACAATGCCACACTCCCTCTGACAATGCCACACTCCCTCTGACAATGCCACACTCCCTCTGACAATGCCACACTCCCTCTGACAATGCCACACTCCCTCTGACAATGCCACACTCCCTCTGACAATGCCACACTCCCTCTGACAATGCCACACTCCCTCTGACAATGCCACACGCCCTCTGTCTCACTTGGCTGTAATATTGAGAATAGGGGGGTCACAGTCTCAGAAGAAGAGGAGGAGCTATTTAGGACAGAAACAAAGAAAAATGTCTTCACTCAAAGTGTTCCAAATCTTTGGGATTCTCTTCCTCAGAGAGTTATGGATCTTATATTCAAGATTGAAATTAATGGAATTTTGGGCGTTATGGAAATGAAGGGACGTGGAGATAGTTTGAGCAAATGGCGTTGAGGTAGAGATTCATCCAAGATCTAATTGAGTGGAGGAACAGGCTTGAGGGGGTCATATAGCCGACTGCTGCTGTTTCTGATTTCCTTATACAGTGGGAGTGTCAGCCTTAGATTTTATGCTCAGGTCTCTGGAGGGAAACTTGAATCCATAATATCTGATTTAGAGGTGAGAACGCGATTAACTGAGCGAACCGCATTCTACATCAATAAATGAGGGAGCTTATTATTCAGTCAGCTGTATTCGCGATCCTTGCCAATGTACAAGGCGATTCATTGCAGAACAAACAAGATTGAAGATGTTCTGTAGCAAATACCCTGCCACGTCAGCAGGAGGATGAGATAGAAAGCTCCACAATAACTCTGACACTACCATCGCTATAATCTGTACTGCGTTAACGGATGGCAGGAAAGGCAGATGCTGCGATATTCTAAATACCCCAGAACTGAGAGGGGAAAAATCACTTCCAGTTGCTGCGATCTCGTGAGTCCTCTTGGAAAATGCGCGGTGATTCATGGTGATTTGACAATAAGACCAGCAACAAACTGTATTTATATATCATAGAACATAGAACAGTACAGCACAGAACAGGCCCTTCGGCCCACGATGTTGTGCCGAGCTTTATCTGAAACTAAGATCAAGCTATCCCACTCCCTATCATCCTGGTGTGCTCCATGTGCCTATCCAATAACCGCTTAAATGTTCCTAAAGTGTCTGACTCCACTATCACTGCAGGCAGTCCATTCCACACCCCAACCACTCTCTGCGTAAAGAACCTACCTCTGATATCCTTCCTATATCTCCCACCATGAACCCGATAGTTATGCCCCCTTGCATAGAATCCCTACGGTACAGAAAAAGGCCCATTGAGTCTGCACCGGCCACGATCCCACCCAGGCCCTATCCCTGTAACCCCACATATTTACCTTGCTAGTCCCCCTGACTTTAAGGGGCAATTTTGCACCTTTGGACTGTTTAAAGTTTATTTATTAGTGTCACAAGTAGGCTTACGTTAACACTGCAATGAAACCACTGTGAAAATCCCCTCGTCGCCACACTCCGGCATCTGTTCGGGTACACTGAGGGAGAATTTACCATGGCCAATGCACCTAACCTGTACATCTTTGGGCTGTGGGAGGAAACTGGAGCCCCCGGAGGAAACCCACACAGATACGGGGAGAACGTGCAAACTCCACTCCGACAGTCACCCAGAGCTGAAATTGAACTGGGATCCCTGGCACTGTGAGGCAGCAGTGCTAACCACTGTGCCACCATGCCGCCCCAGAATTCTCTGGCCATTCATGTCGGCGGGATTCTCTCGCACCCTCTGCTGTGGAATTTCCATTGACAGCGGCAGGACCAGACGATCCTTTCCCCAACGAACAGTGCACCACCTCCCGTCACTTGGAAACATACTGTGGGGAGGCCAGGGAGGCAGGGAGACCCATACTGCCTTTGATGCAGCGAAACACTTTACAGGAGCAAACAGCAAACAGGTTCAGCACCGGGACACGTGAGCAGATGTTCGGACAGGTGACTAATAGCTTGGATAAAGAGGTAGATTTAATGGAGCGTCTTGAAAGGGGAGAGAGAGGTAAGGAAGAGAAGATGTGTAGGGAGGAAATTCCAGAACTTTGGGTCTTGGCATCTGAACTCACAGCCACCAATAGTGGAGTGATTACAATCAAGGATGAACAAGATGCCAGAATGAGATAATTGCAGCGATTCTGGGGGTTGTGGGGTTGGATGGGGGGGTTACTGGGAGGGTGAAGTCCCAGGGAAAATTGAAAACAAGGTACTACTGGACAAGCAGCCAATTACAAAGACAATTCAGCCCATCCCACCTGCCCTAACTATTTAAAGGATCTATTATTTATCCCTGTTCTTTTTCCATAGTCCTACAAATCATTCCTTTTCAAGTATTTATCCAATTCTCTTGTGAAAGATACCATTGAATCTGTTCAGGCAGCACATTCCACAGCCTGTTGGTGAAACATTCCTCCCTCTGCATTTTGTCCAATCGCCTTATCTCTACAGGCTAGCTCCACTGTCCATGCCCCGTGCACATTTCCCTCACCCTAAACCTATTCATCTCACCCGATCACCCAATCCTTTTATTCCTCTTTCCCTTATATGTTTAGCCAAATATATTGATGCTGTTCACTTCGACCATTCCCCGTGGGAGTGAGTCCCACATTCTCCCCACTCCCTGTGGGAGCAAGTTCCACATTCTCCCCACTCCTTGTGGGAGCAAGTCACACATTCTCCCCATTCCCTGTGGGAGCGAGTTCCACATTCTCCCCACTCCCTGTGGGAGTGAGTCGCACATTCGCCCCACTGCCTGTGGGTGCGAGTTCCACATTCTTCCAATTCCCTGTAAGAGAGAATTCCACATTCTCCCAACTCCCTGTCAGAGCGAGTCCCACATTCTCCCCACCCTTTGTGGGAGCAAGTTTCACTTTCTCCCCACTCCCTGTGGGAGCGAGTTCCACATTCTCCCCACTCCCTGTGGGAGGGAGTTCCACATTCTCCCCACTCCCTGTGGGAGTGACTTCCACATTCATAAGAACATATGAACTAGGAGCAGGAGGAGGCCATCTGGCCCCTCGAGTCTGCTCCGCCATTCAATAAGATCATGGCTGATCTTTTTGTGGACTCAGCTCCACTTACCCGCCCACTCACCATAACCCTTAATTCCTTTACTGTTCAAAAATTTATCTATCCTTGCCTTAAAAACATTCAATGAAGTAGCCTCAACTGCTTCACTGGGCAGGGAATTCCACACATTCACAACCCTTTGTGTGAAAAAGTTCCTCCTCAACTCAGTCCTAAATCTGCTTCCCCTTATTTTGAGGCCATGCCCCCTAGTTCTAGTTTCACCCGCCAGTGGAAACAACTTCCCTGCTCCTGTCTTATCAATCCCTTCATAATCTTATATGTTTCTATAAGATCTCCCCTCATTCTTCTGAATTCCAATGAGTATAGCCCCAGTCTACTCAGTCTCCCCTCATAAGCCAACCCTCTCAACTCCGGAATCAACTCAGTGAATCTCCTCTGCACCCCGTCCAGTGCCAGTATATCCTTTCTCAAGTAAGGAGACCAAAACTGTACACAGTACTCCAGGTGTGGCCTCACCAGCACCTTATACAGCTGCAACATAACCTCGCTGTTTTTAAACTCCATCCCTCCAGCAATGAAGGACAAAATTCCATTTGCCTTCTTAATTACCTGCTGCACCTGCAAACCAACTCCTTGAGATTCCTGCACAAGGACACCCAGGCCCCTCTGCACAGCAGCATGCTGCAATTTTTTACCATTTAAATAAGAGCCCCCACTCCCTGTGAGAGTGAGTTCCACATTCTCCCCATGCCCTGTGGGAGCGAGCACCACATTCTCTCCACGCTCTGTGGGTGTGAGTTCCACATTCTCCACATTCCCCATGTGCATGAGTTCCACATTCTCCCTTCTCCCTGTGGGAGTGAGTCCCCCATTCTCCCCACTCCCTGTGGGAGCGAGTCCCCCATTCTCCCCACTCCCTGTGGGAGCGAGTCCCCCATTCTCCCCACTCCCTGTGGGAGCGAGTTCCACATTCTCCCCACTCCCTGTGGGAGCGAGTTCCACATTCCCCCCACTCCCTGTGGGAGTGAGTCCCACATTCTCCCCACTCCCTGTGGGAGCGAGTTCCACATTCTCCCCACTCCCTGTGGGAGCGAGTTCCACATTCCCCCCACTCCCTGTGGGAGTGAGTCCCACATTCTCCCCACTCCCTGTGGGAGCGAGTTCCACATTCTCCCCACTCCCTGTGGGAGCGAGTTCCACATTCTCCCCACTCCCTGTGGGAGCAAGTTCCACATTCTCCCAATGTGAACAACATTGGTGATAAAATAATGAGGAGTGCAATTGGAAATTTGATTTTTTGCAGCGTTGAGTTACGCTGGTGGATTATAAGTGCCATCCTTTAACGAACGATTTAGCAGGAGTCGTGACACATCAGTGTCTGATTAATGTGTTCCTTTATCCACACAGCCTCCGCGATAAAAGCTCACAATTTATCTTATTTTTTGCGCTGCTTTGCAACCATTAAAGCCAGTTGAGTAAATCACCCGCTCTGTGAGTCAGGATTGGAGTGTGCCCATGGCAGAGGTTTTATGGACTGTGATTAATGTTGCCCAATCGAACAGGCATCTATAAATGCAAACATGGAGTGAGTCCTCTGACTGATTTATGAGGATACTTTCCCTGGCTCCAGTGGCCCTGCGACCAGCCAGCAGGGAACGGATCTCTTGGCCCTGGAAGGTTACACGGCTGCCCCGGTTGGATGGCGGGAATGAGGCTGGTCAGCTGAGTGTGCCTCTGGTCTCACGCTGGATCCGCGCTTAGCCTGGTTCAGAGCCGGATGGAGCAGTGAAGCTACTGCCCGCCTCCCAGGAATAGGGGAAATGAGCCTCACAATTCAGTGTTCTGGAGTGCCCGCTGCCTCTGTTCTGAATTATAGTATTATGACTCGGAATTTTCAAAGGTGGGGGAAGTTTCACCCTCCCCCGATGTAAAACCAGGAGTAGTCCGGCCTGCCCTTGGCTGGCTCACTGCTCCCCCACCCCCCCCATATGGCCATCAGACCATGAAGTGGCTTGAGGTCCACCTCCCTCCCCCATTGGAGAGGAGGCCTGCCTTCGAGGGTTACTCGGCAGCTCAATGACTGACAGCTTTCCTGTCCCAGCAGCGCCACCGGGAGCTGTGGCCAGCGATCGGACTGCAGACAGCTGCCTGAGGAAGATGCACAGAGCTCAGATCAGGGGAGGTCTGAGTCTTGCTGGGCCCAAGCTAGCAGACTCTGGCTGGAGTGGATGGGAACTCAGGAATGACAGGATGACAGGGCGGTGTGGGGTGAGGAGGGGGAATGCGGAGTAATACCCACTCCCTGCCCCCTCCATGCCCTGTCATTGCTGTCTTCCTACGCACCCTAGCTAAGGGGGAAGGGCCGGGCTCTGATGGCCACAGAGTGCCCTACCAGGAGGCAGATCCCCCCAACCCAGTCTTCTACTGGGCAGCCCGGACAAAGGCTGACCACAACATTGTCATTCAGCCCATGGTTCAGTTCAGCAGCGAGATTTGTCACCTCAGACGTACATTCCCAGAGCAGTGAGTTTCTGTTTCTTGACAAATGTTGAGAATCGAGGTGATTGCCACGCTGCCTGACACAAACTGGAAATAAAATCCAATTTTAAACATTGAGCACAGCCACCGTATGGATCGCAAGGGAATCTTTAATATCTGCTTCTCTGGGGCTTATCAGGAATGTTTAGAACTTGGGCTCCTTTTCCTGATCACAATAACATTCCTACAGCAGACTTAACCTGCTAAAGTATCTCAAAGCCTTTCACCAAGAATTCTCACTGAGACACACAAAATATTGGGACGGGTGTGTAATAAGTCTTTACCTTTATAGGACGGGGTATAGAGTATAAAAGCTGGAGTCTGATGATGCAGCTGTATAGAACGCTGGTTAGGCCACATTTGGAGTACTGCGTCCAGTTCTGGTCGCCGCACTACCAGAAGGACGTGGAGGCATTAGAGAGAGTGCAGAGAAGGTTTACCAGGATGTTGCCTGGTATGGAGGGTCTTAGCTATGAGGAGGGATTGGGTAAACTGGGCTTGTTCTCCCTGGAAAGACGGAGAATGAGGGGAGAACTAATAAAGGTGTACAAAATTATGAAGGGTATAGATAGGGTGAACAGTGGGAAGCTTTTTCCCAAGTCGGAGGTGACGATCATGAGGGGTCACGGGCTCAAGGTGAGAGGGGCGAGGTATAACTCAGATATCAGAGGGACGTTTTTTACACAGAGAGTGGTGGGGGCCTGGAATGGACTGCCAAGTAGGGTGGTGGAGGCAGACACGCTGGCATCGTTTAAGACTTACCTGGATAGTCACATGAGCAGTCTGGGAATGGAGGGATACAAACGAATAGTCTAGTTGGACCAATGAGCGGCACAGGCTTGGAGGGCCGAAGGGCCTGTTTCCTGTGCTGTATTGTTCTTTGTTCTTTGTTCTTTAGAGACAGAAGTCCCTTCACCAGAATCCCTTTATTTACAACTCTAACAGCAGTACACAGAGTGCTCGCAGTCAGCAGTCTACCTTCGGGAGTGCCAGAGGAACTGACACACCCGGTTAAATACAAGGAAAAGACTCCCTGATTGGCCCATCAATTGACTCCTGAATCAGGGAGTTCATATTCCAATCGGCCAATCTCAATGGCCTGATTGAAGTCATGACAGATGACAAAAAGCTTTGTCGAAGAGATTGATTTTAAACAGGCTTTGAAAGTTGTGAGAGGTTTAGGCAGAGAATTCCAGACAAAGAACAAAGAACAAAGAAAATTACAGGGCAGGAACAGGCCCTTTGGCCCTCCAAGCCTGCACCGACCATGCTGCCCGACCTAACTAAAACCCCCTACCTTTCCGGGGACCATATCCCTCTATTCCCATCCTATTCATGTATTTGTCAAGACGCCCCTCAAAAGTCACTATCGTATCCGCTTCCACTACCTCTCCTGGTAACGAGTTCCAGGCACCCACTACTCTCCATGCAAAAAACCTGCCTCGTACATCTCCTTTAAACCTTGCCCCTCACACTTTAAACCTGTGCCCCCTGGTATTTGACTCTTCCACCCTGGGAAAAAACTTCTGACTAGTCACATTGTCCATGCTTCTCATAATCTTGTAGACTTTTATCAGGTCTCCCCTCAACCTCCATCGTTCCAGTGAGAACAAACCAAGTTTCTCAAACCTCTCCTCATAGCTAATGCCCTCCATACCAGGCAACATCCTGGTAAATCTTTTCTGTATCCTCTCCAAAGCCTCCACATCCTTCTGGTAGTGTGGCGACCAGAATTGAACACTATATTCCAAGTGCGGCCTAACTAAGGTTCTATAAAGCTGCAACATGACTTGCCAATTTTTAAACTCAATGCCCCGGCCGATGAAGGCAAGCATGCCGTATGCCTTCTTGACTACCTTCTCCACCTGCATTGCCACTTTCAGTGACCTGTATACCTGTACACCCAGATCCCTTTGCCTATCGATACTCTGAAGGGTTCTGCCATTTACTGTATATTTCCTATCTGTATTAGACCTTCCAAAATGCATTACCTCACATTTGTCCGGATTAAACTCCATCTGCTATCTCTTCGCCTAAGTCTCCAGCCGATCTATATCCTGCTGTATCCTCTGATGGTTGTCATCGCTATCCACAAATCCACCAACCTTTGTGTCGTTCGCAAACTTACAAATCAAACCAGTTACATTTTCCACCAAATCACTTATATATATTACAAATAGCAAAGGTCCCAGCACTGATCCCTGAGGAACACCACTTCGGCAGAGGTAGCTGATGGTACATTGACTAATGGGCAGAGTGATGATTTATATAAAGAATCTGGAAGAAGGTGTAACTGGGGTGATCAGTAAGTTTGCAGACGACACAAAATTGGCAGGACTTGCAGATAGTGAGGAGCATTGTCAGAAGCTACAGAAGGATATATATAGATAGGCTGGAAATTTGGGCAAAGAAATGGCAGATGGAGTTCAATCCTGGTAAATGCGAAGTGATGCATTTTGGTAGAAATAATGTAGGGAGGAGCTATACGATAAATGGCAGAACCATAAAGTGTGCAGATACGCAGAGGGACCTGGGTGTGCAAGTCCACAGAACCTTGAAGGTGACGTCACAGGTGGAGAAGGTGGTGAAGAAGGCATATGGCATGCTTGCCTTTATAGGACGGGGCATAGAGTATAAAAGTTGGGGTCTGATTTTGCAGATGTATAGAACGTTGGTTCGGCCGCATTTGGAATACTGCGTCCAGTTCTGGTCGCCACACTACCAGAAGGACGTGGAGGCTTTGGAGAGAGTACAGAGGAGGTTTACCAGGATGTTGCCTGGTATGGAGGGGCTTAGTTATGAGGAGAGATTGGGTAAACTGGGGTTGTTCTCCCTGGAAAGACGAAGGATGAGGGGAGATTTAATAGAGGTGTATAAAATTATGAAAGGCATAGATAGGGTGAACGGTGGGAAGCTTTTCCCCAGGTCGGTGGTGACGTTCACGAGGGGTCATAGATTCAAGGTGAAGGGGGGGAAGTTTAACACAGATATCAGAAGGACATATTTTACACAGAGGGTGGTGGGGGCCTGGAATGCGCTGCCAGGCAAGATGGTGGAGGCGGGGACACTGGGAATGTTTAAGACTTATCTAGATAGCCATATGAACGGAGTGGGAATGGAGGGATACAAAAGAATGGTCTAGTTTGGACCAGGGAGCGGCACGGGCTTGGAGGGCCGAAGGGCCTGTTCCTGTGCTGTATTGTTCTTTGTTCTTTGTTCAGGGTTACTGAAGAGACCAGAATTGGAGGAGCGCAGATATTTCAGAGAGATATAGAGATTATAGAAATTGCAGAGATAGGGAAAGGCAAGGCCATGGGGGAATTGGAAAATGAGGATGAAAATCAGCACATTATGGAGAGGCAATGGCCTCGTGGTCTTTTCATTAGACTATTAATCCAGAAACTCAGCATCTGGGAACCCGGGTTCGAATCCCGCCACGGCAGCTGGCGGAATTTGAATTCAATAAAAAATATCTGGAATTAAGAATCTTCTGATGACCATGAAACCATTGTCGATTGTCGGAAAAACCCATCTGGTTCACTAATGTCCTTTAGGGAAGAAAATCTGCCGTCCTTACCTGGTCTGGCCGACATATGACTCCAGAGCCGCAGCAATGTGGTTGACTCTCAACTGCCCTCGGGCAACTAGGGATGGACAATAAATGCTGACCAGCTGGTGATGCCTATGTCCCACGAATGAATCAAAAAAAGCATTGCCAGACGGGGAGCTGATGGAGGTCATGGAGCATTGATTGCCGGGGGGGGGGAGAGCCCTGGCGTGAGCGAGGACAGAGGCAGCAGTGTTGCTGGGTGAGGCATGAATTATACATCAGCCAAAAATAATTCATTGGCTGTGAAGTGCTTTGGGATGCTCTGAAAGGTGCTATATAAAGGAAAGTTATTTTATTTTTGTTGGCAGCGGAAAGAAATTGAAACAAAGCTGTTTCGCTCCTGTCCTCTGCACGGCTGGGATAGAGAAATCAATTGGTTACTTCTCTCTTGGCTTTCTGCAGTTGCGGTCAATGATGGGATAAACTCACAAAACCTGGCAGCAAATGTCCAATTAAATGCATAATGCGTTTGCACATCTCATACATTCTCCCCCTCCTCTTTGACCAGTATCCTCTTTGGATATTTCTTTAAACAAGAGTTTGCCCAATTATTCTGAATTGCTTTGTATATCGTGCGCACTCTTTCAAGTGAGCTTGCCAAATGAATTCCCACTCTGGTCTGGAAATGACATTCCGTGAGACGGAATCGAATACACTGACAGTAATTGGATCGTGCAGTCCAGGAATAGGGATTGCAACCTGGCACGGCGAGCTTATCTTTTTATTGCGTGATTGAGAAACAAAACAGGCGACTGCCCTACTGGGCCAAGTCAATGAAACAGTTCAAATAGCAGGGAGATATTGGCAATTTCTAATTACAGGAACAAACCCTGGTGGAGTTGTAGAGAAACACCCGGCAGGGAGAGGGGGGTGTTGACGAGGAGTAAATCTCTGTTGATTCACACATATTTCAAGTGCTTAAACACCATGCTGCTCTTTATTTTATCACCATTTCATTGACCCTGGGGACCACATGCAGCTAATGTCACTAATCTATCCACATCAGCTTCTATTAATTACTCAGTCTCTCCTGGAGAGATCAATGCTTCTTCCACTCTGACCCACTGATCAGTCGTACTGATTCGGAGACTCCACAATTACAAAGTGAAAACTGTAGCAACATGTCACTACAAACACTGTCAATAATGCTCGGTATTGGAAGAGATGTTACCCTCTCTCTCCTGCCATCTACAGCTCACACACAGACGGCAAACCTCCATGCACTCGGAGTACAACTTCCAAAAGTGCTGGATGAGAAAGTATGCAGTAATCAAGCCACACTTGCTGATGCTGTTTGGTGTAAGAGTGTCCCAATCAGGGTTGTAACTGTCCCATTGTCTGTGTGCAGTGACAGTGCTGACCAGCTGGTGAGTTCATCAGGACAGAGCTTGCATTTCAGAAAAATATCAGTGTGTCAACCACACTGAGGTGGTTGATCGGTGGAATAAGTTGCGACAGGAAAACAAATCTTTCTTCGCTGCTACAGCAGACAAAGGCATACGAAAGCAGAAATCAAAAAGAAGATTCAAACTTCACCCTGAACTCCAGAATCCCCACAGGAACAGGAGGACAGAGAATTCATTAAACAGTGAGAGTGACGGAGAATTCATTAAACAGCGAGAGTGACGGAGAATTCATTAAACAGCGAGAGTGACGGAGAATTCATTAAACAGTGAGAGAGACAGAGAATTCATTAAACTGCGAGAGTGACGGATAATTCATTAAACAGCGAGAGTAGCGGAGAATTCAGTAAACAGTGAGAGTGACGCAGAATTCATTGAACAGCGAGAGTGACTGAGAATTAATTCAACAGTGAGAGTGACGGAGAATTCATTAAACAGCGAGAGTGACTGAGAATTCATTAAACAGTGAGAGTGACGGAGAATTCATTAAACAGAGAGAATGACGGAGAATTCATTAAACAGCGAGAGTGACGGAGAATTCATTAAACAGCGAGAGTGACTGAGAATTCATTAAACAGTGAGAGTGAAGGAGAATTCATTAAACAGAGAGAGTGACAGAGAATTCATTAAACAGCGAGAGTGACAGAGAATTCATTAAACAGCGAGAGTGACAGAGAATTCATTAAACAGCGAGACTGACAGAGAATTCATTAAACAGCGAGAGTGGCGGAGAATTCATTAAACAGGGAGAGTGACGGAGAATTCAATAAACAGCGAGAGTGACGGAGAATTCATTAAAAAGCGAGAGTGACGGAGAATTCATTAAACAGCGGGAGTGACAGAGAATTCATGAAACAGCGAGAGTGACGGAGAATTGATTAATCAGCGAGTGTGACGGAGAATTCATTCAACAGCGAGAGTGACTGAGAATTCATTAAACAGTGAAAGTGACGGAGAATTCATTAAACAGAGAGAGTGGCGGAGAATTCATTAAACAGCGAGAGTGACGGTGAATTCATTAAACAGGGTGAGACACGGAGAATTCATTAATCAGAGAGAGTGACGGAGAATTCATTAAACAGCGAGAGTGACGGAGAATTCATTAATCAGAGAGAGTGACGAAGAATTCATTAAACAGAGAGAGTGACGGAGAATTCATTAATCAGAGAGAGTGACGAAGAATTCATTAAACAGCGAGAGTGACGGAGAATTCATTAAACAGCGAGAGTGACGGAGAATTCATTAATCAGAGAGAGTGACGAAGAATTCATTAAACAGAGAGAGTGACGGAGAATTCATTAAACAGAGAGAGTGACGGAGAATTCATTAAACAGCGAGAGTGACGGAGAATTCATTAAACAGCGAGAGTGACGGAGAATTCATTAATCAGAGAGAGTGACGGAGAATTCATTAAACAGCGAGAGTGTCGGAGAATTCATTAAACAGTGAGAGTGACGGAGAATTCATTAAACAGCGAGAGAGACGGAGATTTCATTAAACAGAGAGAGTGACGGAGAATTCATTAAACAGAGAGAGTGACGAAGAATTCATTAAACAGCGAGAGTGACGGAGAATTCATTAAACAGCGAGAGTGACGAAGAATTCATTAAACAGCGAGAGTGACGGAGAATTCATTAAACAGCGAGAGTGACGGAGAATTCATTAATCAGAGAGAGTGACGAAGAATTCATTAAACAGCGAGAGTGACGGAGAATTCATTAAATCGCGGGAGTGACAGAGAATTCATTAATCAGCGAGAGTGACGGAGAATTCATTAAACAGCGAGAGAGACGGATAATTCATTAAATTGCGAGAGTGACAGAGAATTCATTAAACAGCGAGAGTGACGGAGAATTCATTAAACAGCGAGAGTGACGGAGAATTCATTAAATCGCGGGAGTGACGGAGAATTCATTAATCAGCGAGAGTGACGGAGAATTCATTAATCAGCGAGAGTGACGGAGAATTCATTAATCAGCAAGATTGACGGAGAATTCATTAAACAGCGGGAGAGATGGAGAATTCATGAAATCGCGAGAGTGACAGAGAATTCAATAATCAGCGAGAGTGACGGAGAATTCATTAAAAAACAAGAGTGATGGAGAAATCATTAAACAGCGAGAGTGACAGAGAATTCATTAAACAGCGAGAGTGACGGAGAATTCATTAAAGAGAGAAAGTGATGGAGAATTCATTAAATAGAGAGAGTGACGGAGAATTCATTAAACAGTGAGAGTGACAGAGAATTCATTAAACAGTGAGAGTGACAGAGAATTCATTAAACAGTGAGAGTGACTGAGAATTCATTAAACAGTGAGAGTGACAGAGAATTCATTAAACAGTGAGAGTGACTGAGAATTCATTAAACAGTGAGAGTGACTGAGAATTCATTAAACAGCGAGAGTGACAGAGAATTCATTAAACAGTGAGAGTGACTGAGAATTCATTAAACAGTGAGAGTGACAGAGAATTCATTAAACAGTGAGAGTGACTGAGAATTCATTAAACAGCGAGAGTGACAGAGAATTCATTAAACAGCGAGAGTGACTGAGAATTCATTAAACAGCGAGAGTGACTGAGAATTCATTAAACAGTGAGAGTGACGGAGAATTCATTAAACAGCGAGAGTGACTGAGAATTCATTAAACAGCGAGAGTGACTGAGAATTCATTAAACAGCGAGAGTGACTGAGAATTCATTAATCAGTGAGAGTGACTGAGAATTCATTAAACAGCGAGAGTGACTGAGAATTCATTAAACAGTGAGAGTGACGGAGAATTCATTAAACAGCGAGAGTGACTGAGAATTCATTAAACAGCGAGAGTGACTGAGAATTCATTAAACAGCGAGAGTGACTGAGAATTCATTAAACAGTGAGAGTGACGGAGAATTCATTAAACAGCGAGAGTGACTGAGAATTCATTAAACAGCGAGAGTGACTGAGAATTCATTAAACAGCGAGAGTGACTGAGAATTCATTAATCAGTGAGAGTGACAGAGAATTCATTAAAAAACAAGAGTGATGGAGAATTCATTAAAGAGAGAAAGTGACTGAGAAATCATTAAACAGTGAGAGTGACTGAGAAATCATTAAACAGCAAGAGTGACGGAGAATTCATTAAACAGCGAGAGTGACGGAGATTTCATTAAACAGCGAGAGTGACTGAGAATTCATTAATCAGTGAGAGTGACGGAGAATTCATTAAAAAACAAGAGTGATGGAGAAATCATTAAACAGAGAGAGTGACGGAGAATTGATTAAACAGCGAGAGTGACAGAGAATTCATTAAACAGCGAGAGTGACGGAGAATTCATTAAACAGAGAGAGTGACGGAGAATTCATGAAACAGCGAGAGTGACAGAGAATTCATTAAACAGAGAGAGTGACGGAGAATTCATTAAACAGAGAGAGTGACGGAGAATTCATTAAACAGAGAGAGTGACGGAGAATTCATTAAACAGCGAGAGTGACAGAGAATTCATTAAACAGCGAGAGTGACGGAGAATTCATTAAACAGAGAGAGTGACTGAGAATTCATTAAACAGCGAGAGTGACGGAGAATTCATTAAACAGAGAGAGTGACGGAGAATTCATTAAACAGCGAGAGTGACGGAGAATTCATTAAACAGAGAGAGTGACGGAGAATTCATTAAAAAACAAGAGTGACGGAGAATTCATTAAACAGCGAGAGTGACGGAGAATTCATTAAACAGCGAGAGTGACGGAGATTTCATTAAACAGCGAGAGTGACGGAGAATTCATTAAACAGAGAGAGTGACGGAGAATTCATTAAACAGCGAGAGTGACGGAGAATTCATTAAACAGCGAGAGTGACGGAGAATTCATTAAACAGAGAGAGTGACGGAGAATTCATTAAACAGCGAGAGTGACGGAGAATTCATTAAACAGCGAGAGTGACGGAGAATTCATTAAACAGCGAGAGTGACGGAGAATTCATTAAACAGCGAGAGTGACGGAGAATTCATTAAACAGATAGAGTGACGGAGAATTCATTAAACAGCGAGAGTGACAGAGAATTCATTAAACACCGAGAGTGACGGGGAATACATTAAACAGCGAGAGTGACAGACAATCCATTAAAAAACAAGAGTGACGTAGAATTCATGAAACAGAAAGAGTGACGGAGAATTCATTAAAAAACAAGAGTGACGGAGAATTCATTAAACAGCGAGAGTGACGGAGAATTCATTAAAAAACAAGAGTGACGGAGAATTCATTAAACAGCGAGAGTGACAGAGAATTCAATAAACAGCGAGAGTGACAGAGAATTCATTAAACAGCGAGAGTGACAGAGAATTCATTAAACAGCGAGAGTGACGGAGAATTCATTAAACAGTGAGAGTGATGGAGAATTCAATAAACAGCGAGAGTGACGGAGAATTCATTAAAAAGCGAGAGTGACGGAGAATTCATTAAACAGCGGGAGTGACAGAGAATTCATGAAACAGCGAGAGTGACGGAGAATTGATTAATCAGCGAGTGTGACGGAGAATTCATTCAACAGCGAGAGTGACTGAGAATTCATTAAACAGTGAAAGTGACGGAGAATTCATTAAACAGAGAGAGTGGCGGAGAATTCATTAAACAGCGAGAGTGTCGGAGAATTCATTAAACAGGGTGAGACACGGAGAATTCATTAATCAGAGAGAGTGACGAAGAATTCATTAAACAGCGAGAGTGACGGAGAATTCATTAAACAGCGAGAGTGACGGGAAATTCATTAATCAGAGAGAGTGATGAAGAATTCATTAAACAGCGAGAGTGACGGAGAATTCATTAAATCGCGGGAGTGACAGAGAATTCATTAATCAGCGAGAGTGACGGAGAATTCATTAAACAGCGAGAGAGACGGATAATTCATTAAATTGCGAGAGTGACAGAGAATTCATTAAACAGCGAGAGTGACGGAGAATTCATTAAACAGCGAGAGTGACGGAGAATTCATTAAATCGCGGGAGTGACGGAGAATTCATTAATCAGCGAGAGTGACGGAGAATTCATTAATCAGCGAGAGTGACGGAGAATTCATTAATCAGCAAGATTGACGGAGAATTCATTAAACAGCGGGAGAGATGGAGAATTCATGAAATCGCGAGAGTGACAGAGAATTCAATAATCAGCGAGAGCGACGGAGAATTCATTAAACAGCGAGAGTGACTGAGATTTCATGAAACAGCGAGAGTGACGGAGAATTCATTAAAAAACAAGAGTGATGGAGAAATCATTAAACAGCGTGAGTGACGGTGAATTCATTAAACAGCGAGAGTGACTGAGAATTCATTAAAAAGTGAGAGTGACGGTGAATTCATTAAAAAGTGAGAGTGACGGAGAATTCATTAAACAGCGAGAGTGACGGAGAATTCATTAAACCGCGAGAGTGACGGAGAATTCATTAAACAGCGAGAGTGACTGAGAATTCATTAAACAGCGAGAGTGACTGAGAATTCATTAATCAGTGAGAGTGACAGAGAATTCATTAAAAAACAAGAGTGATGGAGAATTCATTAAACAGCGAGAGTGACTGAGAATTCATTAATCAGTGAGAGTGACAGAGAATTCATTAAAAAACAAGAGTGATGGAGAATTCATTAAACAGCGAGAGTGACGGAGAATTCATTAAACAGCGAGAGTGACTGAGAATTCATTAATCAGTGAGAGTGACAGAGAATTCATTAAAAAACAAGAGTGATGGAGAATTCATTAAACAGCGAGAGTGACGGAGATTTCATTAAACAGCGAGAGTGACGGAGATTTCATGAAACAGCGAGAGTGACGGAGAATTCATTAAAAAACGAGAGTGACGGAGAATTCATTAAACAGCGAGAGTGACAGAGAATTCATTAAACAGCGAGAGTGACGGAGAATTGATTAAACAGCGAGAGTGACGGAGAATTCATTAAACAGCGAGAGTGACGGAGAATTCATTAAACAGAGAGAGTGACGGAGAATTCATTAAACAGAGAAAGTGACGGAGAATTCATTAAACAGCGAGAGTGACAGAGAATTCATTAAACAGAGAGAGTGACGGAGAATTCATTAAACAGCGAGAGTGACGGAGAATTCATTAAACAGCGAGAGTGACGGAGAATTCATTAAACAGAGAGAGTGACGGAGAATTCATTAAACAGCGAGAGTGACGGAGAATTCATTAAACAGAGAAAGTGACGGAGAATTCATTAAACAGCGAGAGTGACGGAGAATTCATTAAACAGAGAGAGTGACGGAGAATTCATTAAACAGAGAAAGTGACGGAGAATTCATTAAACAGCGAGAGTGACAGAGAATTCATGAAACAGCGAGAGTGACTGAGAATTCATTAAACAGAGAAAGTGACGGAGAATTCATTAAACAGAGAAAGTGACGGAGAATTCATTAAACAGCGAGAGTGACGGAGAATTCATTAAACAGAGAAAGTGACGGAGAATTCATTAAACAGCGAGAGTGACAGAGAATTCATTAATCAGGGAGAGTGACTGAGAATTCATTAAACAGAGAGAGTGACGGAGAATTCATTAAACAGCGAGAGTGACGGAGAATTCATTAAACAGCGAGAGTGACGGAGAATTCATTAAACAGCGAGAGTGACAGAGAATTCATTAATCAGGGAGAGTGACTGAGAATTCATTAAACAGAGAGAGTGACGGAGAATTCATTAAACAGAGAGAGTGACGGAGAATTCATTAAACAGCGAGAGTGACGGAGAATTCATTAAACAGAGAGAGTGACGGAGAATTCATTAAACAGCGAGAGTGACGGAGATTTCATTAAACAGCGAGAGTGACGGAGAATTCATTAAACAGAGAGAGTGACGGAGAATTCATTAAACAGCGAGAGTGACAGAGAATTCATTAAACAGATAGAGTGACGGAGAATTCATTAAACAGCGAGAGTGACGGAGAATTCATTAAACAGCGAGAGTGACGGAGAATTCATTAAACAGATAGAGTGACGGAGAATTCATTAAACAGCGAGAGTGACAGAGAATTCATTAAACACCGAGAGTGACGGGGAATTCATTAAACAGCGAGAGTGACAGACAATTCATTAAACAGCGAGAATGACGGAGAATTCATTAAAAAACAAGAGTGACGGAGAATTCATTAAACAGCGAGAGTGACGGAGAATTCATTAAAAAACAAGAGTGACGGAGAATTCATTAAACAGCGAGAGTGACGGAGAATTCATTAAAAAACAAGAGTGACGGAGAATTCATTAAACAGCGAGAGTGACGGAGAATTCATTAAACAGCGAGAGTGACAGAGAATTCATTAAACAGAGAGAGTGACGGAGAATTCATTAAACAGCGAGAGTGACAGAGAATTCATTAAACAGAGAGAGTGACGGAGAATTTATTAAACAGAGAGAGTGACGGAGAATTCATTAAACAGCGGGAGTGACAGAGAATTCATTAAACAGAGAGAGTGACGGAGAATTCATTAAACAGCGAGAGTGACGGAGAATTCATTAAACAGCGAGAGTGACAGAGAATTCATTAAACAGTGAGAGTGACGGAGAATTCATTAAACAGCGAGAGTGACAGAGAATTCATTAAACAGAGAGAGTGACGGAGAATTCATTAAACAGAGAGAGTGACGGAGAATTCATTAAACAGCGAGAGTGACAGAGAATTCATTAAACAGAGAGAGTGACGGAGAATTCATTAAACAGAGAGAGTGACGGAGAATTCATTAAAAAACAAGAGTGACGGAGAATTCATTAAACAGAGAGAGTGACGGAGAATTCATTAAAAAACAAGAGTGACGGAGAATTCATTCAACAGCGAGAGTGACGGAGAATTAATGAAACAGCGAGAGTGACGGAGAATTCATGAAACAGAGAGAGTGACGGAGAATTCATTAAACAGCGAGAGTGACGGAGAATTCATTAAACAGTGAGAGTGACGGAGAATTCATTAAACAGCGAGAGTGACGGTGAATTCATTAAACAGTGAGAGTGACGGAGAATTGATTAAACAGAGAGAGTGATGGTGAATTCATTAAACAGCGAGAGTGACGGTGAATTCATTAAACAGTGAGAGTGACGGAGAATTCATTAAACAGAGAGAGTGATGGTGAATTCATTAAACTGCGAGAGTGACGGTGAATTCATTAAACAGAGAGAGTGATGGTGAATTCATTAAACAGAGAGAGAGACGGTGAATTCATTAAACAGCGAGAGTGACGGAGAATTCATTAAACAGCGAGAGTGACGGAGAATTCATTAAACAGCGAGAGTGACGGAGAATTCATTAAACAGAGAGAGTGACGGAGAATTCATTAAACAGCGAGAGTGACGGAGAATTCATTAAACAGAGAGAGTGACAGAGAATTCATGAAACAGTGAGAGTGACGGAGAATTCATTAAACAGAGAGAGTGACGGAGAATTCATTAAACAGAGAGAGTGACGGAGAATTCATTAAACAGAGAGAGTGACGGAGAATTCATTAAACAGCGAGAGTGACGGAGAATTCATTAAACAGAGAGAGTGACAGAGAATTCATGAAACAGTGAGAGTGACGGAGAATTCATTAAACAGAGAGAGTGACGGAGAATTCATTAAACAGAGAGAGTGACGGAGAATTCATTAAACAGAGAGAGTGACGGAGAATTCATTAAACAGCGAGAGTGACGGAGAATTCATTAAACAGAGAGAGAGACGGAGAATTCATTAAACAGAGAGAGTGACGGAGAATTCATTAAACAGAGAGAGTGACGGAGAATTCATTAAACAGCGAGAGTGACGGAGAATTCATTAAACAGAGAGAGAGACGGAGAATTCATTAAACAGAGAGAGTGACGGAGAATTCATTAAACAGAGAGAGTGACGGAGAATTCATTAAACAGAGAGAGTGACGGAGAATTCATTAAACAGAGAGAGTGACGGAGAATTCATTAAACAGTGAGAGTGACGGAGAATTCATTAAACAGAGAGAGAGACGGAGAATTCATTAAACAGCGAGAGTGACAGAGATTTCATTAAACAGAGAGAGTGACGGAGAATTCATTAAACAGAGAGAGTGACGGAGAATTCATTAAACAGAGAGAGTGACGGAGAATTCATTAAACAGTGAGAGTGACGGAGAATTCATTAAACAGAGAGAGAGACGGAGAATTCATTAAACAGCGAGAGTGACAGAGATTTCATTAAACAGAGAGAGTGACGGAGAATTCATTAAACAGAGAGAGTGACGGAGAATTCATTAAACAGAGAGAGTGACGGAGAATTCATTAAACAGAGAGAGTGACGGAGAATTCATTAAACAGAGAGAGTGACGGGGAATTCATTAAACAGAGAGAGTGACGGAGAATTCATTAAACAGAGAGAGTGACGGAGAATTCATTAAACAGAGAGAGTGACGGAGAATTCATTAAACAGAGAGAGTGACGGAGAATTCATTAAACAGTGAGAGTGACGGAGAATTCATTAAACAGAGAGAGTGACGGAGAATTCATTAAACAGAGAGAGTGACGGAGAATTCATTAAACAGAGAGAGTGACGGAGAATTCATTAAATAGAGAGAGTGTCGGAGAATTCATTAAACAGTGAGAGTGACGGAGAATTCATTAAACAGTGAGAGTGACGGAGAATTCATTAAACAGTGAGAGTGACGGAGAATTCATTAAACAGTGAGAGTGACGGAGAATTCATTAAACAGCGAGAGTGTCGGAGAATTCATTAAACAGTGAGAGTGACGGAGAATTCATTAAACAGTGAGAGTGACGGAGAATTCATTAAACAGCGAGAGTGACGGAGAATTCATTAAATAGAGAGAGTGACGGAGAATTCATTAAACAGAGAGAGAGACGGGGAATACATTAAACAGCGAGAGTGACGGAGAATTCATTAAATAGAGAGAGTGACGGAGAATTCATTAAACAGAGAGAGAGACGGGGAATACATTAAACAGCGAGAGTGACGGAGAATTCATTAAACAGAGAGAGAGACGGGGAATACATTAAACAGAGAGAGAGACGGAGAATTCATTAAACAGAGAGAGTGACAGAGAATTCATTAAACAGAGAGAGAGACGGGGAATACATTAAACAGCGAGAGTGACGGAGAATTCATTAAATAGAGAGAGTGACGGAGAATTCATTAAACAGTGAGAGTGACGGAGAATTCATTAAACAGAGAGAGTGACGGAGAATTCATTAAACAGAGAGAGAGACGGAGAATTCATTAAACAGCGAGAGTGACAGAGATTTCATTAAACAGAGAGAGTGACGGAGAATTCATTAAACGGCGAGAGTGACGGAGAATTCATTAAACAGAGAGAGTGACAGAGAATTCATTAAGCAGCGAGAGTGACGGAGAATTCATTCAACAGCGAGAGTGACGGAGAATTCATTAAACAGCGAGAGTGACGGAGAATTCATTAAACAGAGAGAGAGACGGAGAATTCATTAAACAGAGAGAGTGACGGAGAATTCATTAAACAGAGAGAGTGACGTTGAAATCATTAAACAGCGAGAGTGACGGAGAATTCATTAAACAGAGAGAGAGACGGAGAATTCATTAAACAGAGAGAGAGACGGAGAATTCATTAAACAGAGAGAGTGACGGAGAATTCATTAAACAGAGAGAGAGACGGAGAATTCATTAAACAGAGAGAGAGACGGAGAATTCATTAAACAGAGAGAGTGACGGAGAATTCATTAAACAGCGAGAGTGACGGAGAATTCATTAAACAGCGAGAATGACGGAGAATTCATTCAACAACGAGAGTGATGGAGAATTCATTCAACAACGAGAGTGACGGAGAATTCATTATACAGCGAGAGTGACGGTGAATTCATTAAACTGCGAGAGTGACGGAGAATTCATTAAACAGATAGAGTGACGGAGAATTCATTAAACAGAGAGAGAGACGGAGAATTCATTAAACAAAGAGAGTGACGGAGAATTCATTAAACGGAGAGAGTGACGGAGAATTCATTAAACAGAGAGAGAGACGGAGAATTCATTAAACAGCGAGAGTGACAGAGATTTCATTAAACAGAGAGAGTGACGGAGAATTCATTAAACAGAGAGAGTGACGGTGAATTCATTAAACAGTGAGAGTGACGGAGAATTCATTAAACACCGAGAGTGTCGGAGAATTCATTAAACAGCGAGAGTGACGGAGAATTCATTAAACAGCGAGAGTGACGGAGAATTCATTAAACAGAGAGAGTGACGGTGAATTCATTAAACAGTGAGAGTGACGGAGAATTCATTAAACACCGAGAGTGTCGGAGAATTCATTAAACACCGAGAGTGTCGGAGAATTCATTAAACAGCGAGAGTGACGGAGAATTCATTAAACAGCGAGAGTTTCGGAGAATTCATTAAACAGCGAGAGTGTCGGAGAATTCATTAAACAGCGAGAGTGACAGAGATTTCATTAAACAGCGAGAGTGACGGAGAATTCATTAAACAGCGAGAGTGACGGAGAATTCATTAAACAGCGAGAGTGTCGGAGAATTCATTAAACAGCGAGAGAGACGGTGAATTCATTAAACAGAGAGAGAGACGGAGAATTCATTAAACAGCGAGAGTGTCGGAGAATTCATTAAACAGCGAGAGTGTCGGAGAATTCATTAAACAGCGAGAGAGACGGTGAATTCATTAAACAGCGAGAGTGACAGAGATTTCATTAAACAGCGAGAGTGACGGAGAATTCATTAAACAGCGAGAGAGACGGAGAATTCATTAAACAGCGAGAGTGACGGAGAATTCATTAAACAGCGAGAGTGTCGGAGAATTCATTAAACAGCGAGAGTGACAGAGATTTCATTAAACAGCGAGAGTGACGGAGAATTCATTAAACAGCGAGAGTGACGGAGAATTCATTAAACAGCGAGAGTGTCGGAGAATTCATTAAACAGCGAGAGAGACGGTGAATTCATTAAACAGAGAGAGAGACGGAGAATTCATTAAACAGCGAGAGTGACGGAGAATTCATTAAACAGCGAGAGTTTCGGAGAATTCATTAAACAGCGAGAGTGTCGGAGAATTCATTAAACAGCGAGAGTGTCGGAGAATTCATTAAACAGCGAGAGAGACGGTGAATTCATTAAACAGCGAGAGTGACGGAGAATTCATTAAACAGAGAGAGTGACAGTGAATTCATTAAACAGCGAGAGTGACTGAGAATTCATTAAACAGCGAGAGTGACGGAGAATTCATTAAACAGAGAGAGTGTCGGTGAATTCATTAAACTGCGAGAGTGACGGAGAATTCATTAAACAGAGAGAGTGACAGAGAATTCATTAAACAGTGAGAGTGACGGAGAATTCATTAAACAGCGAGAGTGACAGAGAATTCATTAAACTGAGAGAGTGACGGAGAATTCATTAAACAGCGAGAGTGACGGAGAATTCATTAAACAGCGAGAGAGACGGTGAATTCATTAAACAGAGAGAGTGACAGTGAATTCATTAAACAGCGAGAGTGACAGAGAATTCATTAAACAGCGAGAGTGACGGAGAATTCATTAAACAGTGAGAGTGACTGAGAATTCATTAAACAGCGAGAGTGACGGAGAATTCATTAAACAGCGAGAGTGACGGAGAATTCATTAAACAGCGAGAGTGACAGAGATTTCATTAAACAGCGAGAGAGACGGTGAATTCATTAAACAGCGAGAGTGACGGAGAATTCATTAAACAGCGAGAGTGACGGAGAATTCATTAAACAGCGAGAGTGACAGTGAATTCATTAAACAGCGAGAGTGACGGAGAATTAATTAAACAGCGAGAGTGACAGAGAATTCATTAAACAGAGAGAGTGACTGAGAATTCATTAAACAGAGAGAGTGACGGAGAATTCATTAAACAGCGAGAGAGACGGTGAATTCATTAAACAGAGAGAGTGACGGAGAATTCATTAAACAGCGAGAGTGACGGAGAATTCATTAAACAGCGAGAGTGACAGAGATTTCATTAAACAGCGAGAGAGACGGTGAATTCATTAAACAGCGAGAGTGACGGAGAATTAATTAAACAGCGAGAGTGACGGAGAATTCATTCGACAGCGAGAGTGAAGGAGTATTCATGGTGTGGGAGAGTGGGGGATGGTGTGGGAGAGTGAGGGATGGTGTGAGAGAGCGAGGGATGGTGTGGGAAAGCGAGGGATGGTGTGGGAAAGCGAGGGATGGTGTGGGAGAGCGAGGGATTGTGTGAGAGAGAGTGGGATGGTGTGAGACAACGAGGGATAGTGTGGGAGAGCGAGGGATGGTGTGGGAGAGCGAGGGATGGTGTGAGAGAGCGAGGGATGGTGTGAGACAACGAGGGATGGTGTGGGAGAGCGAGGGATGGTGTGGGAGAGCGAGGGATGGTGTGGGGAAGCGAGGGATGGTGTGGGAGAGCGAGGGATGGTGTGGGAGAGAGAGGGATGGTGTGAGAGAGTGAGGGATGGTGTGAGAGAGCGAGGGATGGTGTGGGAGAGTGAGGGATGGTGTGAGAGAGCGAGGGATGGTTTGGGAGAGCGAGGGATGGTGTGAGAGAGCGAGGGATGGTGTGAGAGAGCGAGGGATGGTGTGGGAGAGCAAGGGATGGTGTTGGAGAGCGAGGGATGGTGTCGCTTGAGGTGGCAGTGAATGAACTCGCTGTGCGTGTGTGATGGGCATGTGGGAGAGAGTGATGACTTACCCTGGCAGAATGGAGGAGGTCACTCATCCTCTTCTTGCACTGGTCGCCTGTCCTCCTGTGCAGGGAGCTGGCACTAACCAGTGCTGCCAGTACTCCCCATGCAGAGCTAGTGACCTTGCGCCAGGGTCCTCTCCCCTCCTGAGGGTACAGGGTACATGGCATCAAGCGTTCTGGTGAGGGCTCCCTCCGAGAGCCTTGGGACGGTCTTCCTCACAGCTACTGGGGATAAGTGCTGGAATGTTCTGGGGCAGCGTTTAAATGGGGTTCCCCCCCTGCCCCCCACCCTCCGATAGAAGCACTCCACTGATGGGTGAATCCAATTCCACCTCCACCGAGGTCGTGTGAATCCCATGAATGTTTTTACCCAATTGCCTAAAAATACAATGGCAAGAGCATCCAGTGCTGCCAGTGGGATACACTCCACCTTACCCACCCTCCAGTGCTGCCAGTGGGATACACTCCACCTTACCCACCCTCCAGTGCTGCCAGTGGGATACACTCCATCTTACCCACCCTCCAGTGCTGCCAGTGGGATATACTCCACCTTACCCACCCTCCAGTGCTGCCAGTGGGATACACTCCACCTTACCCACCCTCCAGTGCTGCCAGTGGGATACACTCCACCTTACCCACCCTCCAGTGCTGCCAGTGGGATACACTCCACCTTACCCACCCTCCAGTGCTGCCAGTGGGATACACTCCACCTTACCCACCCTCCAGTGTTGCCAGTGGGATACACTCCACCTTACCCACCCTCCAGTGTTGCCAGTGGGATACACTCCACCCAGGTTGACAACCCAAAAAGATCAAAAGATTCCACCCAATGTACAGAACAGCAAAAAGTGACCAAAGAATAATAATGAGGGAGGAATCGGAGAATGAGAGAAAACCAGTGCGAAATATAAAAACAGATGGTAACAGTTCCAGCAAGTATTTAAAAAGGAAAGGAGTAAGTCAAGGAAATTTATCAAATTAAGATCCTGTTCCCTGAATTAATGGTGACTCCAGGTGCTGTTGTGTCCATCAGTCACACACAGACAGTCCCACATGTACGTCACTGCCTCCCCTCACTCCCAGAGCAGACATAACCACAACAAGGGAGAATCAACTGTTTATACTCTTTTGTGGAACCAATGAACAAATAGAAAGTCATTAACTAATTGAAATCCCCATGAAAGAATAACAAATAATAAACGCAAACCTTTCAAGGAAACTTAACAAATCAAATTGAAGTAATGTTCTCGAAGCTGATGGTCCATTCAGTGGCCACAGAAGACCTCAAACATACCGGTGGGAATCGTGTGCCCCCTCCCCGCGGGCACCTGGGAAGCGGATGTCACCCCGGGAGAAAGGGATTGCTTTTCCTGCTCCTTTGAGTACACCGATAAGAGTCCCTTTGATAAACTCTTTGTGTAGATCAACAAACAGTAACAAATGATCAGTAAAACAACATAATCAAACAGGGAGGGGGGGTGCGGGGGAGTGGCGGGGGGGGGGGGGGGGGGCAGGTGGGAGGGAGAAAGGGGAAATGTAACTACAACTAAATGTCAAAGGAAACTAAAATCTAATTTTAGTTTCGAAGTGGTGCAGGACAGAGGGAGAGATTCTCAGCAGGAGTACTGAGGGTGAGTAAAGTGCTGTGATTTATTTATTTAATCCGTTTTTTTCGTGGCCTTTTTTCAAGGGTTGAAACTCTGAGGAAGTGGGAGTAGGCTGCAGGGGATTCTGGGAGATTGTGTTTTTTAGTCTAAAAGTCACTCTATACAGCGGGCAGCGTCGGGAGTGGGCAGTGGAGTGAGTGGGAAGCTGAGTGAAAGCTGTCAGGGCTTTGGCTCACAGGGCTTAGGCAGAAAGGGCGAGGCAGGGTAAGTTATATTTATCCAAACCTATATAGGATAAGGGTAACTATGAGTGATAGGCCAGTTCAGTGCTTCCAGTGTGGGATGTGGGAGTTCCTAGAAACACCTAGCCTCCCAGAGGACCACATTTGTGCCAGGTGCGTGGAACTGCAGCTCCTGAGGGACCGCGTCACGGAACTGGAGCCGCGGCTTGATGACCTTGGTCTAGTCAGGGAGAATGAGAGAATAATTGACATGAGTTATAGGGAACTAGTTACACCGGGGCATCGGGAGGAAGACACGTGGGTCACAGTTAGGAGGAGTAAAGGTCAGAAGGGTAACGTACCAGAGAGTACTCCAGTGGCTGTCTCTCATAATAGGAAGGGCTCGGAGACAGGTGTGAGAGGGGAGGGGAGTGAGCAATTAGTGGAGGGGTCACCTGTGGTTGTCCCACTCCAAAACAAGTATATTGTTTTGGATAGCGTGGAGGAGGATGACTCTCCAAGGGTAAGCCACAGTGACCAGGTCACTGGCACAGAGTCAGGCTCTGTGGCCCGGAAAGGAAAGAGAGGGGTTAGGAGAGCAATAGTGGTGGGGGATGCGTCGGTTAGAGGCACGGACAGGCGATTCTGTGAGTGCGAACGGGACTCCAGGATGGTAGTCTGCCTACCTGGTGCTGGGGTAATGGATGTCACCGAGCGGATAGGAGGCATCTTAAAAGGGGAAGATAAAGAAACGGATGTCATTGTACACATTGGTGCAAATGACGTAGATAGGAAGAGCAGGGGGATCCTACGAGAGCAATTCAGGAAGTTGGGAAATAGACTAAAAAGTAGAGCCTCCAGTGTGGCCATCTCTGGGCTGCTCCCAATGCCTCGTGCCAGTGAGGCTAAGAATAGGGAGTTAGTACAATTGAATGCTTGGCTAAAGGACTGGTCCAGGAGGGAGGGCTTCACTTTCCTAGATCAATGGGAAGTTTTCAGGAGAGGATGGCACCTGTACAAGAAGGACGGGTCACAACTAAGTTGGAAGGGCACGAATACCCTGGCTGGGAGTTTTGCTAGTGCAGTTCGGGTGGGTTTAAACTAGTATGGCAGGGGGGTGGGGATCAAAATATTAGGTCTACAAGTGTAGAGGCTGGGGACGAGCTTGGGGCTGGGACAAGGCTGACAAAGAAGAAGAGCACTCTGGGGGGGGATGACCTCACTGGGCCTGAAGGTCTGGAGTGCTTATATTTCAATGCAAGGAGCGTAGCAGGTAAGACAGACGAACTTAGGGCCTTAATGCTCACGAGGAATTTGGATGTGGTTGCGGTGACAGAGACTTGGTTGAAAGAGGACAGGACTGGCAGCTGAATATTCCGGGGTACAAGTGTTTTAGGCGAGACAGAGGAGGGGCCAAAAGAGGTGGGGGAGTAGCAGTATTAGTTGGAGAGCATATTACAGCAGTGCAGAGGGAGGACAATTCAAAGGGGTCGTGTAACGAGTCACTCTGGGTGGAGCTTAGAAACAGGAAGGGTGCAGTCACTATGTTGGGGGTGTACTACAGGCCCCCCAACAGCCCAAGGGAAGTGGAAGAACGGATATGTCAGGAGATACTGGATAGGTAGAGGAAAAATAGAGTTGTTGTAGTGGGAGACTTCAATTTCCCTGGTATAGACTGGAAATCTCTGAGAGCTGGGACTCTGAATGGAGAGGAATTTGTAAAATGCATACAGGAGGGTTCTTTGGAACAATATGTAGATAGCCCGACTAGAGAGGGGGCTATACTGGACCTAGTACTGGGGAATGAGCCCCGTCAGGTCTTCAAAGTTTCGGTAGGGGAACATGTGGCAAATAGTGACCACAATTCTGTTAGCTTTAGGATAGTGATGGAAAAGGATGAGTGGTGTCCCAAGGGTAAGGTGTTGGATTGGGGGAAGGCTAACTTTAGTGGGATTAGGCAGAAATTGGCAGCTTTTGATTGGGAAAGGCTGTTTGAGGGTAAATCCACATCTGGCATGTGGGAGTCTTTTAAGGAACAGTTGTTAGGGCTACAGGACAGGCATGTGCCTGTAAAAAAGGATAGGAAGGGTAGGATTCGAGAACCGTGGATAACCATGGAAATTGAGGGACTGGTCAAAAAGAAAAGAGAGGCGTATGTTAGGTCCAGGCAGCTAAAAACAGAGGGAGCTCTGGAGGAGTACAAAGAAAGTAGGAAAGAACTCAAACGGGGAATTAGAAGAGCAAAAAGGGGTCACGAAATGTCCTTGGCAGACAGGATTAAGGAGAATCCCAAAGCATTTTATTCATACGTTGGGAACAAAAGGGTTGTCAGGGAAAAAATCGGACCTCTCAGGGACAAAAGTGGGGAATTATGCTTGGAGCCCAAAGATCTCCCAAAGGGGAGATCCTAAATGAATACTTTGCATCGGTATTCACAAAGGAGAGGGATGTGTTGACTGGGAGTGTCTCGGAGGGGAGTGTTGAACCGTTGGAGAAAATCTCCATTACACGGGAGGAAGTGTTAGGTTTGTTAGAGAATATAAAGACTGACAAATCCCCAGGGCCTGATGGAATCTACCCAAGGCTGCTCAGGGAGACGAGAGATGAAATCGCTGGGCCTCTGACGCAAATCTTTGGTCTCGTCACTGGACACAGGTGAGGTCCCAGAGGATTGGAGGATAGCTAATATGGTCCCGTTATTTAAGAAGGGTAGGAAGGATAACCCGGGTAATTATAGGCCGGTGAGCTTGACGTCCGTGGTGGGGAAGTTGTTGGAGAAGATTCTTAGAGATAGGATGTATGCGCATTTAGAAAGGAATAAACTCATTAACGATAGTCAGCATGGTTTTGTGAGAGGGAGGTCATGCCTCACTAACCTGGTGGAGTTTTGTGAAGAAGTGACCAGAATGGTTGACGAGGGAAGGGCCGTGGATGTCGTCTATATGGACTTTAGGAAAGCGTTTGACAAAGTTCCTCATGGTAGGCTGGTGAAAAAGGTTGGATCTCATGGGATAAAGGGGGAGGTGGCTAGATGGGTGAAGAACTGGCTTGGTCACAGAAGACAGAGGGTGGTAGTGGAAGGGTCTTTATCCGGCTGGAGGCCTGTGACTAGTGGTGTTCCGCAGGGCTCTGTATTGGGACCTCTGCTGTTTGTGATTTATATAAGCGATCTGGAAGAAGGTGTAACTGGGGTAATCAGTAAGTTTGCGGACGACACAAAATTGGCAGGACTTGCAGATAGTGAGGAGCATTGTCAGAAGCTACAGAAGGATAGAGATAGGCTGGGAATTTGGGCAAAGAAATGGCAGATGGAGTTCAATCCTGATGAATGCAAAGTGATGCATTTTGGTAGAAATAATGTAGGGAGGAGCTATACGATAAATGGCAGAACCATAAAGGGTGTAGATATGCAGAGGGACCTGGGTGTGCAAGTCCACAGATCCTTGAAGGTGACGTCACAGGTGGAGAAGGTGGTGAAGAAGGCATATGGCATGCTTGCCTTTATAGGATGGGGCATAGAGTATAAAAGTTGGGGTCTGATGTTGCAGATGTATAGAACGTTGGTTCGGCCACATTTGAAATACTGCGTCCAGTTCTGGTCGCCGCACTACCAGAAGGACGTGGAGGCTTTGGAGAGAGTACAGAGGAGGTTTACCAGGATGTTGCCTGGTGTGGAGGGGCTTAGTTATGAGGAGAGATTGGGTAAACTGGGGTTGTTCTCCCTGGAAAGACGGAGGATGAGGGGAGACTTAATAGAGGTGTATAGAATTATGAAAGGCATAGATAGGGTGAATGGTGGGAAGATTTTCCCCAGGTCGGTGGTGACGTTCACGAGGGGTCATAGGTTCAAGGTGAAGAGGGGGAGGTTTAACACAGATATCAAAAGGACATATTTTACACAGAGGGTGGTGGGGGCCTGGAATGTGCTGCCAGGCAAGGTGGTGGAGGCGGACACACTGGGAACGTTTAAGACTTATCTAGATAGCCATATGAACGGAGTGGGAATGGAGGGATACAAAAGAAGGTCTAGTTTGGACCAGTGAGCGGCATGGGCTTGGAGGGCCGAAGGGCCTGTTCCTGTGCTGTATTGTTCTTTGTTCTAATCAAAATGTTGTCTCCGGGGGCAACAATGCCATACCGCCCACCCCCCCCACCCCTTACCCCCCCCCCCCGCCCCACTCACCCCCGCACCAACCCCGCCATCCCACCAGCCGTAACACACAGCAACAGAAGCAGGGGCAGACAGCCAGCAGTCCCTCTTTATATGTGCTCAAGATACTGAATCAGTACCCTGTACCTATCCTTAAGCTTAAGAATACATTTAATCCAGATACAACCATCAGCTCCTTGTGAAAGGGCAGCTTTGCTGGTGTTCCGTTGTCTGTTCAATAAATGAGAGCTCCTCAGATGGCAATCTGACCGCAAACATCACACTTCCTAATATAGCATCAGCTAAAAAGAGCGTGCAGCTGTTGTTTCGTGGCCTTGCTGCACTAAACCTCCTTCATCATCTTCTGACCAAAATCCTGTCAATTAAACCATCAACCGATGTGTAAATAGATCCTCAATCTCGCTTCCACGTATGCACCGAGTATTCTCACCCACAGTGAAACCATGCACCAAGCTGGTGGCAGATCCAGGAGGTTATAACCAGCTGGAAAGGTGGAATAGGTTTGGCACTCGTTTCTCTGGGAATGAGAAGGTTCAGTGATGACCTGGCAGAGTTTGTACAAGTGCTGGATTCCCAAAAACTGAAAACAAGGTCTTGTGACCAACAAGACCTGATTCTCTAGCGAAGCAGCTGCGCCGTGCTTCCATCCCCGCCCCCCCGCCCCCTCTAACCCCACCCCCACACCCCAACTTTCTTTAATGTGTAAAGATGAGATTCGAAGGCCAGGTGCAGTCGAGGTGATGACAGAGTTCTGGAACCTCGTGTTTGGATGGATCACACACCCTGAGTGTGTGGTTATGGTGGTTGGTTGTGCTGCAGCTTTCTTCAGGCTGGTGTCCACAGTGTGGGTGACCCGGAATGTCCCATCAGTGTGCTCGGTGGATGCAGGGCGCATTGCGTGGGCCTCTGAAGGAGTCTGCATGCCCATTGGGGCAGGCGGTCTATGTTGTAGACCGGATGACTGGAGTGCTTTGGCATCAGTTGGTGCTGGTTCCAATACCTGTAGGAGATGATGGGAGTTGCGTACAGAGTGGGTACCATCCGAGGCTACCATGTAACTGTTTGGTTGTGGGCATGGTTGTGTACCACTGCCAACTTGTCATGGTCACATGCGGTCTGAATCCTGACCGTTTGACCAGCTGTTAATAGGCTGAGTCTGTGGGTATCTCGATCAGAATGTGCTTTGCTTCTCACTCAGTGTTGTATCAGGGAATCATTCATGTTGGTTTCAGGTTTGGGCTGCGGCAGAGCCTTCGCGGTAGGAAGCGTAGGCCTGGTGCGCCTGGAAAAGAGTGGCTGTGCTGAAGAGGGCGGGCCCTGTCGTGGAGGATTGCCCAAGCTGAGGAGAGCGGCAGAGTCATCTATATGATCCCGGGCACGTTTCTCTAGAAGATGTTTGGCCGAGCGAACTGCCCGTTCCCCCAGACCGTTATCCTGTGGATATAGGGGGTGGCTCGTGATAGGCTCAAAGTCCCGTGTTTGTGCAAGGTTTCTCAATTCAGTGAAGATGAATTGTCGAGCGTTATCTGTCAATATTCCTGCATGAATAGATTTATTGGAGGGGCAGAATAGTGGAGTAGCAAACCAAACATGTGTAAACACTTTTTGTTTTCTCTATATAATGGGCAAAATAGTTTCCTCATTGCAACTGGGGAGCACATCAAGTCCCACTTTACATGTATCGAATACAGAAACTGTTGGAAAAACTCAGCAGGTCTGGCAGCAATGGTAGAGAGAGAAATAGTTAACGCTTTAAGTCTGATATTACTCTTCCTTTAAACTTCAGAACCAGTTCTGAACAACAGCCATATTGAACTCAAAACGTTAACTCTGTTTCTCTCTCCACTCGTGCTGCCAGACCCGCTGAGCTTTTCCAGCAAGTCTCTGTCTTTATTTCAGATTTCCAGCATATGCAAAATTTTTCTTTTGCAAAAAGAGTGAACATGGTTAATGGACTTTATATCAGTTGTAAATGTGGTTAGACCACACTTGGGGCCCGATTTTACCATTTGGAGTCTAAGTGCCGAATCTGGGCACAGTACAGATCCGACCTCGAAATCCGCTTTGCAGCGCGCCCATACGCTTTCATCCGGCTCCAGTCCGATCCGCACTGTGGGCGGGGCTTAGCGCTGCCGGAACGATCGGAGCTCTGAACTGTGCATGCGCAGTTTGAAAAAGATTTGAAAAAGCACGCCCGGGCGGGAAAGAAAAAAAAGCAGAGAGAGCGGCTCTCTGACACATGGAAGAGTTGGCAATAATTATACCTGCTCTTGTTAGAGAAAATATTGTTCTAACAATCTGATAACGCTATTAAACTCAAAGCTTTTGTCGAAAGATTACACTTGCATCTATTTCAACTGTCTACCTTTGTCTCAGTGATGAATGTGAGCTGCTTGGGTTATTTTGGGCTGATTGTGTCAACTTGCAGGGCTCAAGTGAAAATTAAAATGTGCATTTCTGAGAA